>NW_023998416.1:17653009-18194530 GCF_014805625.2 Glossina fuscipes
TCTTTCTGCAGTCAGGACATGACCATCGTAAACCTTTAGAAGGGTTAAGGACTGCATCAGCAGCACGGCCGATAATACCAGCACACTTTACTTGCCCAAAACGATCACACAGCCAAATAGAAATGAATTGTTCAGATTCAGGGCCTTTTTTCGCACGACATGGTGTAAATAAGCAATCCATGCCCATTGAAAACAACAAAAGTAGCTTATGAAGGAAAAAAAGAAAGAAAAAAAAATACTAAAAAATTCCACGTCACAAATTTTCAGCAAATTAAAGAGAATTTCTAACTTCCCTGCCCACTGTAAATATAGAGCGAAAGCTAAAGAAACTGTAAACAAAGATTAACAGGCAAAAAGAGAGACTCAATTGTTGATTACACTAAATCAAAATGATTTTTTCACATAAATGGTTATTAAATTCATATACGTTAAACTTACACTTTATTCTTTTAGAGAATTTTTAAAATTAAACACGAATAAAGCAAAAAAGCTAAGAAATACACTAAAAAAATTGGAATATTTCTTGCACAGAATAAAAACGCGACTATAACACGCACGCAGAGTTGTCAAACTTTAAAAATAACATGTCGAAAACAAAACAATTACATATTTGAAAATCATTGTTATTCAGATCATTACCTTGCCGAAGATTTAAAAAAAGAAGAGCAGAAAAACGGCCAGTAAAAAGAAAAAAATAAGAAAAAACATTTCCTGCAAGATATGATCCGACTTGAATAAAATTTTCAATTTTCATCATGTTCGCATAAATATTCTCATGTGTTGTAAACTATTTATTTCCATGTACTGCTCATATGTTGTTGTCTGCTTCCATTAACCCACTACGGCACATTTAGGCCGCTCTTCAAATCATAATTTCCATATTGAAGAGCGTAAAGCATTTTTACAGCAATTGGGTTTGCCTCGCCATGAAGCTTACGAATTGGCCGTGAGTACTGAATTTGACGTTAAACATTATGAAAAAATGCTTCATGATATGTTTAAAAATGGCAAAAGAACAGAATTTATTAACGCTTATATATCGGACAATATAAAGCGTTTATCGAGCGGCAATTATGATTTAAATGGTCAGAGCAATTTTCATAATTCTGCACAAAATAATATTCCTCCCCCTCCGCCTCGTATGTTAAATTGGGAGAGTGACACCGCTATTGATGTCGATCAAATATCCGGACATGACGTAGCACCGACGACGTCAAAAAAACTTAACAAATCTGAAGGTGCGAATGGATCGGAAATGTTATCCAGATCTAAAAAACGAAAAAGAAGCTATTTCTTACGATTGGGCTTTCAAAACGAAGAAGCTCAACAGTTGGCAAAGGATGGTTATTCAAGAAAAAGAGCAAGGAAACTTGGCAAAGCATTAAATACAATTCCATTCAAAATTGCTATATTGCCCTGCGATTATCCGGAAACTTTATTGTTTACCGAACATATGGATCAAATACAAAGCGCCTTAATGACTAAATTAAGCAGCGAGCTTATTCAATCAACTCTATCAACTTTACCAATCTCCAATATTGTCTATAAGGCAGGCTTTATGTCTATCGATTGCAAGAATGATGAAGCAATGATTAAATGGTTGTTCTTAAATGTGCCTCTCATCCAATTAGGAGAGGACATAGAGTTAATGGCTATAGAAGAACGAACGATGCCAGATCCCTTTATTTGCGTAGGAAAATTTAAAAATGCTTCAAATCTAGACGCAAAAGAGATACTACGCATCGTCCAAGCAACAAATAATGGTCTTATCGTAAAGGCTTGGAGAACTCTCAAAACGGTAATGACTGCTACTGCCACAAAGCTCGTTTTAGCAGTAGATCCCAAATCTGCAGAGATATTACAAGAAAAAAAGAATTTCGTTATGTACAAAGGTCAACGGGTCCACTTAAAGCATCAGAAAATGTTAAAGCCTTACTTGAGATCTGACCCTACTAGGGCACAAAAAAATTCCTGGAACAAAATTAAAAAATTACGCCGAAACGCGGCCACCCAAAAATTACAAAGACCATAAACTAAGACATCGAAAAAACCGGTTTGCTAAAATTTCAAGCACTTTCCGCTTTTCGAACCTCGTTAAGTTAAATATCAAAATTAAATAAATGAAAAAAACGCTTGGAAGAGAAGAACTGTAAGTTTTAATCACTTCACTATTAAATGTCTACATATTAAATAATTAAACAAATTCCAGAATTTGCATCCACCAGCTTTTGTTGTATGAAATGCATTAGCTCTTCAATTAATTCATCATAAGTATCAACTGAAACCAATTATTTGAAACCGGAGTTAGTGCTACACACTGAATGAAATTGTGCCCGGTTTTCCTCTGTATTATACTACTTTATGCAGCGAACAAAATTTTCTTTATTAAAAATTTTGGTAGTAATTTAAGTCGTATTGAAAAGAAATTAAAATATAGTGGAAAAAGGAATACGAAGAATATTGAAAACTCTTTATATCTTGCATTTTATATATATATCCATATCATCTTATCATATGTATAAATAAATTCATTTTCATATTGTAACTTGCTAAGGCAAATATTAAAAAAGACGTTCACGGCAATATAATCAACCCTATATACTGAATAAAATGTGAATATTTAGCAAAAAAAAAAAAAAACACTAAAATCGAAAAGTTATTCTTTCAATATATTCTTCTAAAATGATCGTCCGCATGTAAAAACCTCACACGGTTTGTGGTTAAAAATTTATTGAAAGAAATAGTCTAATAAACTTTACATCGTCGACTAATTTCATTGCTGCTTGAACTATGCTTTAGGAGGAAGCGAACAAAAGTAGACATTACTCTGGATTTTAATAATAAGAGAAGACAATCTGCTAAAGTGAGCTAAAATGTCGAGTACACCGAAGCGAGCGACTGTTGCCGGTCCAGCTGGTCGACCTTAAAGTAAACGCTAGTGGGAGAGGACCTGCGAAAGTGAGCTAAACTGTCGAACTGCTAAGAAATCTAAACCAAAACAAGCTCGATGTTGAAGCAGAGCGCGCGGCTTTCGCAAGTTCAGCTAACCGTGCCTGATTTTATGCCCAAAACATTTAAATTACAAAGCTCATTGAACTTTAATTTCTGTTTGAGAGAGATCACAATCAACATCTAGAAAGCAAATAGTTGTTCTCGTGAAAGAAAGCATTTGTCTCTGATACGATACGACATCCGCGGGCTCTAATGTAATATCCTTAAGACCATCCAGAGAATTAGAATTGCTGGCGTGATAAGTGATCGCCGGATTCGAGATAAAGTCCGGAGCTAAAAGCATCGATCTGATCCTATGCGGTAGAAGCTTGTATCCAATTGGGAGAAAAATCTTTAGCGAGGTCGGTAAGAATTATTTTGATCTTGCGTATTGACGTTACTCTTGAAACTCCTCCCACCTCCTACATCACGCTAACTGAGAAGAGGCGCTTACGACACTCGAGAAGACAACACAATAATAACAAGATCGTAGTAATAATGATTATTAATTACAGTAAAACAAGTAAAAGCACTTTAATGGACCACAGCCTACCATTAGATACGCCGCACGCGTATACATATCTACGGATATCTATGCAATGGCTTTTTACTTTTTTGTTCACGAATACTAAGAAACCAAGAAAGTACGTCCATCTTTGGCGAAAAAGATTTTTCAATCAGATAGCGCAGCAGTTCGCACATTCGTTATCGTGAAGGAGCAAGTTCAAAGACATATTTCTTGTTTTATTTGTCGGTGTGGTCCCTTTTGCGCCTACATTTGCAGACATATAGTGGTTTTAATGCCGTACATCTTGTGGTACGTGGTATATTAAGTTTTCGCAGGCAGAAGAACTTGAGATGAACGCATCTTTTACTATGCCAATCGATTCAGATTCATTTTCTGGTCCATATCAAATTTGTCTGTCCGTCTGATGTCTGTCCATGTATTCTCATATTTAACCTAAAGTTCGCAATTTTCGAGATATATTATTGAAATTTGGTACACTAGCGTGTTTCGATCCAAGGAAAAACCATTCCGCATACGCTTACTTTCACGAGTCCTTCTAAGAAAAAATGTTGTTATTCTTACAGTTTCTCAATAGAAATCGCTTAGTAATAGGATTTCGGTATCCTAAATTGATGTGAAACTTTGAATCAGATGAAGCGATTTTTTGAAGTCCCTTGTCATATAATCGTCCCTACGGAAACTGAATCTTTCTAAAAAGGCCTACATTTCAATACTTGTTGATGAAAATTCGTTTATAACAATAAGCTGACGTAATGATTAATAGTACCGAAGTTGGAACACGTAGGTCCTTTTTTTGCATCCCAAACCATATAAAAGTTTTAACGAAGAAAAAAAGAATGGTTTATGTGCGAAAAAGTTTTAATTTTTAATATTTTGTGATGAGAACTTGTCCTCAGTAAATCAACCATAGCGAATTTGGACCGCATGGATCTATTCTTTTATGGGGACTCCCATGAAAACACATCCTTTCCACAGCGACAAAGCCTGACGAAGGCAACTGGAAAATAATATAATCTTTAACAAGTAAATTAAGTTTGCTAAATTTAGACCTTACAGTATCTTCCTTTTGTACAAAAGCGTCCTTATTGTCGCTTTTTTTTGCGAAATCTCATGCAAAGTAATTTTCGTCGCATTTTCGTCTTACTTATTTGGTGTCGCATGCCGAAAACCTAATATAAGAATTTATCGGCACTAAGAACGAAAATTAAAATAATTCCTATTTAATTTATATAATTTACCTCTTTATTCCCTCTCTAGGCTTTTGCATTAAAACTTTCAAAATTAACACGAATGAAAAGTATTTCATTAACGTTTGTCAGACTGAGGAGATACCAGCTCCCGAAGATGTAACTGAAGATCAGTTGACGGCCATTCTAAATTCTGATGAGCCGAGTTCATTTCGTATACCAATGAGTATTTCGGAGCCACGCATAACCAAAGATAAATCTGACAAGCCAGCGGACGCTATCGATATAGCAGTCAATCCGAAATTTTTTTCCAAAATTGAGAAATCGTTACTGTTTCGCGATTTCTTTTTAGCTTTGATTGCAGAAGCCTTGAACGACAAATA
The DNA here is from genome assembly GCF_014805625.2 of Glossina fuscipes. Classification (NCBI taxonomy): domain Eukaryota; kingdom Metazoa; phylum Arthropoda; class Insecta; order Diptera; family Glossinidae; genus Glossina; species Glossina fuscipes. The sequence continues at coordinate 17,658,100 of NW_023998416.1, forward strand.
CAATGTGCAAATAAAGGTTGACAAAGCAATAATATTAAATAATCGTAAATTCATCGGAACATTAGTAACGCATCGTGTGCGCAATAACGACATTAAAACGGTATTGAGTTCATACCAAAATCCTAGCGATGGGGACGTAAAGAACTTAAAAGATCTACAAGCTTCTAGTGCCGGCCATAAGACGTTGATTGAAGAAATCGACTCTAAGGAATTTAATGCTTTAAAAAAAAAATCTGAAGAACTTAAGCAACAAAATTCGACATCAATTACGCCCGAGTATAAACTACGTGCTCGTCTCCGCGACAACCAAATCGAAGAAGTACAAACCGAATTTTATTTACCTAAATGTGTAAGATTATAATCATATCTAATGTTAATGTTGTACGCACAAAATTACTAACCCTTAATATATGAAATTTTTAAGCTTTCTTCAGGAGAAATCACTTTGGATATTGGCGAAGATCGCATATTGCTTGAATCTATGCAGCGCGGTTATCTTTTCGACAAATTTGTTAATTATCAGTTAAATCAAGATCGCGCCCGCGCCATATTCGACAAAACTAATAAGGTATTTAAGCGGAGGTATAAATGAAACGAAGTCGATATATTGATTGTTTTTGTTTTTCTTGGTTTTCTTTTACCACAGATGCTGCAGTTACGTATTCCAGTTACCTCCAATAAAGCGTAGAGATTCCAATTTAAAGGTTCTTGTGTAAATTGCTTTAAAAAACTGAAATAAAATGTTTCACGAAAAATTAAACTTAACCCTAAAATAGGATCAGGTTAGTGTTGAATCCATAAATGGTGTGCGACCGACTTTGTAAGCCATCCGCAATTAGCAATGAAATTCAGTCCAGTGTGTATTAGAATAGATGAAAAAAATTGGAAATAACTTGGAATTAAAATTTCAATAAGCCTATCGAGACCACTTTTACCCCGAGCACGCAGTTGCTTCCCGCGAATACTTGGATATCAGTTTTTCAAAAAATGTTCAGTTTTTTTCGAGGTTGTTTTAATTTTTTCCACATAGCGGGTGTGGAAGATAACAGGTCGTCGCCATTTTCTAACCACATATTCCTTATCGATGAAGGAATGTTTGCGCCGAATTTGAGTTTCCTACCTTTATTTTTGCGACTTTGACAACTCAGAAAACTTACCCATCAAATTAACGTGTTTTAGTAAAAATAGGTAGCAGGTACACCGCATCAAGAAATAACAAAGTGGACGGGGAAAAAAGTAGATATACGCATTTGCTGCATTAGATCATTCAAAACGAATACATCAGAAAGTATCCACTTCCATAGGCAGAATTTTTGATTTTAAAGACACGGGCCAGTCGATTTCATAGCTGCTATAAATTTAGCGTTAGGCAAAGGGACATTAATTCCTTTACATTCGATTGGAGCAAATTGCCGCCTTCAGGCGAATTCGGACAAATCAATAGCTTAAAAGCGCTTCCAAATGTAAGAGACATTTAAATATATCAAAAAACATAATAAAATAAAAGCAAAAGCATCGAAATTTCTTAATAGAAAGTTTGCGGATTATATAAGAGAAAGAAAATGAACTTTTTTAGCTTTAAAATCGGATGGCATGCCATTTATAAACTATTGTGGAAATTCAATCAGGTTTAGCTTCTCAAATTTAATAAACTAAGCGCAGAAGTTTGCAAACGTTGCTTTCACAATAAGGAAGTGCTCTAGGTAAACAAGAACGTGGTTGAGTTCCTCAAAACTCCATATCTCTTTCCAATTTTTCGTAATGCTTACGATGCCGTCATCTTCCAAATCCTTTGGACTGTAACTTTTGAGTCTTACTTGGAAACAATTCCGTACGCTTTTTCGTAACACTAATCGGACTGATTAAGATTAAGCGTAAGCTGCTTACATTCTTTCATGCGCATTTTTGATTTTTGATTGAAATTTGGTGTTTTGTAGGAACAGCTGGTGGTTAAAGACAGATTGATACATGCAGAATTGTTGCCGGGTCCTTTTTTATTTTTTTCTTTAATTATAAAACAATCTTTTATTTGGGAGGGAAGACGTTAAGATTCCACAATAGAACTAGAGACAAATCTTCATGAGAGTCAGTGAAGAGTGCCTGCCTTGTCATTCTCTTATTATATGACACGAGGCAAAATATAACCCATTATTAATATAAGATATTAAATAAAATATTAATTGGATCAGAAATCCAATTTTCCTAACATGGTTGCAAAACCATATTACGGATGGTTAATGGTCATTTTTCCATTTTATCCTACTATGGATGGCTTCAATTTTCAACTTTAAAATATTCTTCTTCACGCGAATTTATCGATTCTGAGGCAGATTTGCTTGCTTTGTGAAATTGAATTTGAAAGGATGACTTGGAGTGGCGACAACAGGAGTCTTTTCCAAAGAAAGCATTGTTTTTCGAAAGACGCCAAGATCTCGACGTGGGTTTTAGCAAAACTGGTAAACAATTTTTCATGCGATTTAAGACTTAAGTAAAAATCTGCAATTTCAAAGATGATATAATTCTTAGTACAACGACCTGCAAAAGAACGGGTTCAAGAACTTTACGCTGGTTTTTTTGTAGACACTTAAATCAAAACAAGATATATTTTTTGTTGTGAAAATATCCGAAATGCATTTGAGTTTATTTTATTAAATGAAATGGTATTTTAGAAAATTAAATGGAAATGGAATTGTTTGAAAATTAGATAACTCGAAATTTATGTGGGTTCATATGACCGTGGTATTCTTTACTTCTATGGTGCAGCTGCTTTCTGTTCTTCTTTTGGAGCCTCTGGTTTGGCTTCTTTAGGAGCTTCTGCTTTAGTTTCTTTTGGTTTCTCCGCTGCTTTAGCTCCTTTTGCTTTAGGATCCTGCGGTGGATCGGGTTTTACACCCAATTTCTCATATAATTTAGGCACGTAATCGTCGTATTCGGCTTGGAAGAAATTGCCAGCCACAGGAGTGCCCAGTTCATATTTTTTAGCGAATTCAGCAATTTTAAACCCGCCACGGCCATCGGCGCTGTTATTTTTTAAACGAGTCTCATCAAATTCTCTTTTACATTTCTGCCTATATACCAAGAAAACGTAACGGTGTAAGCCGGTGTCTTTTGGGGGGCCAGACCCAATATATGCCGATAATACATCACCGTTCTGAAGTTTACAACCTGGCACATTAACAACTAACCAATGATGCCATTCACGGAACTTGGGATCCTCGCGACTTGGAGCATCTGGATCAGTCATGCAAATTGTGTAAAAGGAGTCAGCCTCAGCATTCCAGCTAAGTTCTGGTTGCTCTTTTACCTGAGTAGGGGTCAACACATTACCTTCTTTAGCCTGCACGTCACCATAGCAAACATTCAGCAATTCACCGGGCGCTTTTTCAATGACATCCGGGACAATTGCATTCGTTTCGAAGCTAGCCATTTTAGCGAAATTACGCTTATGTATTATAAGCGGTGTGAAGCAATGCGATGAAGATGGCGAAATAAAATCTGAACGGCTTGTATGAAAATTTTCAACAGCTGACAGTGAGAAAGTTCTAGACAGTTTCGATAAAGTTAACCGCCCTGACTGCGCAGTTGATAAAGTCAAATAATTTAAAACAGCAGGTGACGATTTTCGAATCAAGCGAGCACAAGTAGAAAACATTATGATTGAAATTATGTGCAAATAACGTGTTAAAAAATTTGCCGGGTAATTTTGTTAATCGGTTGATAATGATTATAGTTACCCAATATAATACAATCAATAATTACAGAATTCAAAGATAAGCAGAGAAGTCAACTGATTTTGATATTTTGGTTGTTATCAACTTGGCAGCACTCTTAAGAATAAAATCATTGCCAATAGCAAATTAAACCGATATTTTATGTTCATCAGCTGCTTGTTTTTACTCTTATTGTTTCCGCTGAACGCATTCCGAAAATGTAGAAAACCACTTCATTTAACTTTTTATCGTTTCATAATTTCCTAAAATAGCGCAACGTAAAACAATATAAGTTATAACGAAATTGGTTGCAAAGTTGAAAATTAGAAAATCTATATAAAACCTAAAAACTTTGCAATTTTCCTTTATAAACCGATAGAATGATTAAGTATGGTTTGTTGCTTTAAAATTGTTTATTCGCCCGGATATTATACCTACGGCTTTTCTTCTACGAGTCAGCAAATCAACCGAGTTGGGTAAAAAGGGTTCAATATGTAATAGAGTTGACGGCCAGCCTGATTGTGAATTTATATGTATACGTATAGGTTTGCGTGTATGGCGTTCGCCATGTAACTACAATCATTTTAGCGGAAGTGATCTTCCTACCTTCCTTATGAGATATTTGCTTACAGATCGCAAAATAAAGACTTTTGCAACATTGTAATTTTTTCCTTTAAAGAAAGTCCTGGAGTAGTAACTGTCAGGACTAAATTTCCAAAATCGTTATGGTCACTGCGGTTTTCATCCATTTTCTACGTTTATATAGTATTCATCTCATTCTGTTGCTGCTCGCACTATCGGTTTCCTTTAATGTTGAAGAACCAATTCCCTAATAAAGTTTATGGTTTTATATAATTATTATAACGAAATACATGCATTCATCAATTTATCTAGAGTAGGATAAAGTTGGTAGGGTAAGTCGTATTTCGTTTCGAGCAAATTATTGAATACCTGGGTAACCTCCATAACCCTAGCAACAAGATACCTACTTCGGAGAAATTTTCAGACCTTACACAATGATATCAACGGACAGGCAAAGAGGTACACTTAAATAGATGATGGCTGAAATTCAGCGTGTTTTCAATAGCAGTCAAAATATATTATGCGAAACTGAGCTATATATAAATATATTATGCGAAAGTCAAAATTCTCAAAAGTTTGCTTTAGCCAGTAATTCATCAGGATTCCCAGCTAACGCACAACAAAAGGAACGAAAACGGGATCGTGACCGGTCTTTAACAAATTTATTAAAAGATGACGTATCACCCAAACTATCACGAATCGATCCATTTAAGTTGAATTATACTGTCCGTTGCCAACCATGGGGTTACAATTTTCGAGATATTTTGATGAAATGCGGTACATAGACAAGCTTTGCCCCAAAAAAATAGGCTGTTGAAAATGCTTCGGACCCAATTATTGTTTCGAACACTTCCAATACAAGAGCTTACCTTGAAAAGTCGTCACATGAGTAACTTCATAAGGCAAAGCGGTGTAGGACATCTAATACTTAGCCTGTCCCACTGTAGCGGTTTTACTTGTTAAAAATAATGTTTTTCAAGTATTCAAATATGGTCTTAACAACCTGAAATATTAATTATTCATATTAATTATTATTCCGTTAACTTCTCTCTCATTCCAAACATTTTTTCAAAATTACACCTCTTTCAGTTTGTTGCATATACGTTATCCCTTAAAATTTTCTAAAATGTTTGAATCCATAACTAAAGAAGAGAAAAAGGAACCACTAGCCTTTTGCTGATTATTAATGGATATAATCATGAAACGATTGGCCGCATTTGTTTTTTAAATTGATGGTAACCTGAAAAAAACTGAGACGAAGTTCGTTTCTCCAGACTAAGTTTTGACATCACCTCGATTCACAGTCATCTGAGAATAATTTAAATGAGTGGGCCTGAAATCCACCTCGATTCACAGTCATCTGAGAGAAGAGACGTACAAAAGTGACTAAATTAACTACCACTTTTAGTTTGATACAGATGTTTGTAAAGGCAAGAACAAAAATTATGGTCAGCTTGATGCCAATCTCTTAACGATATTTGATAGCTGATGCATTATATTAAATTATAAGATTTCATTCGATAAATGTAGTGTCTATGCTTTGTTTGTGTATTGTTTTGTTGGAAAGAACTAAAGGAAAAATTAGACCATCAAACTTGAAACTTTAAAATTTTCGAACTATAATTTACGAATAACGGCAAAATTGCCAAAGTTTTACGAACTTTAATCTGATTTTGCTCGGGCCGATTTTATTGACTATTAAACTTAATTTAATAAGTTTACCAAGTTTAATAAAGGTCTGTTCTACTAGGCAAATTTTTAAGTGTCGTAAAATAATTTTATTGACAAACGTCAATAAGTAAGCAGAAATTATTTTTGCTATTTACGTTAATTATAAAAAAATATAAGCTTTATTTAGCATGACTCATATACGGTGCGGCTTAAAAAGTAGGTCTATGTTATCCTCATTCCCTTTGGTAAATTTACTATACAATTTTTGTACGAACCCTTATATGGGTTGGTATATAAAAAATAGACCTGCGTGGTTCAAATTTGGTAAGGTTAATCTTTAAGTCAAATTATTCTTATGCACGAATTTTTATTACGAAGTATTGATAGCAATCAAATGAATTTGTGTATACCGTGGAAGGTTGGGGCTTAACAGAAAAGAAAGTTCCCAGCTCGGTGAAAGCCTTGCGACCCTGCTTCTTTTCTTATTAGATATTCAGGAATTATTGTTACCTGAGGAATTATCAATTTCATTTGAACGACCTGACATTTAACTGATTAATGCTTTAACAGCCCTGTATTACTTTAGTGAATAGCAAACCAAACAGCTGCACTTACTAACAAAGTAATTTAATGCATTGCGTTTATTTGCAATACTCTTTCGCGTAACAAGTAGTAGATATCCGCAAATATAAACAAGAGATAAGACATTAGTTTTTAAAGTAAATGCTCAGTATTAAAACAAACAGCTTAACGGTACACTTAAGGTAAGTCTGATTCATAAGGCAATGGCAGAACCATATATTATAAATATATGTAAAGGCGATGGCTTTTTTTAGATATGGTGTAATCAATTATTTGTCTTTATCAGTTTACAGAAGTAGAGTTGAAACTCGTTAAAACAAATGACAAGTGAAACCTCTCAAGTTGGGGTCATTAGTAGTAATACAACTACGTCGTCGACCGTTGACGTTGACGTTCCTCCCCCCTCACTGTCAGAACTTTATACTCAAACTGATTTCTACATAGGTGTTGGGCTTGCTATTTGCTCATGCTTTTTTATTGGTTCCAGTTTTATAATAAAAAAGAAAGCTCTTTTGCGCTTAAGTCGTCATGGAGAAGTTAGAGCATCCGCTGGTGGTTTTGGTTACCTTAAAGAATGGATATGGTGGGCAGGATTGTTAACAAGTATGTAATTAACTGTTACTACGAAAATTCAATTCACTTTAATGCATTCTTTTACATTATTCTTTTAGTGAGTCTTGGTGAAGCAGCAAATTTTACGGCTTATGCTTTTGCTCCTGCTTCATTAGTCACACCGCTGGGAGCAATAAGTGTTATTATATCGGCAGTAATGGCTTCCAAATTTCTAAATGAGAAACTTAATTTGTTGGGCAAATTAGGCTGTGTACTCTGCATACTTGGCTCTACCATAATTGTCATACATTCACCCAAAGAAAAAGAAATAGAGGATTTAACAATTTTATTTGAAAAACTGCAAGATCCTGGTTTCATATTTTATGTGATATGTATATTTGGTTCAACACTTTTTGTGGCTTGTTTCGTGGCCCCAAGACACGGCAACAACATTGTTGTAGTTTATATTTATTTATGCTCAGGCATTGGCTCATTGACTGTTATGTCTTGTAAAGCTTTGGGCTTAGCAATTCGTGATACATTATCGGGAAAATCCAATGATTTCGCCACTTGGATGCCGTGGTTCCTAATCGCCGTAACAATCACATTCATTGCCATTCAAATGAATTATCTCAACAAAGCATTAGACGTATTCAACACAGGCATCGTTACTCCCATTTATTATGTAATGTTTACCACTTTGGTAATAGCAGCATCAGCAATTCTGTTTAAGGAATTCGTCCATATGCGTTTAGATGATATACTGGGTGACGTATGCGGATTTCTAGTAGTTATATGTGCTGTATTTATGTTAAATGCTTTTAAAGACCTAGACATCACACTTAACGACGTGCGTAGCATAATGCGTCCAAAAATGCAGAAAATCAATCAATACGATGAAGAAATTTTAGTTACTCAAAATTTAAAAGAAGCACGATACTCGTATGGATCGAGTGATATGTATCGCAAGGCTTGACAAAAGCAGCGTTATCAGGTTTAGTTTTCTTTCAAAACTTAATAGGAGTCTCTTTTTTTGGCTATTATATAAGTTTAGAGATTTTGTACATATACTCCAAAATTGAATGACATTTTTTATTACACATACTTCAAGCAATCACTCAATGTAAATGTAGTTCTAAGCTAAACCTTATATATCTATTGAAAAATAAAAAATAATTTCTTCAATTGCAGTTATACTTTATTTTTTACTTTGCAAAGTTCTCTTAAATTTAAACCTGCTGAAGTTTTGTCGTGTTTGTGCCCTTTATCCGTAGCGCATTGAAGGTATAAATGCCGGATGATGGTTAAAAAACTGCTTGACGGTTGAAATCGCTTGAAATAACTCGCTAACTTGAAATTTACCCTAAAACATCGAAATCTCGAGTTAAGTTTCTCTTTAATTTAACTTGAAATAAGCTCAATCCTCAACATCCTATCGTATTTCTCTCTTTGATAAGGTAAAATTTTTCATTTTCTTGTCATCGTTTTCAATGCCTTCCATCATTGCGCTTGCCTTGCAGGATTAGGTTTTCACGCACTTTCTTGTAATGTGTGGTGTTAAGAAATTTGTTTTTCTTCTCTATATAGCTGATCAAGTAATGCTTCCAAAAAATTGTATTCAAGATTCATTGGAAAGTTTTGTGAATAATAATAATATTGAAGCTGCATAGCTTCTTAAGTAATAATTAGATGTTTAAGGGCAATCATTCACAAAATTACATTTTGATTATAAGGTGTTTAAATTTCCCCGGGGATTGTTGGATGAATTGACAAAAACTATATTAACACAAATCGGCCGATTTCGCCTATCGTGAATATTTTTACTTTCGTTGAATTCCGTTTTTCTAAACTTCCTTGAATCACTCCACAAGGACCGCACATTCCTCAGCTTCGTTTGCATAAGTAAACTTTTCAATATTTTATTAATGAAAATACTTTTCGAATATATTATGTATGTTACTTTTTGTACTGTAGTGCTGCGGTGTATTATTTTTGTTGCAATTACAGATGCAATAGACGTCTTGGCAAATACTCATATTTGTAGATTTGAAGATGTACGAAATTAAACCATACCAATACTCATAAGATCTAAACCGATTAATCTTCAGACGATTGTTATTTCGTGAGTCCTATTGCTTTTGCAGACTATGATGTTTACTTAAGTGGTTCATATAAATATCCAATTCGTCCTCCGATTCTCTTGCATTATCTTCATTTATATCGAACATTTCATTGTCCGTTGTCTGTGCTTCGACATCATCAACATTATTATCGTCATCGCTTTCAGCAAAATATTTATCTTCTTTATCTTGATTAATTTGCTGCAAGTCATCAAAATTTGTATTGTCGTCCACTGTACTGTAATCGAAATCTTCATCCTGTTCTGTTAGAAATCGTTCATGCATCAAACTAATAAATTCCTGCTTTAAAAGTTCTCTTTCACCAGCAGTTATAAGATTATTTAACGACTTTCCATTATTTGTAAAGGGCGGATCTGTTTTTTTCTTCATATTTGGTAGACGAGTAGAAGAACAAGCAATACTTTCATTATCAAAATTTCCCCATTGTTGACGATAGCTAGCAGGAACGGAGAGATCTTCTCTATCACATTGGTTCTGGCAAACTTGAAAGTTATCCAATTGATCCCCGTCGGTGTTGTCGTCGATTTTGAAATCTTCTTGCGTTTCGGTTTCGTTCTCCAACTGTTCCTTAGCTTTTTCTAATACTTCGCTTAATTCTTTACATTCCATAGTGTGTATTAATATACCGGAAAAGCTTGTATTGCGTACATCATAACTATCACGTTCTTTTATCTCCGCCAAACTCAGGTACTGACCCACCAATTCTTGATATAACTCTGGAGCTCTTTTCATCATTTCCTGCTCGCTAAAATACTCTCCTTCTTTTATAAGTTTTTGTAAGGCAGCATATCGACGGTTCTTGATATCTTGTTCACGCGTTTTTAATTTTGTTTGATAATCTCGGACAATGTGATGTAATTCTTGGTCACTTTGAGCTACAGCGAGGCGAGCAAAATTCTGCAGATGTTTTTCTTGTAAGTACGTACCGAACCGAAGTAGGAAAGTTTGTGGATTTCGTTCATAGATATCTTGAGCCAATTTCACTTTTTCATTTAGCAAAAGTTCAGGTTCATTTCGTTGCTGTGATTTAAATACGATTTTAGAATTTGTACTTAAGTATTCAAAAATTTCAATTATTTCGTTGGGTATGTTTGATGATCTCCTTGGATTTTGATAGATTTCGTACGAAGCGTTTTGGTCATTTTCATCATCGACTTTTGTAATTGAAGGTGACATTGTATTGTCTTTAACAGGGTTTAATTTGGGCCTTCCAGTAGATTTAGTTTTAGTTTTTTTATACTTTTTCGTCAGCTGTTTCTTATGTTCTACTGTTATACAGTCTTCTTCTTCTCCTCTTATTCAGCAAATCAACTACGGAAAAATCGTTGAATATCGTACCCAGAGAAAATGAAAACAAAATGTATCAGACTAGAGTAAGGATCTGATTTCTAATATGTAGTGATGAGTTTTACCTGAGGAAAATGATTGTAAGACAGATTTACTGTCTGACACTATAAGGTATTTCTTTTGAGACTGAGAATTCACTAAGCGGATGGCTTCTAAGAGCGCAAGACATTCACCCGAAAATATAGTGCTACATGCGTGATTTGGGAAGCAGGCTTCTGGGGTGGGTTAAAATCTGTGTTGGCCAAGTTCGAGTAGCTGTGTTGTACGTCTTCTTAAGTAACTGTCGATGTTCTCGCTGGTAAGAACCCAATTACCGGTCGAAAATATTAAGAACCAAATGGAATTTTGATTAAGCTATGTACATCAGTTCTTCGAATTTTGAAATTATTAATTTTGGCAGAAGAAGTTTTCAGTCACGAATCAAGCTTGACCAACTAGTTGTGTTTTATAAAATAGTTGTTAATAGAGTTAGACTAACCTAGAATTCAGATGAAGGATAAAGATAAGCGAAAGTGGAAGGCCTCGAACTCGGAAGTAAGTTCTACCTAAAGTAATTCAAATCGAACGAGCCTCAATCGATTGAACAAATCGAAGCCAACGGGCGACACGAGATTATGCGCGTATGTGTAGTACGCGCAAAAATTAGGGTTGCAGAATGCTGTGAATAGAATGACCACACAAACCTTAAGTTACGAGGAAAGATTCGTTAACACAGAGATTGAACACATTCTAGAACACGATTCAGCCAGTGAAGATTTTATGGGTTTTTCCGATTCAGAAAACATACAGACTGAGCAACAGACTGAGGAACGGACGGACGTACAAACTGAGGGACAAAGAGATGCACAACCATTTTCCCAAAAGAGGTACAATTTTAGAAACAAAAGGCGGATAACCGAGAAGGGGCCGTCAACATCGGCGGCGGCAGAACAAAGAAGGAAGAATCGACGCATTGAACCCGTCGTAAACCCAGAAAGGAAGGAAGCGGAAAAAGGCGAAAGACTGGTACCGGATATTGAGGCGCTGGAAATTGACTTCTCGCGACAAGATCGTGCAACTGCATTTCGATGAAGTGTTCACCGACCTTACATCAGCGTACTGTAGAAGGGAAGATAAGCTGTATGGATGCGTCCAGCATTAGTAGACTGCAGTTCAGATCGTTTCGACATTTTTCCGAATTCTTGTTTAATATGAAAAACACAGGTATCACATTCGTTTAAATTGACCACAGCATTGCACACCCATTACGCTTACGCGCCTTACAAGCCCCTAGGTCTTTGGATTGTCCTAAAATCATTACTTTTTGCGCCACATCAATTGTAAGACAAGCCACGTCGCCATTTTCAGCTCGATTATCGAAAACTTTCGGATTTAGAATAGCAATGCAAGCGCCCTCAGCCGTTTGCTAGAGTTCCTTATGAGCGCCTTTGAAAAGAAATAATGATATGGTTTTAATATCTCCCTTTAAATCGGAAAGGCGCCAAATCAAATAGGGTTGCTGCTTTTTAGTCATTTTAACTGGGTTTTTATGTATGATCACACCGGCAATTACCCAATCTTGAGAAAGATCTCCACGTTGAGTATGAAAAGCTACGCTAGCAAATGATATGGCTTTACGACCCTCCATACGTTCTCCCAATATTTTGATTTCGGGTCTTTCGGTATTACTACTGTGGGTGGGATAATTTATATTAAAGAGAAAAATGCTTTATCAGTGGAACGATCACCGGAAGCAATCTACTTGTAAGTCGTCTTCTAGGATGTGTTGTTAAAAAAATTACTTATAATTATCATCACCAACTTATAGTCTGAATGTATCCTGGCACGATACCCATCAGCGGTCATTCGTTATTAATGTCCATTTGCTGGAAGGGCGTTCAGAGAATACTACCTGCGAACATCGCCTCAAGTCACGATCACAACCTTGTTTGAGCACAAGGTTAAGGTTAAGGTCAAAGCAATGCGTTAAATATTGCGATTTAGTAACCAATGGCGGTGCCAGTGCATGGCGTGGCTCGAATGTTGCTTTTTTTAGCCGAAACTGTGCTTCTTGTGTACCTGATCCTCAATTTTGTCCTGACAATATCTGCGATCCTCTAGAAGAATTAAATAACTTTGCATGTCCGCAAGATTGCATAGCAGGTAATAGAATAATGGGACCACGTTCTATCAACGATAACAAGCGCGGTATATTATCTGACTCGGGTACATGCACTTGTGAAGATAATGGAAAATGTTTCTGCGCCCCAATGGACGAGGATGAGCCCCGACCTAAGCGCAAACGCAAGAATGAACCAAAAAATGGAATCAGGCTCCGAAAAATTGGAAAGTGATTTACAACGCGACAGTTTTCAAATGGACAGCAATACTGCTGCAGTAATAGAGGAAAAGAGTCCAATACAAGAAATCCTTAGCATGGCCGGCCTGGAATGTGATAAGTCCTGTGTAATTGTAGCTATCATTGCTCCTATGGTTTTTATATTTCTGCTTGCTACTGTGCTCTTAACAAAGCATAAACATGCTAAGCGCTCTTTACATAAACAATCTCCGGCAAATAGTAAAAAAGGTGGAAAGCGGTCATCTAACGGGGATGATTGCGATATGCGTAACGGTGATCTTCCATTAATGCAGCTCGATAATGATTTTAAATTCGAAGCAACAACGATTGATGCCAAATGGGAATATCCTCGGGATTCTCTAATACTGGACACTGTTCTTGACGAAGGAGAGTTCGGTAAAGTTATGAAGGGCTACGCTACAGATATAGACGGAAAATTGGGTGTCACAACCGTAGGTTTCTAAACATTTGGATATGTTTTTTACTTAAATTTATATTATTCGATTTAACAGTGATTACAATTAGATTTTTACATTTTGTAGCTATGAAGATGCTGAAACAAGGCGCAAATTCTGTCGAGTATATGGCTTTAATGTCCGAATTTCAATTACTGCAAGAAGTTTCGCATCCAAATGTCATAAAATTGCTGGGTGCTTGCACCAAGGACGATAGTCCAATGATTATTATCGAATATGCTCGATACGGTTCGTTGCGCAGTTATTTAAGACTAAGCAGAAAAATTGAACAGTGTGGTGTCGACTTTACCGACGGTATAGAACCAATCACCGAATGTGATATTTTATCGTTTGCTTTTCAAATCTGCAAAGGCATGACATATTTGACCGAGATTAAGGTAAGTAATAGAGCAACCTTTGTTGCTCATAAGTTAATTAGAATCTAAAATCGTATTGCAGTTGGTTCATCGAGACTTAGCGGCTCGTAATGTGCTCTTGGCTGAGAATAAAATTTGCAAAATATCCGATTTTGGCTTAACTCGAGATGTTTACGAAGATGATGCCTATCTAAAACGGTCACGTGATCGCGTACCAGTTAAAGTAAGTCAAATAACTGAACTCGATAATGATGAAATTTAATCCTACAAACGAGGTGAGGATTATTCGAAACTTCTCCCTTCCTCTGGGCTAAGTACTTGATTGTATTTCAATTCCCCAATTAGTTACAGAGAGCGAATTTATGTATTGTTACGACCTTAACTAAGGCCCGTATCCAATGGCAGGCTCACGCATTTAGCACTTGTGACGATTTCACAGGCACATAGAGAAAGTTTGATAGGATCCGTATTATCGTAAAGTTTTCAATAAGCGCTCAAAAATATCGAAACAATATGAATCTGTCAAGCTCTCAAGCGCAGCAGTCAATTCTCTGGTTCTTATGGAAGCTCTTTCCTTTAGGACGATTCCATTACCATGAAAAGCAGGGCCAGATACAACATATATATATATATATATTCTTGCCGTTCAGCTACGACCCTTGTAATATTGACTGAAGGAACTTAAGAAAGTTTATTTAATAATCACTGCAACACAAATGCGGAAAGTGCAGCGATCAAATTATAAAATTTATTTGAGATATGATGGCGGAAAATCGGATCTAATGTATTGAATCGATTAAGAAAATATCTTTATAAAAAAACCAAAAGAAAATTACATTTGATCGTTGCCGAAAAGAAGATATTCATGCCTCATAACACGAAGTGGGCGCAGCTGATTTTTTTTATTTTCAACATAAAAGTCCTTGTCACATAGACGTGTGGGCGTGTCCTGTGAAAAGCTTAGATCCCTCCCGAATTCTTTTCCAAATTTGTAGCCGATATATTCAATTCCGCTAACTCGGAATGAATACTATACACACAGTTGTGCATGTTTAGGTTCATTCTAAAATTGGTATAAATTGTGGAGATTAAGAAGCTTACAATCGCTGAAGTCACGCACAAAGCACTATAAAAATGGAATGGATATTTTTCGACGTCTGAAACGTTGCTATCGTCGTTAACCTAAGTTGCAATGAATCAATAAATTAAATATATATTTACAAATTAGAATTTTTTATTACTTTTCTTAAAGCGAATCCTTAAAAAAAAAAGATTGATTTCTTGTCGGGAAATTAATTTTTTTTTTTTACAGAAGAAAGAAAATGTGAGTAACGCTGTTTGATGGATAAACTAATAAAGAAACGAAGAAAACAGGTCTTGTTTTTAGCATTATAAAAAGAATTCTACCTCGGCCTACCGCGTCCTCGTAGAAAGCCGCGTCCACGACCACGTAAAATTTTACTATTAGCAGGAGGACTTTTGGGACGTAAGGACTCTATACGACTGGTACATCCAGTTGCAGGAGCCTCCGCAAAATAGGTTTGATAAAGTTCAGCGTTAAAATTGGAGTTTGTAAGTTCCGGACCGACTGTTAGCCAACCAGGCCTTATGCTTGAATCGCGTCCAAACAGATGCATACGACGACGCCCCAAACAGAAATGTTCGATAATGTGAAAAATTTCGATGGGTTTTTCGAAGGAACCAAATTCGTCTTCTTCCGATATTATTAAATCAATATCAACATTGGCGTGTATAAAATCACCATCAGTTGAACGTCTAACCGTGCCTTTAATACCCATCAGGCAGTGCTCCTTGGTACGCTGGAAAACGGCTTTTGGTTCTAATTGTTTAGAGTGACCGGGTTTGTTAATATTCGTGCGTATCCAACAAATATCTTCACAGCGCCTGAAACCCCACTTTTTCAGACAGTTGCGTCCCATGTCCAGACCCTCTGAAGAACCACACCATAGGAAGACAAAAGAACGGTGTGCTGCTACCTCTCCTACATCCAGATCTAAAAATAACGAAAACCAAGTAGAGCTATACTTTTTCTATTAAAATATAATTTAGACGTACTTAGTATTTCGTCCCAATTCCAAAAAACTCGCGGAGCGCCTCCTACTGTAGCTACTGAAGGCGCTGCCCGTGAATACTCTTCTAACGGTGGTTCGATAAGTATAACATCAAATTTGGTGCCCAGAGCTTTCAAATCCAATACTTTTAAATCGGCTTTTAAGTACATGGGAGCCGAGGCGGTGTCTTGTATTAGTTTATCCTTGAGTCGTATTAGTTCACGTAATTTCGGGTACTCTTCGAAACGATCAGCTAAACCGACATCACGTATGAAATTCTGTGGCCGTTGTCCAGTGTCAACGAAATGCTGGCAGTAATCGTTATGGGGATTGGAAGATTGCGTGCCCTTTCAAAAATAAGAAGCGAATTTAAAGTTTGAAAAGAACTCTTTGCTATGCTTACTTTCAGAAACGTTGATGAGTCTCTATAAATTATCTCTCCTGGCATTTTTTTAATGGCACTTTCTTCGTCATCCTGAGTTCGTTGATTATTATGGCAGGCATTTTTAGCGAAGTTTGTGCCAAACGCATTACCGTAACTTGAACCATTACTCACTTCAGGCGCAGTACCCAAGGCAATCTTTAGTTCATCTACCGACAAACCGAGCTATAAATGTCAAAGAATGAAATAACGTAAACCTGTTCGGATGTTCGTTTGCACCATTGACTTGCCGTTTGTGCTAATAATTGTTTACGTTTGCGTGAGCGCTCTTGAAAGTTTTTCAGTACATCACTCATATTAGTGCTATAGGTAGCACTAGTTATTTTCACTTTTGACTTTTAAAATAAATATATTGTTTATTCTTACAAAGTATTAAAAAATAGACTTAAAAACCAACACAACTAAATCAATGAATGACAGATAGTATAGAAGACAAAGGGAGTTGCCAAGCTGAATTTTATTGATATTCAAATAAGAAACCAAAATAAAACGGGATATCAAATTTTATTGAAAAAAAATTAATTTCGAAAGCCAAGGTTAACATTATGAAGATAGCCAATTGTAATCTTTGCACAGACCGTCAATTTTATGACAATTGTTGCGCTATGAGGGTAAAATCGTCTCTCATCTACTTTTGGAACAACTACGATTCCGTAACATGATAAATTTGACATTTATATGTCGTTTTAAAGTTTGAAATGGCGCGTCATTAGCTTTTAAGCAATACAGGTATAAAAGCTATTGATTTGATATTAAGTGTAAATATCTAGTAGCGCTGGCTCACACAAGATAGCTC
The DNA here is from genome assembly GCF_014805625.2 of Glossina fuscipes. Lineage (NCBI taxonomy): Eukaryota > Metazoa > Arthropoda > Insecta > Diptera > Glossinidae > Glossina > Glossina fuscipes. The sequence continues at coordinate 17,675,165 of NW_023998416.1, forward strand.
AAATTTTTAAAAGATCATCTTAAAAATTGTTCCGAGCCACTAACAGATACCTTTGCAATAAACGAAATTGGCAATTTTTTATATTAGGATCGTTCGATGAGTACTTTTTAAAGATGCAGATTTTTTATTTTTACATGTTTAATTTTTCTAGCATGTAATTGAATTACACAAATTAAAGATTCCAATCTTATTACAAAATACATAATTCAAATAAGACAATGAATATAACAAAAGCAAGCGATATATTTCTAATAAAATTTACAATATTTCTACGAATCTGTGTTGCGCGTGGTTTCGGCAATGCCGAAACCTCTATACCTATCTTTGTGCTTATCTTTGATTTGTAAACATTTGCCACTCTCAATAAGAATTTTTGCCTCTTTTATCACACTGTGCCTTATCTATTACAATATCGGAGTAATTTGCTGAACTCTCAAGAAGAAGAAGAAAAAAAGAACGAGAATTGACTGTCGGTAATGTAGGTAATCATTTTACCTATAACTTTAGATATTTTCCAAGAGTGAAAAGTTTCCTTAAATTTAAAAAAAAGTAATGAATGCATTATTAAAGTATTCGTTACTACTACTGACACTATGTGGTGGTTTTTTGATTTTGAGCGCTTTCGCTCAAGCCAAAGCAAAGGTAATAACTTTATTGATTTATCCGAAATAATATTTGGCCACGTCAATGTTTATGCCGGTGAAGAATTTCCCTTTCCTTTTAGAGTGGCTTATCGTTATCTGAAAAAGTACAAAGTCTTTTGGATATGAATGCTAAGAAGGCGTTGCTGCGATTTAATGGCCAAAAGTTTCGTGAATATGTTAAAAACAGTCCACGCAATTATTCGGTTGTTGTCATGCTTACAGCGTTGGCTCCTGCAAGACAATGTCAGATATGCAGACATGCTCATGATGAATTCAACATTGTGGCCCAGTCCTACCGCTATTCTCCGGCTTATTCAAATAAATTATTCTTTGCCATGGTTGATTTTGATGAAGGTTCCGATGTATTCCAAATGCTACGTTTAAATATGGCGCCAGTTTTTATGCATTTTCCACCTAAAGGCAAACCTAAAAGTGCTGATAGCATGGACATACATCGCATTGGTTTCGCTGCGGACGTTATTGCCAGATTTGTGGCGGAACGTACAGATATACAAATACGTGTCTTCCGCCCACCCAATTATTCGGGAGCGGTGGCTTTAATTACGTTGGTGGCTTTGGTTGGCGGTTTCTTATATATGAGACGAAATAATTTAGAATTTTTATACAACAAAAACATCTGGGGTGCTTTGGCTGTATTCTTTTGCTTTGCCATGATATCGGGTCAAATGTGGAATCATATTCGAGGACCGCCTTTAGTGCATAGGACTCAAAATGGTGGCGTGGCCTATATACATGGGTCTTCACAAGGGCAGTTGGTAGTTGAAACATACATCATTATGGGTTTAAGTAAGCGTTTTCGTGAATTTTCATAAAGAATTTTTTAGAAAAGTTTTTTTTGTATGATCGTAAAGATGCTTTGATATTTTTGGGTATGATACTACTAACGGAATCTGGAAATCAAACGGATCAACGGAAAGGACGAATTATGGGCATTATCGGTTTGGCATTGTTGGCCATATTCTTCTCGTTTCTTCTATCCGTTTTTCGTTCCAAGGCTCAAGGCTATCCTTATAGGTAAACGAAAGAACACGAAATTGCCAGCTAAAGAACCGATATTTATTATTATTACTTCTCTTTGTTTCTTTCTAGCTTCCTTTTCAAATAAATAGCAGAACATAAAATAAATAAATTTTATTTATTCGTTACAAAATTTTAAAGACTGGATTAAGTCAATAGCTAACTTAATGATGCTAATTTTTTCATCTTTTTCATAATCAAGTTTAAGAAAAAAAAAATAGATCTACATGGAATGATATACAATCTTAATCACACGAAAAAAAATAGGAGAGCAAAATCTATAATAAAAACGGTATTATAGCTTTGCGATTCTTCGGATAGTTCTTAAAATTTTCTTTATACCACTTATGAGTTAGCAAAGCGTTCACGATCTAAAGGCAAGATGAATTTTCGTTATATTCCCAAAATTGTTATTAAATAAAAGCATTTATAATACGAACCTGGTTTCCAGTAACCCATATAACAATTAATTTCCACGTGAGACTTTGTGGCAATATACCCATAATAGCGACGTACATTTGAATTTCAAAAAACATATGCGGAGAAGAAACCATTTCAAAAAGACCACCACGAGGGAGTAGATGTTGCTCCGAGTGAATTTTACCAGTTTTAGAGTCTTTCCGTAAATTGACGAATATCATATTTGTTTTCCATTGTTGAGACCAGCTAAAGTGAAACAGAGCCAAACATATATACTGGACAAGTGTAATTTTGGTGAAACTGAATGTTGAAGGTGTAGAATCTAAAAAAAGTATTCTTGAGTGAAAGATTCGCCAAAAGGTCTAAAGTGTTGTGCAAATTACCTTTCACGAAGCCCTCGGTATTTATTAACAATGCTAAAATGGAACCGAAATAATGCAAATATCCAACAATATATTGGAATAAATTCATTTTATTTTTACGGGAAAAGATTTGCACAAAATTCGTTTCATAAAAACGTCGTACACATTGCAAGGTCATTAGCAGCGTAGCTATTAAAGCCTCATTAGATTTTATTAATACTTTGCGGTCATTTTTGCCGCCGCCGATAAAATCTAAAAAGATTACCACTAGATCAGGCGCAGTACTATGCATTATCATACCTTTTAATACTAAGTAGAAAGCACAGATCGACCATCCGAAGGCAAACATATAAAAATGTGCAAACCATGATTTCGGTACCTCGAGCTTATTAGCCAGCGAATGTTCATCGCCATTACATTTATGTTTACCATAACGGAAAGTTTTTCTAATAAACGTAGGTAAAACACTTTCTACCATAATCATCAGGCTACCGAGTGCAATTATTACCACCGAAAAGCTTAAGAATAATGTGTTGATCAAATGTATATTATAATTTTCTATATACTCCTGGCAATTCATAAAGAATTTTGTTAACATTTTTATAATTTTACTTTACTATCTGTTGTGGTAAGGCGAAAGAATGTGAATTTGGTGTTCGCTTCATAGTTGGGTGAAAGTAACCAGAAATGAAAAATTACCATGTTATACGTTATCTATAAATATCAGATTGGTAATAAAGTAAATCCGGTGACACAAAATTAATTTTTATCGGCGTTAGGAATGAATTTTAATCAATTATATACAATACTCTTTTTACTTTATCCATGATTCCATGCTTGTCATTGGCAACGTGCGAAAATAAGGGAACAAGAGCATTGCAGCCCGTAGTAGTACTTTGTGACTATCAAATCAACACATTTCTTACATATCTTTTCTCTCTTGTGTTTGGATGCTTTCGATCGCTTCTTGTCATCCTACTGTGGGAAACCCTTGTTTAGTTACCATAGGTGACGTTTTTAAACATAGAGCTCATTTTGTGTGCTTTATATATGGGAAAAACATACGCTTTATTTTTAGTTATTAAATTGATTTTTAATCGTTTTCTGCAATTAGCTGAAGATTTAAATTCCAATTCTTTTTAATGTTATTAACGTTGAATTTATCTTCGCATTGGTTTTTTTTCAAACTGAGCACTTCAAATTGATTTCAATGTATTGCACCGATATATTGACACCATTATATGCGTTTTTCGGTTAAGTTCCTCATTGCTGCAACGTTTCGTTAAAATTGAGCCTAAAATAATTATTTGCTTGCTGTTGCTAATCTATAGACAATTAATATTCGATGAGAAATGAAAGAAGTTATGACATGGAGTCGTGTTTAAAACGCTTTTAATTTTATCTGTATTTGAGAAACGAAAATACTTTCATGCCACCCAAAGAAAAAAAAAGTGAAAACGAAGTAATTTACCTAAGTTCTATGAATACATCCCCGAATTAATAAATTAACGGATCTGCTTTAGTGCCCACATGCTTAGGATCATTTAATTTGGCAGCACTGGGCCTTTCAAAACTTTGTTGTGAATCTTATTTGAATTTTTGCTAAGAACCCTAAGTGTGGTAAATAATTTGTAATTGCTTTTGCTTTTACTTTAGCCAAGCTTGATCAACTGACTGCAGACTCGAACAAGAGTATTTATTTAGATACATTCACACACAGGCATTCGAGTCAATAACTCCATTGATCAATTTTACCAAGATTGAGCATTCGAGTATAAACCAATATGTCGAGAAAAATTAATATGCTGACATTTGCATGCTCGGCTAGGTTCAGCCATCTAAAAATAAGAAAGAATAACATTATAATATAGGCTAAGTTAAGCCATTTAAAAATAAGAAAGAATAGCATTATAATATGTCAACCGGTTCAAGGTTTTAATTAAAAACGAAATTTACTTTGGCACAACGGAGTTAAAGACGGGCGGAGATACCCATCCACTTCCCATGTAATACAAAATCCAATATTTATGAGTAGTAATCTATCTTCATACGGTGGTAAAATTATAAGGGCTCCCATTGCGGTTCCTTAATGCGAAAAGCAGGAATTTTTGTACCGATTCGATCCCTGCCAAATAATAGCGAAAAGACGGAGACCGCATACCGGCGCACCACATTCCAATATTGGTCGTAACTAACTTCATATACAGTCTTTTTGTAGTTTATGGGTCTTTGAATTCACGAGCTCAGCGCTTAATGAATCGCAAAGTGAATCTGGCTTTATTGATTGATTTCCTATCAAAAAGCACATCTAAATTGTAAGTATGTATCTTGCAATTTATGCGAATTTATAACGTATTGTGTTTCTATACAGTCCGTCTTGAAAACAACATTTTCTTACATTTTTTCAAGTTCAATGTTAAGGCATTTGTCGAACATTGAGTAACTAAAATGTTTACTTGAAGGGTTCTAGAACACAGTCCTAAATAGCCTTATGTTCGCTGCATACACTAACATTTTGGATGATTTAATGAAATATGAGATATCATTTATATATAGCACAAAAAGAAGTTGTCCACGGTTGCTTCCTTGAGAAATTCCTGATGTCACCTAAATTTCGTAAAACTGGAAAGAGGTAAGGAGCACTCTACAGGATCTATTGACGACGAGATGATCTAATGATGAGATGATCTGCTTCATTAGGTATAGGGAGAAGCCTATTGATTGCCTCTTAAAATTCAGTAACCTTTGTCTTTTTCGATTAACAGCCTTACTGAAAGCCATCTATGTAAAGTCCATTTGGAAGTCTCTAGAGAATGTCTTAGTGATTAGTTCACTCTATGAGATTTGTGACAGATATGTGCTCAAACAGCTGTGACAGCACGCCCAATGTCACAATGCATCTGTAGCATTCCACCCTCTTTCTATTTTCACTTCTATGAGTTGGAATGAGGAAACTACTCTCCCAGCATGATGAAAACACTCCGGTTTCTAGAGAGAGGTCAAAGATTCTCACGGCTGCCTTAAGATGAAATTCTTTCTGGGCCTGGAAGACAACTCATCTTCAATGATTTTATACCATGGCGATGGCGATGGAAATTAACAAATTTTTGGAATAAAAATCACATATAATTCATGTTGAATACTTCTGATGAAATTTTTCAACTGCGGATTCCGATTTAACTGTTAACTGCCGGTATCTTATCTTTGATTCCTAGCTTGGTTATTTCAGAAAAAGACGTTTTTGCATGATTTGAGGTCTCTAATATATAGTTGTGCGCTTCGACCTGATGTGGCATGCCTTCATGTATACTCAAATCGTGCTCTGACGAGTTTTGCAGTGTTGTTTCGTAGATTTTTAATCAGTTTTTGAAATCAAATATTTTCGCTTTGTTTTCGAGAAACAAATGTGGAAACAGACGTCACGTTGGGAACTATAGAGTTGTGTGCCTTATCTAAATTGTTTGAGAGGACTGTTACGCATCATTTGGCTTGTGCTATCAAGTCTTACATTTCTCCATTCCAGCTTTCTGAAAGGACGAACAACTATTGTGAATTTGTTGGAGTTTACTTGTTATGTTTTCAAGGCTTTTTCTAGTGGCTCTAGCACCGATTTCGTATACACTGATTTTAGTAAAGCGTTTGCCTTAGTTTACCATATGTTATTAATCCTCAAACTTCAAGCCTTTGGCTTCTCTTTCTACTTAGTGAAATGGATCTCCAATCATTTAGGGTTCCGTTTAATTTCATCACAACGAGTGAACTTCCCGTGGCGTCTGACGGCCCTCACAGCACTTAAGATCCTTTTTATATAATTTATACATTCATGGTCTTCCCTCGGTAATTAAAACTAGCCAGATCTTAACGTAAGGTGACGATATTAAACTGTTTCCTTGCTGCTTCCCTTTGCAATCGCAATCGTACCAGCTTTAAACTGCCATAAATAATTTGGTTAGATGGCGCTCGTTAAATTTAAAGAAATTAAAACTAAAAAAATGCAAGAAGCTTCCTTGCTTAAGAAGGAAGTCATTCAGCACTGAATATTACATTGACTCAGACAAGTTGGAAAACGTTGGTTCGTTCACCGACTTGGGAGTTCCATTTGACCAAAGTGTTTACGTTTTAATTTGCATATGGAGCTCTCTCTAAGTGAAGCTATGTCCGCGCTGGTTTCATTAAGAGGTGGCACAAAGAGCTGAAGGATCAAGGGTTAAGTTTAATTTGTTACTCTGTACAGCGATAAGTCATTACTGAGTCCTCTCATAATATGAAAGACAAAATTTTCCTTATTTTTTAAATGACCCATTGTGAGAACATTGTGACAAGAGCAGTATACAAACAGTAGACAAATCATGAAGTAAAAACTTTCTCCGTAAGAATTTAGGAAAATCTCCATAATATTTGTAGTTAATAATAAACTTTGCGTGATGCTTAACTTCATGGTACTGCTTGTGGTGGTGTCGGTGGTTGAGATGTGACATATAGCGGTGTAGATCTAATTGATGGTACCGTTAGCAGTGGAGATGGCATTTGAAATGCTTGGTACATGTACGACGGCATAGGTGGATTGCAGAAACTTAGAACAACATCTATGTCTCCCTCTCTCTCTGTACCCCTTGATTTCAATGCGCTAGTTGGTTACATGCTTTTTCCTTTTTTTTCTTTCTTGTTTATTCATACATGAATTATTATTTTGTTTATTTTTTTTTCTTTTAATTCTTCTTGGATACTTGGAATTTTTTTTTTTAATATTAATTAGAGTAAGATTTACATCTGAGAATCAATCAATTGAGTTTGGCTGTTCATTTATTTTAGCTGAGCTTCATGGGTAACTAAACAAATAAACAAATTTTCTCATTATTATTTTCTCAAATTTTCTCGTACAGATAGACTGTCATAGAGTCATTGTCATAAGCGTAATAATTGCAAAGGAGTCTGGATCTGTACATTAATTGGCGAGAGCCGCCTTTTTGAGCTTAGGAATTTGCAAAAAAATATTTTGGGTTCGACGAAAGTGAGCATTTCACCCTCAAAAGATAGGTGTTGGAACACAGGCGATTAACGAACCCGGATCCGTTTTGAAGATTTAAAATAAATTTCAAAGGCGCAAAGAGCGGTTTGAACATGATTGTTCAGCTTTAAAAATCAAAACGGGGCCAAAATCAATCAAACTCTGCCTCATTTTTTTTTGTTTAATGAAAAAAGTCTGAACGGCGCACCTGAATAGTTCGAAGAATAGCCTTAAATCTGCTTGCTGTATATATAACTATATACAACTATTTAAAGAAGAATACGGATAGCGAAAGAGGATATATGTTATCTTCATCTTATCGGGCCTATAAAGTTTCGAATTAAAATTACTCAGAGAATATTGTTTATTTTCTTTTATTTGTTATGTAATATTGTAGATCATAGCTTTTTTTCGTTTACAACAATATATAAGATATGGTTCCCACTAAAGGTTTTCATGCATGTACGATTCAACTATTTCTACGAAAAACTTGTTCTTATTAAAGCAGATAGATAGATAGTCCAGCAGTGGCTGATTTTAGCAGTACAAAATGCGGGGAGAAGTTGTTTGTCAAATATCAACGCCGCTGCGCGTAACAGAACCGCCTTTATATGGCGGCGGTTTAGGACGCAAGTAAGCGTTGGCTGGGTTTTCCAAATGATACAAACTATTCGGACTGTAAAAAAATTTAACTTTATTACCAACAAATTAGATATTATAAGAAATTATAAGAAAATTACATTCGTTTGTAAGCGAATGTGCGTACCCATCATCTAAAATGTTCTTGACTTTCTATTAAAAATGTGTTTCTCAGATTGGGCTGGTTCTATCCTAAAGTTTCAGATGACTCTAATTTATCTCTAGTTACTATATAGTCTTAGCTAAATGGTGAAAATACAACACACTTAACGACCTTTTTTTTTTAGAGATTGTTAAGCTAGTTTGTCGTTCAAGTACTATCTTCGCCATTTCGCTAAGAAATTGTGCTGAAATGTACGGGCCAGAGCTCTTTTGAATACTACGAGTTGGTTAAACGCGATTTGACGAAAAGCTCTGCTGCAAATTTTCAAGTGCTGTCGTTAATGACACAGCAGTTGAGTCTAAACAGTAAAAAATGATGGCGAAGACTTGCAGTTCTTTAATAAAGAAAGCGATGCTAAATATCAACGACTTCAAGTTGGTATTCTTCATTTGAAACAAGCAGAAGGACGTAGTGTGTTTACCAGCTTCTCAGCTGCACGATAACCGTCAGTAAGTTAAGTTTCCGACAAGAAATATTAAGATTTAGAGGAGCACAAAAGGAACAGAAAAGGGGCACAATATGGCAGTTAGTTTACTTAGTATTGTGACAATGCTCGTTCCTTTATTGAAAATCGGACAGAAAAGCGGTTTTATGTTTGCCGCGCTGCCTTGTATAATTACTCATTAGACAAGCGTTATTTGTTGCGTGCTTGCAAAAATTTTGGTCAGCGACATGAATGAGCGATGAAAAGTAGGTCTATTACGAAAATCCCATGGGTTAGTCTACGAGAGCAGTTCACATCGATACCGATCGAAGCACGATCTTGATGGCCATAAAATTTTGCCGTGCATATGGTTGTTTGGCCTCGGCACATTCATTTGATGCTTACGACGGCCCTCTCTTTTTATCACTACCCTAGGAAATGAAATACAACATAGATGAGGATTCTTGTTGGTATTAGGCCATTAATAAAGTTCACTTGGGTCACTGTATTTTGTACGAATTCCAAGATGGAAGAGATGCTACAGAAGCGTGTGGAAATTTACTGAAAGTGTTTGGCGAAAGTATAGTTTCGGATAGAACAAGCAAAAGACGATAAGCAATGCTTTGGGTGATCATCTTTTATCGCCTTTGAACGATACTGACAAGGTCAGCTTAAAACAAACGTCTGCTTAGACAACATCGGAGACTGCAGAAAGGCTTGATGCAGCTTAACAAACCACTTCGAAGCATATTTGGAACAATAATCAATTCCTCACAATAAAGTCCTACTGTTATCCATATATTTCCTGAAAGTAACATATCCTAATATAGCCGATTTTACGTTTTAGAGAAACCTGCAAATAGAAAACGGACAACGGAACAGAAGTGGGGAAACGGTTATACGTCCAAGTTTTGATGATGGATTTTGAGATATTTGTTTTTTATTGAATTGATTGAACGCATTTTCATATTTTTTGTAAAGATAGACCTTTGAGAACGTAGGCTGGTATTGTCCAACAAGCAATTTGGATCCTTTAAGCTTTTTAAGGTGGTGACAGGTTGTGAGTTCGTATCCGAATATTGTACCATTTGTACTGTTGACGACGTAGTTGGGTAAGAAGATCCCTTATAACTGCATTATTGAGGAGAGAAAAGATAAAATGATTATTGTTTTGATGAAACAATCATTGAGAAAAGTCAAATAATATAGAGAAGAATGTAAAATAAAATAAAAATATATCACCTTTCGTCGTCATTTTCAGAGTTTTGCTTGTTACTAGTACATTCTTCGTCACATATATGAAATATGTTATTAAAGAATAATTCAGAACTGACGTCCGTTCTAGAAAAACAAACATAAATAAACAGGTAATAATGTAAAAAAACTAAATAAAATTACATTTTTCTAAAAAGAAAATGAAATTAAGTTAAAACGTTACAGTCCAGCATATAGACCCATTGGTCGTCGTCATCTAAAGAGGTACTACTTTGCAAGGAAGCACTTATAAGAAGACGAGTCGCGAAAGACAGTCTTAGCAAATTTATATATAGATTAAACAACCAATTCTATCAATTTTAATCATCACATGACTACGACTTAGATGTTGTTACCAAATAAGAGAACATTTCTGACAAAAATGTTTAGCTATGGGCAAGGATTCATGAAATGGTCCCATACTATCCAAGATTTCGCAGGTTGTACAACAAACCGCCCAATTAGGCTTCTCCGTCATGTACCTCCTCTATATGGTGCGGCTTAAGAAATAGATCTATGTGGTCCTCATTCCCTTTGATCAATTTACTGTACAATTTTTGTAAGAACCCTTATATTGCTTGGTATCTAAAAAATAGACCTACGCTGTTCAAATTTAGTAAAGTTAATCTTTACATCAAATTATTCTTATGCACGAATTTTTATTAAGAAGTATTGAAAATTCGGCATTTTTCCTACAAAAGGATCCACGGTCCACAGGAATGGGTATGGAGCAAGTGGTTCAAACAGTTCCATCATCCGATGCAAAATTCCCAAAGCACTACTATTAAGCCCTATCAAGGGTGCATTTTATACAAGGTCAAGTTCGATGGTTAATATAAATACGAATCTTTGTTGGTATGAATGGTAAATAATTTTACGATTTTCTGATTTGTAAGAATCGTAATATTCAAACATTTGCAGGCGGGTTACTCAATTGTAACAAACCTCATCGAAACCCTTTGCAAATTGCTTAAACAGCTTTTGGTATCTTTGGTTTGACTTTTGGAATCCCACAGCGGATTGTACTTTTTTTCTGCGATCAATGTATCCGTAGCATCGTTTATCAAAACTGATTGATAGTTTTTGGATAATGGACGCTTTTGGAGTCTTGCAACGAAAGTGCTGAACTTAGAAGAACAGCATAAATAAATAAACAAAAAATAAGTAAAAACGCTACGGTGAGCCACGGCCTCCCATTAAATATCTTATACCAATTTTCCACGTATTGGCTTTTCAAAATAAACCTTCGCATGGGAAGTGGTCGAAAAAGAGGTTTAGCCCGATTATTATTTCCAATAGATCAAAGCAAATCATTGTACCATATTTCATTAAAATATCTCAAAAATATCACCAAAAAGCAGGACGGACGGACAGACAAACTTTAATTGGTTCAGGATGTGATTTCGAATCGATCGCTGTAATAAAAGATGGTTCTGTCTTGAGTCCTTCTGGGTGTGCAAACTGCACAAACTTAATATATTAATATATTCTTGTACCATAAAGCGGTGTAGGGTATAACAAGAGACAAAAAGTAAAAGCAATGGAAACTTTTCATTATTACAAACCTTCTATGAACTTACAATTTTTCGTGTTTGAAACATAAACTAGCCGTTAAAATGCCGCAGAGAATTCCAAAAATCACTGTTGGTATCGCAAATGCGAAAGCAAACTCATCTATATAATTGCGGCTGGGCATTTCGTCGCGATGCATGCCCTGCCAACGTCCTCCTTCACGACGTTTTAACGTGCTCATTTCCAAGGAATTTGTTCCGACGCTCAGCTTGTTACCATCGTGATTATGATGTAACACTTCGGGGCTCATGTCGGTGCCAACGATTCGAAAAGCACACCAATCCAATTTGAAACCAGAATTTTCAAAGAGCTTTTGCACTGATGTACGTTTGTAAGTGCAAGAAGGTAATTTATAAAGAGGACGCACCTCCTCCTGTAAATCCTTAAGACGTTCGGAGAATTTCGCAAAGCTGCCTAAATGGACAACAACTCTATACAAGAAAGAAAGATTAATAAACAGATTAGATGATTAGTTCTTTTGATAGATTTTTCAATATGACAAAAATCACCCTTCGTGTTGCTGTGGCCGTAAAGGTAAACGGCCTCCCATATTTACCGCTGACTCCATAAATACTAAGCTCAAATCGCTTTCGCTTTCCGGCCATAAGTCTTTCCGGTATATATTACGCAAGTTTTCTATACGCCCAGGATCCATAAGGTGCACCCAATTCAAATTGTCGATTTTCATTTGTATTATATTAGGAGCGTGAATTTTACGCGCCACCTTAATTGTTAATTCGGTGTTGCGGGTTTCGTAGTTTTTCTTATTCAGTGCCACTATATCGAGAGTAATCGATTTTCCTAATAATTGCTCAGGTGGTGTTCCGTATAAAAATCCCGCATGATATTCGTTACTGTACATGTAACGCATCCACGACGGCAAATCTGGATACGATTTCAATGAGGGCGTATATCGAAATTGTTCATTGATGACTTGATGGGACCAGTCGAATATGTTTGGTTCAATTTTAAATGTATATAGTTCGCCTACAGCAGCCTGATCTAATAATTCGCCTCTTACCACCAATATATACATCAACAAAAGCCAAAAAGTATTCATTTCAGTAAAGTCGAAAGATATGGCCGAGAGACATTAACTTCAAATCGAAAAATATTGTTTTCTTCTAAAGGATTTAAGAAAACTTTTTAATATAAATATAATTTTAATATTTCATTCACTTTCTTATTCTTATATGCTAAACTAGTTCTCCATAGACTGCCATGAAAAGTTCTGTATATAGGAAAATACTTTTTTTTTTTTTTTTTTTTAAGAGAGTTTCGGAAAATGAGAGCGCATTTCATTATTTTACGCAGTGGGAGCAGTGGGTGAGGAAAGGCTGTCCGACACTCAGCTATGGGGGAGGGGATGGAGGAAGGTTTAATAAATATATACATATATAAGAACAACAAAGCATGTATTTTGGGACGGGCTCTTTAAATTACTCTCATATGCAGCCAACCTCGTGTCTATAGCTATTAATTGTTAGTTTGTAAAGCGTTCAAAAAAATAAGGGGATAATAAGAGGCGAATTTGAAGTTTTATGTAAACGTCAAATGATGTAAAATATTCGGCGAAATAAGGTGAAATGAAATAATTTCTCATATTTCATAAAATTTCATATTCTCACCAAACAACAGACCTTACAAAAAAAAAAAATACATCTCCTTAAGTTTCAAAATGAATTTAATTAAAATGAACAAAAAATAGAAAGAAAAAAATTCAGTTTAAATTGAACGAGAGTTCTCTTTCGAATATAATAATTCTAGTATTGTGTGAGGCTATAAATTTCATTGCAATCACTAAAATGGAAATGCTCAATTTGCGGGTTATTTATATATTTTTGAAGGGACATCAGATCGACCATGAAACGTGGGAAATGACCGGGACGCGATTTCCGAAGAAATCAATCAGGAAATGTTTTCTCTCCGTTTTCATCTTTAACAGCTACCACTTCCTCCTCATTTCAATGACTGTTAACTGAATCGTCATCAGAATTTGAAGAGTGTTCTTCATCCTCTTTACTTTCCAAATCGTCAATTTCGTTTCTTTGTTCTTCATCTGAAGTTTCTTCTTCCTTTGCTTCTTGTTTTTCTTCTAAAGTTTCTTTTTCGTACACCCCCGCGGATTCACTTTCAATTCTTTCTGTTGAATTTCATTATCAGTTAGACGATTTTTGAAATGATTTTTAAAAAAGTGTAATGAGCAACAAAGCTCATTAGAATAGCCGGAGGTAGTTGGTTCCCCGTTAAAAAAAACGGAAAAATGGGGTACAATTATTCTACCATAATAAGACAGCAACTTGAAATAACGCTTTGTAAACGATTTAAACGAAATGATGTGGATAAATGCACGGTTACGCCTTTATTTAAAATCTAGAATTTAAAAATTTTTTTGCCTAAAACGAAGATAATAATAAAATATTAACAACGTAATTACATAGAAAAATTTATTTTATTAAAATTTATTTTATTATTATCATTTCATTCACAAGACTTAGACGTGAACAAAATATTCATAAGTAAAAAATCTGTTAAATGCAGCTTTTTAAGTAAAAAATCTGTTAAATGCAGCTTAATAAGTGAAAAAATCTGTTTTAAACATATTCATTGCCGTCGGCATTTCATTGCAAAATGAAAAATTAAAATTGCCATCTATTTTTTATTCGTATTCTATTACTGCAGTTTAAAGGTAAGTTCTATTTTTTAAAAAAGTAATTTTTCTTCAGTCAATTGTCACGAGTTCGCTTCGGATTCGCTCGATCTCCAAAAAATAATTACAAAGAAATACCCCGCCGAAACTACCGGCACCAAGAACCTTTATGGGCTTGAGTTCGTTATCACCTAAATCCATGTTTTGCATTTTAAGAAATTTTCTGACTTTCAATTACACAATAAAGATCAACCCGACATCTTATTGACAAAATGTGCTTATGTAACTTATTAACAAAAATGTGCAAAAAGAACTAATCATTATTATCATCATTATTAGCTTTAATTGTGTTTTCATGGGCGGGGAAATTTATGGTCTGGGATATTTTTGATGGTCGGAGATGTTTGAAATTTCATTCTATAGAGTCAATTTATAGTTTCCGCTAAATAAAATTCTTTTGACGCTACCTTAGAATTTATTCTCTGGCTAAATTTATAATAATAATAATAATTTTACAAGTTCGCCTAAAAGGGTACCGCCATAATTTTTTTTTATTATCAACTTAAACAAAACAGTAGCTACATTTTCTGCTAATTTACAGAAAGAACGTAATACTCTACGCTATTTACAGAGCGAACTTATTACTCTATGCTAATTTACAGAAAGAACGTAATACTCTGTGCTATTTACAGAAAGAACGTAATACTCTATGCTAATTTACAGAAAGAACGTAATAGTCTATGCTAATTTGCAAAGCCGTCCCCAATTTGTTCCAAATTCTCTGCTAATCAATAAAAAACATCTGTTGAAATTCTATACAAATAGCACTTACAGGGCAAATGTAAACAAAAATTAGAAAATTTCTTTTTGACAGAAAAGAAACGGATTGAATCAAAACGTTTCGACACAGGCATGTTAACATATTCGCCTTCCATTACGCTGAAGATGGAAAGTGTAAAATCTATTTAATTACGCACACAGCGCAACAGTATTTATATATTTTTAGACGCCTATATCTTTTAAGTGCACTTTTCAGAACATCAATAGCTCTTTTTATTCCTTTAAATAATTAAACAATCATTGCAATAAGATGATTGTAGGCGTAGTAAAATTTGCGATGGTTGAAAAAGCTGGGATATATGAACTTAATTGTATAACAGAGCGCGGTTACCCGAAATTTCAAATGGGATTTCTCGAAACACAACGCTTTCAAAGCAGCAAGCAGCATAAGACCTTAAGATAAGGTCTTCTGCTCTTCGGATTGATAAGTCCCAAGTAGTAAACGGAACGAGGAACCGCAAAATGAGCAAAGAATCTGAATTAAAATCTCGGAAATCAGTTTTCAATAAAGCCCATAGCCTTAGAATGTTAGAGCTGGAAGTTATTTAGTTATAAGAAAGCACAATTTTGTAACTAAATGATCTCAAAACGTAGCTTTTTATTTGTTGCGGAAATCTTGTTTATTTCAATGACCACATATACGACGATGACAGCTTAGGCCAAAATGTCACTCACTTATTCTACATTTATTTACTGAATGCTGTTTAAAAGAATTCTCTAAAAAATAAATACGTGGCTCATTTTAAATATTATAAAAAGTTCGAGACAAGAAATAAAACCAGGTTAAGTACCAGGAATATGTCTTTATTGTGCATATTATTTACGGGCTTAGCCATTGTAATAGCGTTTATTTTAGTGGTAAGTAAACCAAATTTACCGGCACGGGGTTCTTAAATAAATTATTTCAGGTGTCGCAAACAATTTATATATATAAAATAGCTCTTTGTAGTGCAAAGACTTGTAACCACTCCATTACCAATTATAAAAAGGCATAAAAAGGAACAACGTTACTTTGATCCTGTCATCGTCAGCGATGCAGAATTTCCAAGCATAGAAGAGGAACCATCCTTGGATTTAAGTGTTATTATACCGGCCTTTAATGAGGAGAAACGCCGTAAGCCAAAAAGGGAAAAGTAAAAATTAACTCTTAATTTGACATATTACCCTTCCTTATCCTAGTGCCAATTATGCTCGATGAATGCTTGGAATTTCTTGAGGAAAAATCTGAAGAAAGTTCTTTTACATACGAAGTAATTGTCGTAAGTGACGGTAGTTCGGATGGCACCATTTCAGTGGCATTACAATACAGCGAACGTCACACGACTGACAAGTTTAGGGTGATGGAATTGATTGAGAATCGTGGCAAAGGTGGAGCGGTACGTATGGTAAGTTTCCATTTTATAAAGCTCCGAAAACAATTAAAGAATAAAGAAATTCTCTCATTTAAGGGCATGTTAAGTGCTCGTGGTCGTCATTTACTTTTCGCTGACGCAGACGGTGCTACAAAGTTTTCAGATTATGGTAAACTGGATGTCACTCTCAGAGATATAACAAAAAACTGGCAAGAAGATGCTATTGTGATTGGTTCACGTGCTCACTTAGAGGAAGAAGCCATAGCCTCTAGAAGTTTGTTTCGGTAAGGACAAAGGTGTATGTTGAAGTCCGCCATCAAAATAAAAAATAATTGTATTTTTCAGAACTTTTCTAATGTATGGTTTTCATTTTCTGGTATGGCTTTTTGCTGTTCGTTCAGTCAGAGACACTCAATGCGGCTTTAAATTACTTACTAGACCGGCAGCCCGAAAGTTATTTAATATTTTACATGTAGAAAGATGGTATTATTCTTCTTTTCAAATTTGAACGAATTTTACACTTATGATAGTTTTTATCTTTGCTGTTTTATGCCTGGATTGCGTCGAGGACGATGTATTTGTTATCCGACTACAAGGCATATTTTTATTTACAGCGTTAATATAAATTTGAAAAGCAAAAAAGTTTTTTTGAGTTAAATTTTCATGAGTGTAGAACGCAAGATTAACTAGCTTTACTATGCTAACCTTTCGTTTAAATTTTCACTTGAATTAAATTTGCAGGGCTTTCGATGTTGAACTGTTATACATAGCGGAACGTTTGAATATACCTATCCGGGAAGTTGCGGTGAATTGGAAAGAAATTGAAGGTTCCAAATTGACTCCGTTCTGGTCTTGGTTGCAAATGGGCGTCGATTTGTTTTTGATATGGTTTCGCTACACCATCGGTGCGTGGCGAGTTGACCTGAAACCACATAGAAATTGAATCGCAGAGAAAAAGTGAAGAGCATATTTTATCATTGCTTATTATCTAATATTCTTTTTAAGTTTTCTTTGTATCACTTAAGCCTAAAATAATTTTTTAATCTCTTTTATGATTATGTTTTTACTGTTTAAACGGAATAGCTTTTACAATTGAAATAGCACATTTTTGCATTCGCATTTAATAGAATTTAAAAATGTATATTAAAGTAAAGACAAAATATTTTTTGAAAACTAAAAAAATTAAGTGTGGTAGCAGCTTTCTTAAAGAAACATAAGTGCAAAACGTAACAAAGGTTTCTGTATTTTCACAGTTAGGAGTTTCTCTGTGTTTACTATTAACCGCCATAAATCAAAAGTATTTTCCTTATGTGTTTCTCCGCTATTAATTTAAGTAATATTTAAAATTTTTTTTATACCCCTCTATTCGTAAAAAGTCACTTATTTTAGATCACATGCTTTTAACTAAGAATTTGTTTACGTGCTTGTAAAATAAATACTTATTTCAACTAAACGGCATTTTTCTTTATTATATTCTACATCACTTATGGTACAAGGGATTTTAAATTTATGTGGACGTATGTAACACCTAGAAGCGCACCTTCTATTATGTCGATCGATTCAGAATTATTTTCTTAATCGATGTAAGCCTGTCTGTCTATCTAATGTCTGTACATGTACTTTTGTGTTGAATCTGAGTATGGTATAGGACATGTAAAGTTTGGACGTTTCGAACTTTTTACTTATGTTGCATTAAAACGTTTTAAACCGCTCCTTCTCCCATTAATAATTGTGTCAAATTATTCTTCCCTCATAAACTTAACAAACTCGTTGCACCTCTTCTGTTTAATTCCGTTAAATTTTCCCTATATCTCCTAATAGAAATATATTAGATGTAGAGTCTATTACTTCCTACAAACCGAACTTTATGCTTTAGGATATATTACATGGAAAACAACGAAATTTCCTTAAAAGATTGCCATTTTTTGCTTAAATTCCTTTTAATGTGTAGTTAAAGAAATTGCTAATTGTAAATTATCTCTTTCCCTTTTACACAATTAGTTTCTGCAAAGCAGCTCCAAAGATACCAGCTACAAATAAATCTGACATGCCGGGTAAGTTTCTGGTCTTTTGTATTACATAAATTGGGAACATTTGATCGCCTTGCGCATTACGAAATGTTACAGTTAACTCGTTGAACTTTAGCAAAACAAATGTACGTCTACTAATTGCGCTCAAATAGGATCACTTTTTGCATACCAATCCCCTCACAACCCACGCCATTACAATAAATAGAACATACAAACGGAGATATATATATATAACAAAAGTTGCAAAATTATATGTTTTTTAAATTTCATTAACAAAATAAATAAATAAATATGTATCCATTCACATATCAATCTAAGTTTTTAGTGAAAAAATTCCATACACGTGCCTTAGAAACATAAACAAAATAAATGTTGCGGGGAGAATTTTTCTGAGGTGTTGTTTATTTCCATAAAAACTTATCTAGCTTTTGTTCATTTTCATAGAAAGATGTGCGTTTATTGTTTACTTATAAAAAGATGCGCGGTTTTTGTTTACTTTCATAGAAAGATGTGCGTTTTTTGTTTATTTTCATTCATTTCACATTAACATCATAAATTTCACATTTATTATGTCTCGGCTTTGCATTTTAACAGAGTTGAACCTATGTTTTCTGTTAAGTTGGACATTTAACTCTTTGCTTTGCCTCTTAACAGGGAATTTAGCGAGGACTCTGTTTAAAAATTATGACGGCTTAATTTTAAGCTAACTTGTAAAATAAAAGAAATTAAGAAATTTTATATGAAAACATAGATTTATTAATAAAAAATAAAGAAACATTAGATACTAAATAAAGGTTAACTTGTAAAATTGAAGAAATTAAGAAATTTCATATGAAAACACATTTATTAATAAAAAATAAATAAACATTAGTTACTAATACTGCTATTAACAGAGTTGAATCTTTGTTTTGCCGACGGCTTTGCGTATCATCAAAATCGGAGAAAAAAATAAATATTAACAGTGGCTTTGGGAAAATCTTTTTGACAAACTCTTTGGATATTCCCCGCTTCATCTACATATGCAACATTAATATAATAAGATAGTTTTAAAGTTTTTAAATGACATACTACCGTATAAAAAGAGAATTTGACTTTTTGTTTGTTGACTTTTGAGTAAAGACGTTTTAAAAAAATAAATTTAAGTGCATTTGAAAAAATATGTTACTTTTAGTTCAAGAATGATAAATCCTTTCAAAAAACTGTTTTTGTTTTTAAATTTTTTAAGCTGGCAGGTCTCTCCAGACGTTTGTTTCTCTTTTTGCTGGGATTGCCTGATAAGAATGATTATTTCACTAAAAGTGAAATATTTTTGATGAAAATTGCTAAAGCCACAACACCAGACAAAATAAAAACTAATTTTTTCGTAATACCTCAATGCTTTATAGTTTTTTCTTTTAATAGAATTTTTTTTTTTTTTTAAAAGAATTAAAATTGCAATCGTTATAAACAACTAACTTTCGCACTTCGTTTTGTTTTTGCAAAGAAAACAGCTGTTGTTCAGAAAATTACTATTTTGCGTGCGTTTGTTGCAGCTAGATGTGGTTGTTGCTGTAGATCTATAACGTTGGAAAATTCCGTATGAGTTAACATAAAAACAGTACTACAATTCATTCTCCACCTTTTTTCCCTACTAATTTTACAGCGCTGTTCATAAAAAAGCGCAGTCGTAGCGAGAATTTTAAAGTGTTCAAGCGTTTGGAGGGGTGTTTATTAAAATTGAAATGTTTTAAAAAATGATTAAATTGCACAAAGTAAATAATAACATTCCTGATATTTGAATTAATATAAAAAAAATGAAACGTACAAAAAAACTTTTGTAACAAAAAAAATTTGTGATATACAACAACAAGTGTATTCTTGTGAGTAGCGGGCTAAAACAAAAAGAAATCCTATCGAAAAAAGAGCGCATGAATACAAAACAATAACAACAGATCGCGAAATTTAAATCATATATAATGCCGTTCTTATACTCCTATAAGGATTGTCTAATAAGATGTTAGAGTGTATGTGCGTCGTTAGTTCTTTAATTTTTTATTATATAGAAACAAGTGCGAATATAAAATTCCAAGAATTTTTTTACTTGTGAAATACAGAAAGTGTTACAATTTTTGTGATTTTAATTGAAATGAAAATACCGACAAACGGGCAATATAAATAAATGGTTAGTTGTTTATTCTAAGCTTTATATCGCTGAAAGAAAATTGAAAGTGCCGTCAATTAAGTTGAAACTTTTTTGCGGCTAGTGTGGAGTCCTAAGTCGCACTTTTTGTGATAAGATTATTGTTTTTATTTTGTTTTTTTATTGTTTTTAAGAAAAAAAACCCGCTTAGTTAAAATACAGTATTATTAACGGTTATCAATTAAGTGTACTCATTATTACTTCATGTTGTGCTCATTTACAAATTCTATTACTAAGTGTGCCTTTGTTTTTTTTGTTTTATGTTTTTTGCTTATATGTGTAAATAAACTGCAAAAAAGCTGTTCAAAGAAGGAAGAAGGTTTGTTGTGAAATCAATATCGATATAACAAGCAAATTTATGGACGCATTATTTTGATGAAGTTTGAAAGTGTGAAATTTTGGCATTCCGTTTAATGACCTTGAACTTTACATATTTTTCTACTTGCGCAGGTGGCTTTTTAGGCACAAGAAAAGAAAAGTTCAAAATTTTTCTATTATCAATTATTGTACAGAAGAAGTTATTTACGATATATAATAGAAAAAAGTTCAAAAAAGCAGTTAAATTCGACTAAATCTTTGTTCATGGCTTATTTTATATAAGAAAAATTGAAAATGTGTGTATATGAATACAACTTGACTTTAATTTGAAATTGGCAATTAATATTCGTCGAAGAGCTCCGCAACGTAATTTGAAATATCTGTATGCCATAAATCGTGTCGTGTTGGTGCAGTAACGTTATTAATGCAGTATCACATATAATAACACAGAAGTGATGTTAAATCTTTCGTTTTGAAAGGTAAGTTATAAAATTCGATGAATAGTCTGTTTGGAAAAACCAGATACCCTTCAAGTTTATGGATAGACGAATTTCATTTAATCTCACTAACTAGTTTCATAAGAGAAATAGACAAATTTTGCTTTGACATCGCGAATTTTCAAAATTCGTTGGAGAGATAACAGATTTTGCGTTAATATAAAATTCGTTAAGATAACTAGGAAGCCAAGTAAATTCATTAGCCAATTATAGTCTTATCTGAACAAGGTTGGTAGTTAAAACGATATACTTTGGAATAAATGAAAGGTTGTAGGTTAAAAAGTAATTTCATAAAATTAATTTTGGCCCTACCTTGTCTAAATTAATAGTATAAGTTTAGCTGTTAAAAGCACTTAGTTTCGGTTGGCAGGTACACCAGTAAATACCGACTGGGCTGTTCGATAGAAAAACAAAATTGTTTTTGTTTTCAAATAAAATTAATTAATCAATGCCTAGCTTTAGCTATAGATTCCTACCATCGATTATCGATTATAAGAAAAAATTATCTTTTATTTTTATATATTATTCATCAATTTGATGTATATAAGAAAATATACGCGTATCATCTTAATAACTGTAAGAATTAATTGAAACTCTTAGCAATTGCCTTCCTCGACCTGTAAAAAGGTTTTCTTAAAAATTCTTATGCCTTACTTAAAATCCTTTGTAGTGATCTATACCGAATATAAGATTCAGCCTTGTTATCATTTAGGTTAAACAAGAGAAAACACTGCAAAAATGTATATATGCCTTCTCGCACAAGTAAATTTTTTATTTATTTATTTTTAGTTTTTTTGTAAAGAACCGGCCTTTGGAAGTTATAAGAAAAAAAAAAAATTATAAAAAACCAGTTTTTCGGTTGGACTTAAAGTAAATGCAGTCAGCAGCAGACGACTATCGAAAAAAAAAATACAAAATTTATGTTTAAATATCTACATTTAAAAAAAAACTCTGTATTAAAGAATAGTGTAAGTAACTTATAAGCGTTATTTCCTGGAAATTACATAAATCGTAATTATTTTGTGTTAATCAAATTGAAAAATTTCATAACTATTTAAGTAAAAGTAATATTAAGGTGTGGGATTATAAGATATGCCGCAAGATAAATATTGTAATTTTGTCAAATCTCTAAAGCAATCGTGTGAAACTTTAACAATCCTTTATATCTTTCCATCATTTGGCTGCGCTGTAAAAATTCCAAACCTGACGTAAAATGCAAAATGTTTAAGGCAATTATCGATTTGTCAACTCTCGTACCTCCAAAAGATAAAAATTTAATTGAGAGTGCAAACAGTCAGTAAATAATTTAATTGTAAAATAAAAACAAACAAAAAAATTTTAATTCATTAAAGCGTTTTTGCAACTGTGCAGCGACCGTTTTCTTGTTATTTTTGAATCGTTGAGACGAATCTTGAATGCTCGCTAAGTTAGCTAAATAAAGAGATCTTAGTAAAAACATCCTAGATTTCTCAACACGGACAGAATATGCCTCGAAATCCCACTATATATGGATTGTTTCTCCTTAATATAGTTCCGTTAGGGTGTTTACAGAGCTCACAGAAAGAGAGAGACTTCGAAAGTGTTTTCCGCAGTTAAATTCGAATTTACTTTCGCACACTTCTAATCATTTTCCATCAAGTTGACCAAAATTTTCTGATCTTAACCTATAAAATGTACGTGTCCTTAATTACTGTAAGTAGTGAAATCAATTTGTCGCTCTCCGGTCTTATATGCGCTGCTCGCTTACGTTCTAAAAATTTTGTTTACTTTACCTTTATGGATTCCTTAATCAATTAAAGGGCGTGAAGATAAATTCGAAGTTCGCTAGCAAAGACATCAACCATTCCCCTGAACAAAGCACGGTAAACATCCTGAGGTGTCCACAGAAATATTTACGTTTTTAATATGGACAGAGTAGGCTTCAAGATCGAACTATATCTTATTACAGAATATTTAATAGAGACCCGTCAGGATGTTTACAGAGCTCTGTTAAGAGAAATTGTTGGTGTCTTTGATAGTGAAATTCGTATTTATCTTCACACGCTTTAATCGAGTTAAGTTGAAAAATCAAATAATCAGCGTTAATTTTCGTTTGTCCTTTTATTAGAAGCACAACTTATTTGCTTTTAAATTCTTTATTTTTACCGCCGCCGGTTGGAGTTAAAAAGTCTGCACGACTCCACGTCCAGTTTCTTCTTATATGTTAAAGGAAATTTGTTTTCCGTTCATTTGATATAAACTTGTTATCAATACTTACTTTTTCAGGTTAACAGTGTGAGATGATTGTCAAAACAGCAAAGAGGAAACTGACTCCTTTCCATTTTCAAAATGAACAGTCTACAGTTTGCTATAACTCCCGACTTTTCAAATTAACTTTGCAACAAGAAATGATTCAAGTGGCAGCACGCAATGTTGTCATAGCTATCAAATTACTTTAGATGGCAACAGGATTTTTATTTATGCCTTGCAATATTTGTCGGTTTTCACTGGCGTTTGTTTTTTTTTTTTTTTTTGTTAAAATTTAATTTACCTCTTTGGTAAAAAATTATAAGTTAAAAAGTTTGAAATCACTTTACGATTTCGAATTAATTGATTAATTGTGGAGCCATGCATGTGCGAGATTAAGGTTAACACGTTTTAGGGTGACCCGATTGTGACGATTGCTGATAGGGTCTTCTCAAAATTTTTATCAAATTTTCAATCGATATTTGCGATGAGATAGTGGACAAAACCTAATCCATCATTATTACTTGTTCTTTTTTCTTTTACTGTTATGAGAATTACAGCAATATTGGTCGGGCTAGTGGAGATATAGGTGACCTCATCTGAAGTGGCTTCGAATTTAATAGAGATCATGATTAAGCAAAAAAGAATACAGAGGGATTCTTCAATGTAAACTCCTTTAAGGATCACAAATGGAATGGAAAATTATAGTAATAATTCCATAGTACACTGTATGCATCTAACAATAAGTGGAATACATTTTGCTTTTTTTTGTTTGTTTTTCATCTTAAATATTCATTGCATTGTTTATCGCATTTGAATGAAATGAAAATTCGCCAAAAATTTCTCGTGCACTTCGTATGAAAGTAATTATAAAAGCAATTGTTTTTTAATTTGAATTCATTTACCAGCAGGTTTTCGATTTTAAATCTTAAAACAATGTGATCAACGCTATAAAATAATGTACTGTATGAACTCAACACAAGCATACGCACAAATTGAGTATGCAAAAAAAAAAGATTCCGTTTTTAAAAGAAAATTGCTTTGTTGATATCGTTACGACATTACATAGAATCCCCCATGTTTATATATTGCCTGCTTACCAAACCAGTCTTAGAATGTAAAGAAAGCTGGACTTACATTTCTACGCATATCTCTTTTAGCCTAGATGCTATGATACAGCATTTAAATACAACTTTTAAATCTTCATAAATTAAAAATCGCATTTATGATAATATACATGTATACTGTGCTACATACTTTATCCTACATGTCCATGCTATATATTATATGTATTATACACTATATGTTATGCTGCACTATGTATTTATACTAATCTGTGCTAAATGTATTAGCATATACTAGACTATATCATACTTTATACACCAGAGTATACTGTACATACCGCCAACATGAAATATTGAAAAAAAGCCCTTTATAAATGTGTATGAAAATATCTTTCATCTTTGGAATGTCAGCATAAATGGACTATGGCAAAATGCTCAAATTGGAGACTTCAGTTCCGCCAAACTAAAAAATTGCGAAAATATTCACCTCTATACCCCTCGAACCTACATGAAAATAAATTTCGAATGAGCTGAAGGAATCCAAACAACATTTCTTAGATTGGTCGCGCACGCTCCAGAATGCCATTTCACGGCACTAGAGCTCACTAGGTTTAATAGTCGCACTAAGGGCGCATAGATTTGTCGGGTTGGTTGGGAGCTTCCCCTATAAGAATTTTGTTTGATAGGTGAATTAAAGTAAAGTAAAAAAAAAAGCAAAGTCGTATTTACAATTCAGTTTCGTAGTTTCATTGATGTATAAGTATTGAACGATGTATGACTGTACTTTCTGTGAAGATAACAAACGACATCCTGCATTATTAATACGGTGAACCTATGTTTTCTATTAACGAATCATGGCAAGTGCCAGTGATCCAGCCCCAAACCTTAGTTCGCAATCCAACCAATTCTGATCTTTACAAGTTGGAAACTAGAATTAGTCACATCAACGGTTTGTCCCTACTAAGGAGAATTTTCTTATTTTACAACCGCATTTGCCTCTGAATCGATGATTGCAATTCTCAAAACCTTCATTGCTTGTATATAGCAGCAACCCCTTAGTTGCAGTGTCATTCGACTAAATCCAAAAATTCATTCGTTCATTTTCGCGTCGCCTCAATTTCATATATCTCTCTCTGTATATAATATAATAAAGTGAAATCACGTCCATTTAGCTCAAACGAAATTTTTATCCACAAAATTGAACTTCATTTTAGAATATATTTCTATTTGCTTGTTTCTATAAACAATGATAAGCATTATCAAATAAAATACGTTTGCCTTTCGAGATTCTGTAGAAACTAATACAAATGTTTAGCTGAACATTTGGTAGCTGAGATGACTACAATACAATAATTATACCATCAGTAAAGGCAATAAATGCTGAGTGCAATGAACGCATTTTATTCTACTTCCATTATTTAGAAAAAAGTCCAATAAAATTATATTTAAAAAAAAAGAAAAAAAAAAGAAAACGAATAAAAAGTAAATAAAAAGCAGGCAAGGCTTGTTTAAGTCGACTTTTAGGCAACCTTCAATTAAGTCTCAATCATTTGTGAGCGAAGGCAACGCAGCATTTAAGAGTGATCTTTGAATTCGTTAATTAATAGGCCACGGCATACAGGTATACAGGGACATCGTGGCATTCCCCCCACACAAACAAGCATCTTGATTTACTGTCACACTGTGTTCATGATGCCATGAAGATTAGGTGTGTTTATAGCCTATATAGTAAAAGGGATTTTCATAAAGGAATAGGCAACGTGTAACGCATACTGATTAGCAATTAACATTATGCTAAGTTATACGAAATGCATAAAGAGTCCGTAAGAAGTGAGAGAAAACGTGAACAAAGAAAAGTGAAATAAGTAAAAATCGGAATTATCGTTAAATAGTTATCAGCAAGTATGCGCGCGGGTCTTTGTACATTTGTGTGTAAACGTTCGTTGGTGGTTAAGACTACAAAGCATTTTAATAAGATCTCAACTGGTTTGTTCTCAATAAGTAATTGTTTTCGATTTCTTTCCTTTTTTTTGCTTTGTTTTGATATTTTTATTAAAATAAATTGAATCAGCATTTCTTTCGTAACGGCACACAAGTTATTTGAATTTGGACACATTCCTACTCTAACAATTGGAGGCTATTTTAACGTAATCATAGCATTTTGTCGGAATTGTTACGAAAATTTCAATCACATTTTTCCCCCTTCCGATGGACAAAGTAATTATGAAAATAAGTTTCCCCTATACAATTTGTGTTGTGTCTTAGGTTATTTATTTTACGCATCCAAATATGTATCCAATAATTGAAATGATTGCAAATAAGCTCTGAAAAGTATAAACAGCCAGCGAAACGATAT
The DNA here is from genome assembly GCF_014805625.2 of Glossina fuscipes. Lineage (NCBI taxonomy): Eukaryota > Metazoa > Arthropoda > Insecta > Diptera > Glossinidae > Glossina > Glossina fuscipes. The sequence goes on from NW_023998416.1 coordinate 17,702,201, forward strand.
TAGTCATTATAGTAGCTATTAGCAGCTATATAATACAGTTATAGTTATATAATATAGCGCTTACATAATAGCTACTGTGTTAGCTGATAACGTGCGTTGAACACTTTTTCAAAATTCTCAATCTCAGATACACAACTTCTTATAGCAGAAGTCTTAAAAGTTTTAAGAGGAAGAGTTAACAAAATTAACATCCTACATTTAGTTGCTGCGTTATATAATATTTGATCAGCTGGTTTTAGGCTCAAGAGATTTGAATGTACATTGCTGATTTTCAATCGCCTTTTCAAAACAAAGGAAGTGGTCGAAAAGGTCGACAGGTTTTAACCAATTTCATTAACGTTTGTCCTTGGGCTAAAGTGCGGGGGTGGCTCAAATTTGATCCAAATACCTGGAAAAATTGCGGACGGGAAAAAATAAGACGGACAGACAAGTTTAGACGAATCCAAAAACTGCTTTAGGTTCAGAAAATTATGCTGAATCGATCGGTATGATAAAAAGTGGGTCTACCTCAAGTCTTTCTGGATGTTTCATACATCCGCCCAAACCTAATATATCCAATTTATTACACGTGGTATAGGGCATCAATGAATTTTTAAAACTTCCTCACGTAATGCATAATTAAAATCAAGCAATGACGGCTAGACACATCAAACGCCATGCAAAGCAAGACTTCAAGCCAAATAAGATTTCATTTTAGTAGATATTTCATTTTATTTTTTTTTAATATGATCAGTCACTGAGGGGATGTAATACAGATAACAGGGTAATGGCCAATCAGAAAAAAGAGGGGAAAGAAAAAGAGGTAAGAAATGAGAATGGCCATAGGTTAGTGGACCAGTTGGTAAGTATTGTGTCTTCATCGACTGAGGACTCGCTAAATCCGATGGGCAAGTGCGGTCAGCCGTTTTGAAATGTGAATCCAAGAACACTGACTAGGTACTCGCGCCTGTTATCTAATGGGCTAGAACAAGAAAACTATTTTTATTGAAAATTTACTAATTACTCAAAACTAATAAAGTTGATGAACAGAAAAAACCAAGTGAAAACCCTTTAATGGGATTCGATATACTACTACTATACTACTTCGTTTAATACAGATATTCGTATGACTTTTCAAAATAAGGCTTTACATGCTAAACGGTCGAAAACGTGATCCGATTCGAACCACCTTCAACAACGTTCGTTTTTGCGCCAAAAAACGTCGATGTACCAAATTTCATCAATACAAGTGAAAGATTCCGACCTGTTGGTTGAACAAAAGAAAGCAAGACAGCCAACTGAACAGACAAGCCTAGCTCGATGCAGAAAGTCATTCTGATAATGAGAATTTCAGGCCCTTCTCAGGATTGTATCCATCGTTACAAACTTAATATAGCATTTTACCAAAGCTGTTACTGTCTACGTTATAACAATTTTTATAGCCACCACTGTAAGATGTGGGTACACTCATCTTATTTTTTTTCATAATACAACACTAAAGCGGAAGCTTCAAAGACCCTATAAAGTTTATATAATCTTGACCAGCGTGAAATTCTGACTTGATGTAGCCATGTCTGTCTGTCTATTCATCCGTGCGATGTTTGTTGCTGGCACTTTCCTGGTCGCACAAATGAAGAGATCGACTTCGAGTTCTGATTGGTACTGACAGTGGGCCAAATTGGTCAGAGCAGAAGCGGAAGTGGAGCGTAAATTGAACTCAACCCTTTTTTTTTGTTTCTTTTTGTCCACGCCAAGTTATAATTGGTGAAATTTCTTTCTTTTCACTCTCTTGCGGTTTTATGCCCACTTATCATAACGCAAACAAGGCAGAATGTTTAAAACTATTTTGTAGATTTCTCAAATGAAGATATATTATCTGCCTAAAAATGGGTTAGTTCTAAAATGAGTACGGCAGACACCATGATAACTTTATTCTTAACAATACCAGCAATATGGGTATCAAATAAACGAACTTGGAGAAGAAAGGGAAAAGCGTAGTGGTCGGTATGCGAGTGGCCCCCGTCGAATATAGCTTTCTTACTTCTTTCTTATATAACATGTAGAGGTTCCGGCATATAAAAGGAGCAGATAGGAGTTCAAATACAAAATACTTCCTTACAAGATTTCTTCATTTTTCATTCGTTGTCTCGCAAGTATATATTATGCAATTATTCCATCACTTGTGCTCACACCACCCATTTTTTTTACCATAACCGATGGCTACTCTCAGTTTTCTTATTCTACATTGTATGGGGAATAGCTTCTATAGTAAAGAAAGAATTTAAGCAGATCTTCTCTTTAAGCTTATAGCAGTCTTACTGTTATTATAAAGCGAACATACCTGAACACTGAATGACATTTTATATATTACATTTTGTTGAAATCTAAAGTTTTTGTATTGATTCGTAATTTTTTATTTCGCCAGGTGCGCATACATGTCAAACGCATTAAAGTGAGGATGTGAATTGACGCGTAAATGCGTTTTACGCAGTTAATCGATTGCATCGATTGATTTTATTGTAACATTAAGCCAAAAGTCGGAGAAAGAAGAATATCTAGATAATTGGGTTAAGTGTTAGCATAACGGTATTCATTAGAGTGAATTCTCAAAAAGATCGCAGAAATTGTTTCTTCAATTTAATTATTTAATATGACGTATGATAAAAGAGTCATTGGAAAATAAAAACTAATTTTTTTTTTCGCTAACCTGCTGTACATTGTTAAGAAACTCTTTTACTGATTTATTCAACCGCAACCATAAAAATTATCAATCGACACAAAATATCTTAGAACTAATTATAAGTAGAAATTCGATAACAGGAGTAAAGTAGAGAGAGATCGTAATGATTATACTACATCTAAGTAAATGTAATTAAACATTACAGATTTCATTACTGTGCGAATATGTTAAAGAGAAATAATTTAGTGAACAGAAAGAAAGGACGGCGTGTATTTCCAGCTAATTAGAGCATAACTGGCATGTGTGGGCGGAAGCCCCTAAAATTTGCTTGGACCCGCTCGACCGCATACGGCGAAAAGCTCAGTTGCTCACGAATGGCGAAAATGTATCTAAAAACCCCGATATACTCGAGCGTCGGTGTTATGTGGGCTATACCGTGCTTTTGTTTATGAGTTAGAAGACATATGTCCACCAATTAAACTATTAGCCAGGGCCACAAGGCCACGAGTTGCTTACATATCGTATGACACATTACCGCGACTCGTCGTTCTTTTAACACACTGCTCCCCTCTAGAGCAACGTTCCAGCAGTGCTGTTTCCCGCCGTGTCTGACTTTCGACTTTTAAGGCAAACGTACACAGGCACTACTCCCTCTTTCCTTCCCCCTCGATCTATAGCTTTTCGCGATCACCATCGTACTCGCACGTACTGGGTACATCTCCTGAGTGGCAGGTCATGCAAAAAAAGAAAGTAGAAATTGCAATGAACATTAATTGACTCCATTAAATCGTACGAATAAATAAAAGTATTTTTGCAGATAAATCGCTTTAAAGTTAAAGGAGAAACTGGAATGCTAGTAGAGTATCCGTAGAAAAGAGAACTTGATGACACATATATATTAAATTCAGTGACGGATCAAAGGAACAAAAAGGAGGGGAAAGGGTTCTAGAACTAGTAGTTTGTGTGACAGGGAGAAAAGTAAATTACTTCACTTCTTCCAGCTACCTTAAAGGAGATCCTCTGAAGAAAAACCGGGAAGTTATTAAACCTTTAAACCAATTTTACAATAAAGACAATTCCCAATATCTCAAGACTTATTCCAATATGCATTAATCTATTACCATGGGTCGGAAGCTCTAAATTCGAATTCCATCTGCAGCCATATGGAACAAAATGGAGAAAGATTCGTTGTATCGATTCGATTTGGCCAACGTGACATCTGCGTCTTAGGTATCCGCAGGTGCAGATGAATGTTCCAAAATGGATCGAACAAAAGCATTGTATAATCGTTTGGTAACATAAGAGTCGTAGAAATCGTTTGACCACCTCTTTACAAAGTCCAGACGCGACTTGGGTATATTGATGGATGATTAAGTAATCGAATTGAATCTTGATTGGCATATATACTGAAGGAATTGTAAATTGCTTAACTCTTCTCTTCTCGTACGATTGCACCGCTATATTATCACATTTTTATAACTAATATAAGAAAATAAAGAATTTCTCATCTTTGCGTTTATGTGAAGAAAAAAAAAAACATGTTGCGGGCTTAGTGGATTTTTCCGGTCCTCTTAAGGCGCCATCGTATTATCAGTTTTGCTTATCAATTAAATACTTAATTAATTTATGTTAAACGAGCCTTAAAATTGTGGTTAAACAACATTAGTTTAGAATACCAGCTGAAATAAAATTTAACATTGGTTTAAATTGTAAAAAGAGGCTTAAAAGTGACACTTGAAAAGTAGCTAAAGGCTACTTACGAACTGGTTCGTTAATGAATACGTTTAGTAAACATTAATGCTTTCAATTTATACCTATAGAAAGACTGTAAAAACCGATTAAAGAACATAAAAAAAAGAAAAAAGCCAAAACAAAAACAGAAGAAAAGAAAGAAGAAAACCAAAAAAAATTAATTTACGTGTAAGCGAATCTTAGATGAATGTACACAAAATGTTCCGCGATCTTATTTTAAGTTTTCAATTTCAGAAATTTCAGATTTGATAGAGTTTTCAAACTGAAAAAAATGATATATTCGAGCGTATTTGCGGGTCGAATACGGCTCTCACTTAGCCAAGTACGAATTGTTTGGTGCTTCACTTGTTTGCTAAGAATTTTTGATTTTTGAATTTCGGAATTTTATAGGACCTGGCGGCGGCTAAGAATGTCACGTAAGACAACAATAGTTAGTCTAAAAAACGGAACTGATAGGGAAAAGGTTAGCTAACGACAAATGTCAAAGTATATGTGTAGTAGATAAGTATGAATTAAGAGATTGAAATGAATCGATGAACACTCAACTTTCAACATCTTTTTCTATCTGAAGGAGAATCTACAATGCATTCTTTTTTCGGTGTTACTAACCAAACGGTGATATTCCGTCTTGATGGCTATAAAAATGCTAACAAACACTCTGCAGTCACTAAATCGAAAACCAGAAATATATGTAAATTATGTGATTTATTTATTTTTGCTTTATTTTTTTATATATTTTTTTTGACTGCTTTCTTAAGACAAGACTAGTTTTATAAAGCATAATAAACATAAACAAGTAAGAAAATTAAATTTGGTCGGGACCGAATCAATTACACCCAGCACCGTTACCCCAAAAAAAGGCAAAAAAAGTAAAAGAACAAAATCCCCACGCCCTGTAATATAGAGTGGGCGCAGCTGAATTGTTCTATTTCTAAAAGAAAAGCTTTTGTCACGTTGTCCTTTACGTGTCCTTTGAAAAGTTCAGATCAGTTTCGAATTCTTTTGCAAAATTTGTTGGCGATGTTTCCCACAAATACTACGAAGCTGCGCAAACAGATAGATGCGCAGAAAAATAGGCGGACGTGTTTAGGTACATTTTAAATTTAAAAGTGGTTAAGAGTTTGTATGCTTTGTAGCGTTTTTGAAGTTTGTTTCTGCGCGTTATAAAGGTATTGCAACCAAAATTAAATTTTGATACGTTATAATAATGGATAGGCGTGGTCAATTTTTTTCAATTTTGTACACAAATGCTACAGTATCGCAAGTAGAATATGCGTTAAATTTTTTTTACATTTATTTGCTACAGTAATGCTGAGTAATGAGCGAAAAAACAATTTTTCACTTCTTTCGAAAGACAGAGATTGTGCTTGCGGGCGTGTGCTTTGACCGATTTGACCCATTTTCAATACCAACCTGCGTGCAAGAACTTCTAAATTTCAGGCCGATAGCTCCATTCTTGTGGCCAGAAGAATGTTTACAACAGATATTACGCAGACGGACGGACAGACATGCTTAAATCGATTTAGAATTTAATGCTGATCAAGAATATATATACTTTTTGGAGTTTCTGAGGCCTCCTTCTGCGCGTTGCAAACTTGTCGACAAAATTAATATATCTCTCATCCCTCGGTAAAGGGTACAAAAATAAATAAATAAACAAAAAATGCTTAGGTCCCAGAAAAATGGAAAGAGGAAAAAGAAGAAGGAGAAGGAGAAGGAGAAGGAGAAGAACAAGACGACCTTGAATAATTAAAGGCGAATCAGCGAAATACTTCGTTTTGTTTTACAAACATTGAAAAGGGTTTTTTATAAGAAAATTATTTAAGATATTTTAATATAATATTTTAAATAACTACTAGATTATACAGGTCAGATTAGCTTGAGATAGAGAGGCAACGTAACAAGATAGGTCTTTTTCTTCGAAATCTCGAAATCAAAGTCGTTTTAAGTTTTATTCTTTCATAGAAGAGAGATGGCTGGGGATACTATTGTTATATACATATCAATGTCTGATTGCTGCTTGTTTTAATGTGAAAGTTTTTCTTTCAACCTTTAAGCTCTCTGAAGTTTTGGTTTTTCGTAGCTAAGCTTTTTATAGTTTAGCTACAGAACCAATTTTTTATTGTCTCTAATAATTAACAACGACAATATAAATTTTCTTTATTTACGGGAGCAAGCCTACTTCAAAACTGTTCAACAATGTAGGGTGTCCGCTTGAATGTGCAGAATCAGAATGCAGTTCAAATAACTGAATACACTGCACTGCATTAGGACACGGCCCCTCGTTAAATAACGCATACCTCTTCGCTTAACAAAGTTATTTATATGACGACCTTTGAAAATAAGGTGTGTTAGGGGGAGTAATCGAAATGCTGGTCCAATCCGAACCATTTGCTGTTAAAGCGTGCCGGCCTGGCGAGCTTCATTGTAATATCTTAAAAATTTCGACCAGTAAGTTAAACAGTAAGAGAAACAAGGAGAAACGCTGACGAAAACGGTACTGATCGGACTACTTCTTTGACCGCTTTCCACAAAGCGAATTATATATCACATCATCATACCATCAGTCATAAATATAATTGCAGGGTTGTGTAGAGTATTTTATAGTCAAATGTGAGCCGTTATCGTTTTGAATTTCAACTTTTTTTTATCGATAATCCACATAGATGTAACATCTGATTTAAATTCTTCTTTCTATTGGTGTAATTTCCAAGACTTACAACTTCTTCCTCACGAAAACTTACATTATGGACATAGTAAAACGATTAACGCCGTTTACTAACGGAACTATGTGATGGCTTTCACCAACTAATTTATTAAGCAAAGGTTTTCCATATGTCGATGAATGGTTATTATTTATTGTGGATGAGTTATGACTATTCGCCTTATCCCGAGTGGGCTTTTGAAACTCCGCGCCTTTTTTTACATTTCCATTTATGATTTTCGTAAAATAACAAGCCTGTTTTAGTGCAAACTTGCCCGATAAAAAAATTTTCGGGGCAAAACTTAAGATAAACTACCTAGTGCTAGTTTCATTTTTCACAGGGCATGGTTTGCCAACAGTGACCTTTCAAAATTTGCTTATATGTCAGCCTGTATTATGTTAAATACGGAAATTTCCAAAGTCCCATAAAAAAATTCTTATAATTTGCACATTGTTGGAAAGGCTATTCATAGAGGATTCATTATGTGTTAGTTTTATATGTTCAGAGGATATGGTTTGGCCACAGTACCTACGCAAACTATCGCCTTATCAACCTCATTTATGACATAGTGTAAAAGTGTTGTCCTTTCAAATATTAATTAATTTACATAAAGTCATGTTTTTTTTGTAATATTTTGCAAAAAAATTCTCGAAAAATTCTCTTTTACTTGTATTTTGAGTTAAATCCCTCCGAGACTTCGTCTAACATAATTCTGTTAACGGCTTTACAGAGCTCTGCAAAAAAATTTTAGTTTGTATCTTTGCTATCACGACCGAAGCCAGGCCTATTCGTCGAGGTATACATCTTGCTCGTAAAAACAAACTGAAAACTGCTTTTGTCATTGATGATCTGCCTGTGTTAAACGCTGTCCGAGACCCCTCGATTTCGAACTAGACTACAATTAAGATATTAAGGAATACCATCGCAGCATGAGGTGATGAAATTAAAACGCTTTGGGGACTTGTTTGTTAGGAAATGAGTAAGTTAACCGGGCGGCGAAGTTTGCTGCTTCTGCATCTTGCAATATTTGTAATATTATTTACAAATACAACCCTGTGAGGTTGTTAAAAATTGCGGATGTTTACTGTATATGAGGAGAATATTTCTAAATTTCGTAGCGGAAACCAGTAAATAAAAACCGACCGCTCAAAAAAGAAAAAAAAAAATATATGAAAGTTTTTCATTAAAGTTCACGTCGCTCAAAACAGTTCTAAGGATCAACTTGATTGTTTTTAGGTAAACTATGCAATTTTTTTAAAATGGATATCCACTTATAAATCAGGAGAGAAATCGGTGTAATATTAAAAATGATCAGTGAGAAGACGAAAGACCAGTGAGAAGATCTTAAATTTAGTTTAATGGTGTGACTGCAAAGTACTTATTACATTATTTGCGTAAAAGTGTCATCTGAAACTTATAAGGTCGCCAGACCTAACATCGAGATCTCCCATTGGGATGTAGACTGGCCGAGGGCTTAAGATCTCCTCGTTCGGTAAAAAGGTTCCGTCCGTCCGTGAGTTCTTATCAGGAAAGTGCATTTCTTTCAGTTGTAATCGTCTAAGGAGTGAGCGTGGGACAAAACTTTGAAACCCCCACATAGCAGGCTCATCAATGACTCGTGTTTCCGTCTCTAAAGCCTCCAAACCTTTTAAAGTGGTACTTAAGTGTGACCCTAAACACAACATATTTCGAAGTTGTGCAGTTAGATGGACATAAGGATTTTGCAGACACTATGCGTTGCAATTTTCAATTACGGGCTATCGCCTGCGGAAAAGTTGTCAATGTCAAAGATATATTGAAAGTTACAGAGCAAATTATGGAAGCAAATCTACAATACTATCATCAGCACTACTTCTCCATTAATCTACAGCGTCATATTCAACAAATATGGACAAAATCAATATGAAAATATTTGCGAGATTTTGCCTTGGGCATACCATTGCGGTTTTCTTTTCCACTTAATAATTGTGGACAAATTCGTAGATAAAGACCACTGGCGAATCGTATTCGAAACAACTTTTCCCATGGGCATCCTGAAATCAGCTATAGAACGCAACATCTATTCAAGACATCAATACTTTATTAAAACTACGCTATACTCAATATCCTATTTTCTGTCCTCAAATAGAAACGACAGCCCATGATGCTAGTGTTGAATATGTTTCATTTTAATCTAAGAATTTATTTTATTAGCCTAAAAAAATGAAAATGATAATACTAATGATACCTTTTACACGCATTTGCTGTGCTATGTTGTACATATTGAATGATAATGGATAGCGTTAAGTGATATCTATGAAAAGATTTTGTGCAAGATTCGAATATAATTTCTTCCTCTTTGCTTAAATATTGCAATAAAATTTTTAAACGCTTTTAAAAATGTTTTTTTTGATGCTTTTGCAGATTTGCGGAGTAATGGTAAAAAACGTGAACATAAATCCTTCCAAAACGTTTCTAACGGTTTAAGGGTTTTATAAAGAGAAAAAAAAAAAAGAAAGAAAAGGAAAATGAATCGTTCTGCACACGGCAGCATAAAATCTGCTGCCACCGTTAGGTTGAGCAAAAGTTTTCAAAGCAAAATGGACAAAATGTCTGAACGTTTATATGACATTGTCAAAAGCGGGTTCATGATAAAGCGGGCGCAAAACAAAAAACGTTTCACGCCAGTTAATTATAAGCAACGTTGGTTCGAGTTAACCAAACGTACGTTATCGTACTTTGATGTGGAAAGTGTTGAGGTAAGTAATTATTGTTATCATTTTTATTAAGATTATTATTACTTTTGCTATATTAAGCGTGGTAGATGCGTATATGCAGATTCTTGCAAGCATTGAAAAACTCTAATAAACCAAATTGAATTTTCTTCTTAAATAATAATAAAACAAAAAAATACAACGTCACTTACATTTCGCTGTTTTCAGATCGAAATACAAAGTATTTACGTAACATAGCACAAGACAGCAACTAATCCTGTTTATCTTACTTTTCTCTTTTAATAACTGTCTCATGTTATTTTAATTTTACATAAGGTTACAGAACTGCAGCTTACTTGTAAGTGTAACGATAAATACATAAGCAGCACAAACAACCAAAATAGCACAGTTTTCATTTATCATATCCGGCATCAAACCGGCAATAATGTGTTTTATTTTACTAAGATATATTATATACATGGCAATGGATATATTTACAAATACATAAGCATGATATATACGATTGCAAACACAAATCTCTATCAAATAATTTACTTATATGTGCTTAATATGTGCGATGATTTCCTTACTGACAATAATAAACCTAAACTGCTCTCCCGATACACTGCGGCGTTCGACTAAGAAATATATACATATCCTACAAACTGATAACTTCTTTAATGTGAAGTGCATGTGTTTGGGCATATGCATAAAAACACATACATACACTATACTAGATATATTTACATGCATATATACATAAATAATTTTTTTTCTTCTTCAATATTTTCTTATATTCCTTTGTCTCCCGTTTAACTGCCTGCTTTAGTGGATTCTTGTGGACCCTTTGCCTATAATAGATTTTATTTTTCGTCTATTTTTTGTTTAGTTTGGAAACTTTACATCCACATTCGGATATCAACAAAATCACGCATGCTTTTTACAATCCTCTTGGAAATGAAATGAGCGTAAGACTTATAGCAAATGCTTGCGGTGTATGTAAGAGAAAAAGAGAATTAAAAATTTGTAGGGAAATTTTTTCTTCTCTAGAAAGCCAAACAATTTAGAAAGCTTTTTATATATACTCAACACCTCAAATCAACTTTGGCTATTTTTGTAGTCGTTTCCTATAGGCCGATCAATGTCTTTTGATAGATAGCCGAAAGAAACTCCGTAAAATTATTTCTTGCAAATTATGAAAGATTGGAAAAAAATTCGCTGAGACTTTTGGGCTTTGCCATCACTCATCTCCACTAGATTATATTCATTTTCAAATTTAGTTGAGATCAATCATTAAAGAATGCAGTCATCAAGCCTCGTATTCCCAAACGTTCTGTCTTAAATAAAAGGGTGGATCGAAAGAAATCCCCATTTCAATTAAAAAAATACTAAATTCTAGACTAGATTCAGTTAACTTTCGTGCCGATTTGTAACGAATGCTGGCTGCTTTGCCATAAGAACGCGTAAATAGCGAGACCAGATAAGAAACCTTGCTTACATAATGCTTCGACGTTGTCAAGTTGGTTGCAATTTATAATTCAAATAGATATATATTGTGTTATATAGAAACATTAAGGCTTGTTTACTACGTTTTCTATTCATGTTGACGAGCTATGGTCAAAAGGAGAAATCCAAAAAAAAAATCCAAAATTTGAAAAAAAATTTTATTTATCTTGTCTTTTTTCACCTATGGCTAGTTCTTCTATAGAATTCGAGAACCAGAAGATTTTTCTCCAAGTCCCTCTCAATTTCTATTTGCTATAATATTGGCATTTTCCAAATGGTCAGCAAATATAAAATTCGTGGCTTTGAGCACACTACTTCGAATACGCGACCTTCGAAAATTGATTAACACTTCATCGATTTTCTCATGGGATCGAACGTTATGGAAGAATATATGAAAAGAATGTCGACGCTTTGTCAAGGTTGTCTCATTTCTAATTTGTTGTGTGTGTGCACGCGAACAGATCATAATCATAATCATATTTTATATTTCGTTTCTTAATCGACAATGAGTGTTTGTGCCAAATTTTGGGGTACTGTCTCCATTTTGACTGTGGCAGTTCGGTAAAAATTGTGAATCCAATTGATTCATTCTGGTAGAAATTCAGTCAGTTTGGTCATCGGTAGAGGTAGAGGTAAATTGACTGTAGGTATTTAAAGGTCTTTTCATTTAAACGAAAGTCAACAAAACATTTCGAAACTTTACATTGCTTAAAGTTATTACTTTGAACTTTAATAATTGAATAATTCCGAATTCACCCACGCGATGCTTCTAATGTTAATATAAATGCTACCAAACTAGCAAAAAACTCTTCATAATTGTTAAGAGATGTACTCACAATGTGCTGTCAAATTATAGAAAAATATTATTTAAACTCATAACACAATGCATACATACCATAAGGGACTTACCATCGAGTAAATGGACCTTTAAACATCATGCAAAGGATATTAGAGGGCCTGCTCTAAGCCGCCTACACCACAGCAGCTACAAGGGTATATTAAATTTGTGTAATACGTACAACATCCAGAAGGAAGAAGGACTTAAAGTCCTTTAACGTTATTTGAAGTTAACCGACTCTTTTCAACTTTTTTCGCTTTGCGCAAAATTCCGTAGCAAATGAAATGCTTTTCCAAAAAAGACGAACTCTCAATATTCAGTTTAATCAATATCCCTGTATTTAGCAATACAATAAAGTAATAAAATATTTTGGCGAAAGGACGGTACGTATACTAGTAGTAGTTTCGTTTAAATATTCACAACCGATTGACATTTTACACGTAGAGCTAGCTTAGAAGGAGGTTTTCCTCTATTGCTTTAGCAATGAAATCTTCGATTAATGGTGTGAAATATACTTAAAATAACTGTCAGAATGCGGAATAAGTTTGAAAAGAAATTTAGGAAAACAAAAATTCTCATCTTGCATAGAAGCATACAAATGCAAATAGTTATAAGTAATGCTCTCTCACAATTCGCGCAGCTTTTCTCTTTCATATCTGAGTAATTGATAAGTTGAAAGGAAAAATTTAAGCAGAGCTGCTGTTGTGTGTGAATCGCTCTTAAAATTATTTACGCGATACTTTTTCATTAAGTTGGAAATCGGAAAAATAAAAATAATGAAAGCAAAAACAAAAACAAAAATTCTCTACACCTATAAAAAAAAGTATTATCCCAACAACCACCCTTAAATGTTAATGTGAACTGGAAGAATTCGCATTAGAGACCAATATATCATATCCTTGCTGTAGCTAAGGACACGAAATATCCAGGCGAAACACAAGCGAATAACGAAGTTCAGTAACCGCCATCCCGAACAAAAGCTCCAAAGTGCGAACATCAGTACGATAGCTACACTGGGAACGTTTGGTATACGGTTACGCGACATATTTTAAAGCTTACGTTTTATACACCCCCGAAAAAAATTTTAAATGAATGGCATTTGATTTTTTTTTTTTTTTTTTGGTATAACCAACGAAAGCCGGCTTTCTCGTGGACTTGAAATAAAAAAAACAAAGAGCAAAACAGAATTATGTTTTATTAAATTTATTAATTAATACAAAATTTGCAAGAAAAAAGAACGAAAGGAAAGGAAAGACTACTTGAGAACATGAACAAGTGGAGATTATGAAGAAAACTAAATAATAAATAAATAATTTTCCCCTTAATTACGATTTAAAGAAAAATAGTCGAGAGGAAAAAGGGGTCCGAAAACAAAATCATAAGTGACTTTGTTTTTGTTGTTCTTGTTGTTGTTGTTGTTGCTGCTGCTGCTGCTGCTGCTGCTGCTATTATTATTGTTGGCCGGCCGGTTTCTGCAGCCAGTTAAATTTCGTTCATCCCTTATATGTGTAAAGTTTTTCTGTTTTTTTATTTTTTTTTGTTTTGACTTTTCTGATGTTTTGTGTATTGTATTGAGTCGAAGTCACTTCGCTATACTGCTGGACTCCTGGAAAAAAATTCATTTCTCCGTCTGCAACAACGCCTAGTTAAAAATTTAAAGACCTCTTTTTGCTGCTTTTCAGTGAATATTATCAACTGTGTTCTTCTCGCCTACTCCAAACATAGAGAAACTACATACCGCGAGGCAATAACAATTAAAAATTTCAACGAACGCTGTAAAAGATAAAAAAAAAAAAAATTGATATATGTATATATATATATATATATATATATAGAAAAGTTCCTTAAGTTCTCCACCCATTTTATGATAATTAAAGATAATTATCATTAAAGATTCTGCGCCTTAAATTAATGCTCTTTTTAACGTAAAAATACATAAACTGAAGAATACAAAAATGAAAACCTTGACATATGTTTCATAAAAGATAATAATAATTTATATAAAACACATTAGCATCATATGACAAAAACAAATAAAAGCAAACATAAGTATTATAAAATTTAAATTAAAAGTTTAACTGAAAATTTTCAACAATCTGGCAATGTTCGCATTATATACACAATTTCATATATAATTGCTATGCTATTAAGAGTTTATTACTTAAAAAAAAAATAAAGTTTCCGCACACCATTCAGTTGGGATTTGTGAAACTTAACACTATACTGCCGGTTTAAAGGATTACATGAATAACACTTGCACTTCAATACCTTCCTGCTGAAGTGTTGGCCAAATTGATTTTAATCTCAACTATTAGGTATGTAAACTAAAACCTTCACATACTTAAGCAAATAAGTGAACTCAAAACAAAAGATAACGAAAGAAAAACAAAATAATAAAAACGTATACGCCTTAGGACGAATCTTGAACTTACCTCTCAACTGGAAATCAATTATATGTAAAAAAGTAGTAAAACTTTTCCATTAGTTGTGGACCTATCAACCAATACTGCACGACATATACTATTTTGCTATCGAAATTCTAGATGATTTTTAATATATATCGCTGTACAAATTTCAATCAATATCTACGACTAGTTATGAATTAGTAAAAGTTATATACTCATAATGCCAGACTTTTCTTCTTTTTTAATCTCTTAAGTTAAGGGCTTACAAGCCTAATGGACGGAAGGACAAAGTGATAGTTATGGTTAAACCTTAGCATGACTAAAAAGCTATGTACGCCACATGCTCTGGTCTTTTCTAACTATTACGAAATAATTCTATTCAAGGTTTTAAAAAAAAGAAGCTCAGCCTTATATTTACTTAACATTAGTGCATGAATAGGGAGCGGTGGAATAGAAAGCTGGGGGAGGAGGCCTATTGCGATTCAAATTAAAACAATTTACGTTCCAATACTAATGAAGAACAGTAATAGCTCACGAGAAGGGGATAAGCAACTACGGGACCATACGGCTTTATAAGAGGGAAATAACTGGGAATAGATAGAGAGATATGTCCAAGTATACATCAGCTTTAAGGAGTTTATTAAGAGTATTTACAAAATAAATGTTTATGAAAATTCTATACTTTTACCAATAGATCCTACGAAATGAGTTGCCACATTGCCGAATAGATAGGAATCGTGACCAGCAAGTCAGTGTTCGCGGGTTCAAATATCATTGCGGTCAAACCAATTGGGCACACCCCTACTAGCCTCTCTCTATCCATTTCTCTCTTTCCCCAGTTTTTCCTGTTCTTCAGGGTACAGAATGGTTATGTGTACAGAAAGTCTCCAGTTCATAGTATGTATTTACATGTATATGTATGTATTTATATGTGTATAATTGTAGAGTTACAGATTTGAATCCGCGAACAAGTAAATATGTACGTACATAGGTATATATATTTCCATTAATTCCATTTTGTATGATCTTTATTTCTTTCACTTTAACTCCGTGGAGGTTTTCAGTTAAAGTCTTAACTAAAACTCAAGATAGATATTTACTAAGACTCGTAGGTTATTGGCTAAAATATAACAAGTCTATAGGCCTCTGCTCCTCAAATTTACTCCAGTGTATATATAGCATGGTTTAGCTCTAAATCAAATGCGGATATAAGAGGTGGACACAAACGCTTTAACTGACTTACAGTCTTGCGCTTGTCAAGACCATTCACATCTACCTAATCTCTGATGCGTAGCTGACATGAAAACAGTTTCTTCGGTAAAAATTAAAAAAAAAATAAAAAAAAATAGGTTCTTGTTATTAAAAAAATGTATATATATTTTTATAGCTTTAAAGTTGATTTTATTAAAATTTTAACATATCGTGAAAATTAAAATAACTTGATGTCATTATACCCGCTCATTCACCTTTTTCCTGTTGTTTATTTCCTGATATATATATTTATTTATTTATATGTTGCTCCATATAAGATGTATATCTACATATATATATATATATATATATATATATACACATATATATACACTTAAAATTATACATACACATACACATAAAAATATATTTTCTGCCGATATGACCAACAAGCTTTTTTTCCCAATTTTTTTCAGGATATATTTTTCTCTATTGTTTGTTCATAGCGTATAGACAAGTGTGTATTGTATATCGTATGGCGGTAGTTGTTGTTTTGTTATTGCTACTCAATCCTTATTCTCTGTTGTGTTTTACTACCAATGTTGTTAAATGGTGTTGCTGCTTTTTGTTCACATCGTGAAAACCGTTGAGTTATTTATGGTTCTGGTGTACCGTTTTATATCAATCTCTTAAATAAAATTTTGCAATTTGTCTAAACCATAATATATTTTTCAGGAAAATGTATGATTAATATTAAAAAAAAAAAGCAAAAATGATTTTACTCCAAAGGGTCATATCGAGTGAAATGTTTAAAGGTTGATTAAAAGCGTATTTTTTGTTCATGGCTGAATAGTTTGTATGCATAGTTAAAAAAAATGTATTCAGTTTAATTTTCACTTTATATAGTGTATTGAAATCGAACGTCGGATATATTATGCTAGCAGAACGACAATCATTAAAGTTGTTTTGAAATCGCTTTGCCTTGCAAGGAATGAAACAACTTAAGGCAGTTCAACCAAGTTTCTAATGATTACAGGAATTTACTAAGAGTCTTTCACTTAAAATGATAGTTTAGTTAAGAGTGATAGTTTTTAAAATTTTTGAAAAGCAAAAAAAAACCACTCAACCCGTTAAAGTAAATTGTGCTTTTGGATGCTCATCACCACCGATTTGAACACACTATGGCTCCAATTGTTATTCGTTCTATCAAATATTAGTTTCTAATCTAAGATGTATAAGATAACCTGGCAAATATTCGACTTCACATGTTCCAAAGTATGTAGCAGGCAAAGTATGTCAACATAGATCTAGGCTTTTATGTAACTCCAGAGAAAAAAGTCCGTAAATCTTTAATAGTACGACCACGCAATTCTCTGACGAGCAAACGATGGGCACTCAGCACTGTAAAATCTTTAGTCTTTACTAACAGTATAACTTTAAAGAGACCTTCACTTTTTTAATACAGGAAATGACTCTCAATCTAGACTAGTAGGTTTTGGCCACAGTATTGAAAATAGGTCGGGTCGGATCACTTTTTCGAACATTTCTCATACGACGGCTTAGTTTGAGAAGTCGTTACATGAATTTCTGCAGAATGGTGAGCGTTGACCCCCTATAGTGCTTTTATTTGTTTTTATTTATTTATTTTGTTTCTTTGTAGATGCGACGAACTACATTTGCCCTATAAAATTCAACCTGAATGCTATAGAAGTGTTTCACTTTTCTTTTCACATCTAAAGATTTTTTAAACTTGGACTAACAGTTAAGTACAATTTTAGCAATGAATGACATAATAGAAATTTTCACATTCATATTCCATTCTGCGTACTGCAAAAGAAATAACAAACTTAATATATCTCAATTATCTGGTGAATAGCATAAAAAAACGAGGCTTCATTTTAGGAAAAGAACTTCTTGATTACTGTCCCTGAAATTATTTCGTGATGCAATTTGAATTAATCGATATGTTTTTGTCGGTTGTGTAAGTAACAATTCGGCACTAATCGCTAGTATAATTATTGATTTTACCTTCAAAAGTTACCCTTAGAAGGGAGTTTTGCTTCATTTTATATTATCACAAAATCGCTAACCAAATTCAACAGATGTTAATTTGATTATAGCAAATGACACCATAATCTAAGTAAATTAAATGTTGTTTCAATAAAACGATAAAATAGTAACAATAGCACATGCGATGTGTTAGGTATTCCTTTATAACATTTTTCTTCTTTTTTTTTTTTCATTTTATATTAGCAACAAAACAGAAACCCAAATTTTGGTTTTACGATAGCACACGTTTTTAACCACACTGTTGTTTCACATAAAACAAACGCAGCAAATATTATACGGCGAGTAATATCATCCATTTAATATTGGTTTTGACACGAACTGTTGTGGTTTAAGGGAACACAATATCAATAAAAAAGAAACGATTAATTGTAAGCAGCTGGTAATTTTAAAGCCACAAAAAAGAAAAAGCAAATGCATAAATAAATATTAATAATTTATGTCAATGAAATTTTTGAAGGAAGCTTAACTAACTGTCCCAACAACAGACCGCAAGCCTTAAGACAAAACGAAAGAAGGCCAGAAAACAGAAATTTTTGTAAGAGATGTTTAAAGGTAAACTTTTGTTTTTTTTTTACTACTATCTCGGTCGAAAGCATTTACTAGACATTTAAAATATGATTGAAAGCCGTAGAGAATCTATTGGTTTCGTCCCATTTTATTTATTACAAAATATATGGTTTCTTTGTTGCATTATTGTTACGTACGAACAAAATAAAAGAAAGACAAGTAAAAACATTATAGTGGCTTACGGCCCACCATTAAAGACCCTACACCAGCCTACAGTTATTCATATAATAATTTTTTAAAATAAAGCATTATACGGCAAGCGGTCCGATTCGAACCACTTCCAATAGCGTTCGTCCAGTCAAAATACGTGGGTGTAACATATTTCATCAAAATATCTCAAAAATTGCATGCTTGCATGTAGATTGAGTGCCACAAAACCACTTTAGAGGACGGACGGAGAAGCGGGAATTGATTGAATTTTCAAGCACTGTTCATATAGTGTTTTACTTTAAAAAATCGTCGGATAACTGTGGTGTTGTAGGGTTTAATAGCGGGCCGTGCCCCAATGTGGCTTTTTTACATGTTTTCGGAGATATGAGATACATCACTATGCAGTTAAGGGTTAAACGAAGGTTAATGGTTGACCGCGTTGCACTATAGTATTTGCACTTCCCTTTCAAACAAAGAAATTTTTATCTGAAAAGGATGATAATTGTTTTCTGACTTTTAATTAATTCAGTTAGATTTTTGGCGAAAGATTCTGTGGCACCATTTCGTGTTTATTAAAAATTATTAAAAAGATTTGTAAAGTACCCTAAGAGATGTGCAAATATATGTAAAAAATATGCTCCAATCATTCGATTAGTTTTTCGCAGGCAAACTCGAGAAAGTCGTCCGCAATTTTATGCTCACAAGTTTGCATTAATGGTTAAGGGCATCCAATGAAAAATATCCTATCACTCACTACTCCATATTACGAGAATGCATATTTAAAAAGAAAAAATCTTTGCTTGAAAGTTACTGTTTAGTTTACCTGTGCCTGTTGCATATATTTCATTTATTCATGTACCTTTAGTTTTACATGTTACTGTGGCTATAAAACGCTTGTCACATTTCCATATATCTTTTTGCCATAAAATATCAGTTCAACTTTGATGAGAACGTTCAATACTAAAATTAATCAATTATTTTGCCGTTTTCTACACGAGTACACTGAACTCTAGAGCGATTCTAAACCCCTCGTGAACGGAGATAACAAGCATGTATGACAAGCATACGCCTCATACATATATGCATACAAATTAATGGTGTGAACAATTTATATCCTTTGTGTGCTCGTTACTTTCATCAATTTCATTGAAGTGAGCAAAAAGGGTTGAAAAATGCAAAAACAACGCCAACAATAATAAAGAATAAAACCACGGAATGTCTAGCTTGTTAAGTCTCGAAAATATCCAATCTTATATTTTATATCGAGCATCGAGGAATGGATCTATAATCGTTCACTTTTGCACAACGTGTGCAACATCTAGAAAGAAGCTTGAGAGACCCCGTAAAGTGTGTATGCATTTTCGATCATTATCGTATGTATACTGAATCGATCTAATCATTTTTCTTCGTCTGTTTCTCCATCTATTTATTTGCCTGCAATAAATATACCACTGGTCGCAAAAATTAAGATATCAGTTCTAAATTTGAAAGTTGCTGCAAGCAGCTTGACAATCCAAATGGTCCAAATTAATCGAGGAACACGTCCCGTAAACTGGGAGTACCCCTGTTTACAAAAATAAAAACAAAAAAATTGCTCTTTTGCTTCCTACTCATAAATTACAACAGATATAAGGATAGAAAATTTGCATCCGTATAGAACCTGTGCAAAAAACTTTCCGCCACATTCACCCAAAACAAAATGGTATCGAAATTTTGTTATATTGTTATTTGGTGTTTTTGTTTTGAGATAGAGGCGTTGGGTATAAAAGATTTGCTACCAGCCGAATATAATTTTCTTAATTCTCTTTCTTGTTTATTTATTCAAGTGGATAGAAAAATTTTGCGCACACACACGTACGCACATAACAGAGAGAAAGATATTTTGCAGTTATGTGCACAAAAGTCAGACAAACTCCGTACGATATCAAGTTAATGCAGACTATGTTTACTTTACATATTTTATGATGGCGCGCGCAAGAATCCACCAATTTTGCAGCGTTGTGGAACTTGTAAACACGTTCAAACCATGTTAAAGGTAATCGTGGGATAATTCGAATCGAAAACTCTCCTGTCTTAAGCCGCAACCAAAGTAATTAAAAATCCTATTATATGCAATGTAAAGTTAAGCTGAAATAAATTTCAAGACATCATACAATGTTTACAATGATCGACGACATTTATATGAAGCATTAAGAAAAAAACCTTTAGTTGGTGTGAAATTGAAACTAAACTTATTTGTTAATAGTGGGATCCGATCGTTTCATATTTTTTCTCAACTTCTTAAAACAAGCGAATGTAAAGGATGTGAAGATAAGTACGGAATTAATTAGCAAAGTCGCGCCCTAATAGAGCTCTATTACCTAGTTAGGATTAAGATATTTTGGCGGACATCTAATCTAGGAGTCTATATAAAAATACCCTTCAAACAAGCTAAACATAGTCAAATTTGGCTTCAAAGAACTGTCTCTACCATATTTTTGAAATTTGATACGTTAGCGTAAACCGACTATGGCAGAACAGTCAAATCCGAGATGCTGGTGCGACCAACCCAGAAAATTCCAACGATATTCAAGTATAAGACGTGATTCCAAATGGAAAATTCTGTGA
Source organism: Glossina fuscipes (assembly GCF_014805625.2). Lineage (NCBI taxonomy): Eukaryota > Metazoa > Arthropoda > Insecta > Diptera > Glossinidae > Glossina > Glossina fuscipes. The sequence goes on from NW_023998416.1 coordinate 17,723,344, forward strand.
TATCAGATGATATCGTTGGAATTTTTTCGTTTAACCGCACCAGGATCTTCCTAATTTGGACGAAGGAGGCTTGCAAGTGCAACCGTATTTTAATTCCAGTTCTGTTGGGGCTCTGTTATGGGAATCGGTAGGTGTCGTTGCCAGTTAAATTCACACCCTCGTCAACATCAATTTAATTTTTGCTCGCATTACCGCATATTTATGTATTGTACTGTACTTTAATTTTTATCGTTCCGCGCTATGTTTGCGGACCTGTCATCAGTTGCGATAAGTGTATGTGAAATTTATGCATGTGTATACAAAATCCAGAAGCACTTAAGACCGACCAGCCTGTTCATTATACACCGAACAATTCAGAATCATTATCTCGCAATTTCCAAGATATTTTAATGAATTTGGCGAAATCAAGCGAGAACGAACTCCATTGAACATGCTTTCGGTTATTGTATTTAAAGCACCATTTCCTTCTAGAGTTCTTCCTCTTTCGTTTTCCTAGCGTTGGTCAATGTCCTTCTATGCGTGATAGACGACATAATAGCATCTTGAGTCACTCGTTGCTTTTCATCAAGAGATCACGAAGCACTGAAATATACACAACATGCACGATGAGTGGCAAATCGAGTCATTATGGAGAGATTAGAATGGATTTTGGCTCATTGGGTAAACTTTAATGCTATGAAAACACGACGCTACCTCTTAAGGCATTGATGTAGCAACGGCGTACAAGCCGTTTCCTTTGAATGCGTCAATACAGTAGAATTGGCTTGAACTTGATGTGTTGGATATGGGATTGCAAATTTATGTTCGTTTGGAAGAGCACAGATTCGAAGTGTAACAAGATGCAGTCAAGGGTATAGATCTTTTTAAAGCGGTGTATAAGACAATTCACTGCAGCCGTCTATAGTGAAACTTGATACGAGATAACGATATGACTCATAAATTCGTTGTGGTAGGTTTGGATTAGAAAGGTCTATTTTGCGTACTCTTATACGTATAAAAATTCTCATGAAAACTAAGTTTTTATCGGGGCAAGAAGGTATAGGTTTTACTTTGTGATGAACATATGACGATAAATGCATTAAGCGAAGTGGTACAGCGCGTTTAATTGTCGATCCTGCTCGGTAGTAACCTTCAAAGTTATCTGTTTTGATTTTTGCGGTCTGGACATGGCCAGCTAGACTGGACTCAAAATAGTATACTCAAAAATAAGTGGTAACTAATTTCTTTAACATTTTGAAAAGGAAAAACAGGAAATGACAAATCAGGTGTTTTTTTTTTTTTATTTTGGAAAGCAGAAATGTGGTACTTCGATTAATAACTCCTGGGGCGAAGTGAAAAAAAATCGTTTTTATATTAAATTCGATTTTTTTTCAACGGCGTTGCCTTCTGTAAAAGTGATATATTAAGTTGTGAGTTTTTCTAAGATTTCCTTTGTTTTCTTGTAGACGTTATCGTTCGATCCAAATGCTTTTCGCCGGAGCTCCTTTTTCAAATAATGGTGATTGTAATCAAGACTTGAGAGTACAACGCACGAGGGAGTTCAATTCATGCCATTGTGCGTGTTGTAGCTATCGACCTTTGACGTCGTGCATATGTTCCGTTATGAGTAAATGTGGTGCCTTAGCAAAAACAATTTTCTTACGCCAAAATTTTTAAGACCAATAGTGAACGCATTGGATATTAATAACTTTGGGAAGGCAGTTATCTCTTGCTTCACTTTTCGACTATCGAGAATAGTTTCGTTGCAGTCATCTATTTTGCATATCCACCGTATTCAGCACTAGACGATGCTGGTGCTACAACTTCATTCCGGCAAGAAGAGTTGCAGTAACAATTTTCAAGACAATGCTGAGTTAAAGAATACATGATTTTAACAGTTGCCATTTGAAGATTGGCATTTTCTAAAAACTTATGCAGCCTATTTATCAAGGGCGACATATAAGTACCAGTCCCGATAATTATTGACCGACGGTATCGTATTCTTAACTTATATGCGTGGATTAAATTTGCAAGCAGGCATCACTTTTCTATGAGAAAACTTGTAAAAAATGGAAGGTTGAGAAAATTTGGATAGGACGATAATTTATATATATATATGTACATATATATATTCCTTCGTTATTGTAATTAAAAAATTCCACAGAAATTTTAATTAGTTTGAATTTTTCACTTTTTGTTAAGTCATTTTTGGTTATTTCGCTGTCGTTGTCATACGAAATGAGTTTTTGTTTTTGAACACGGGAAAAGAGATTAATTTACCGTAATTTTACTCAATACACGTCTCGAATTATTAAATATTCTTTTGTGCTCGTGTGTGTCCAAGTGACATGTACACTCATGCCGCACTATAGATTATATCGACCTCCCAGTAGTTAAAATACAATCGGCGTAAATGTGTGAAATATGTTTGAGTTTAAAGTTTTATGTGTACACTGCAGGCCAAAAGTTTCGCGCCGCTACTAATGCCTATTTCGTCATAATTGTTAATGGTTGTCTTTAATGTTTTGTTTATTTCTTTTCTTAATTTTTTTATTTTATTTTATTGTCTTACAGTCCACGTGCTACAAAAATATACGAAATTGTTGCGGATGTATATAACGTCCAGAAGTACCTGACATGGGCGTACGTTTTATTTTTTCAGTACACCTGAACTTGTCTGACCATCCTTTCATCGTATTGTCTTGTACTAGAGATTGCAAATTTTAACATATTGTGATGAAATTTCATTCCCGAACATGTTTCAGCCCAAGGGTAAACCTTCTTCGCCCACTTTCCATACGTCAGTACTTTATTTTGATGGGTCGTTATATGAATAACTGAATTAAGCAAAGTAGTGTAGCATGTAGTGCTTTTATTTCTTGTAAATTTAAAAATTGTTACGTCCCGAACTAATCTGTAAATAGATCCGTGCACAAAATGGTTAGTTTGCATAAATCCATTAATAAACATATTACAAATAGTAATTAGGCACCGAAATTTTCTCAAGTCTCTTTCTTAAAATTTGGACTTAGTTGGATGTATTAAAATGAACCATTTTCGCATAATGCGTATTGTAATACCACGACGTGCCTGGCAGTCACATGGTCAGATAGGCATTTCATATCTTGGGCAGGAAGCAATTAAGAATAAAAAAATTGTTAAAATGTATAAATAAATGATTATCGACGCAAAACTTTTGCCTGCTGTTGTATGCATGTAGGAGCATTCCGCATACACACACACACACACACACACACACACACACACACACACTTTTAATTATAATGTTACATTTGGGAGAATGAATCATAATTACCGTTTTCAGTGTTTCTTGGAAATGAACAAGTAGACCTTTCGAATGCATTCATCATACACAATTGGCCACATTTTTGGCTGTCAAACAACGTATTACCAGAATATTTCATATTAACGACAAATAAATTAATTTTAACGGGTTTTAATGGTGGAGCGGTTACATTGGTTTATATAAAAGTGTCTAATAAGCATTACGAACTTTAAAATAACCGTAAAAAGGAGAAAGAAGGAGATATTTTTTTGTGAAAATTTTCTTAATTGCATACATTCAGCTATTAAATGCATTTTTATTTTTTTTTTTGTTTTTACAAAAACTACTCTTTTGATTCAGTTTCATTTCATGCATTATTAAATGATTCATTAGTTAAAGTAAAAATTTTAATTGAATAATTTATTAAAACACTGATTATAAATGTAGCAATATTTCAATTAACATTTATATATATGTACATGTATAAAACCGTCTACTATCAGCGTTCGTGTATTTGTCATCCTTACTTCCATGTTTACACATACAGCACTAACTGATGTCCTCGCTGTGTCCACTTGTACTCGTAAATGTTTAGTTTTCTTTTGAATTCTTTACATGGGATCGAAGGAAAAAAGAAAATTAAATTTTACAATTACTAAACATGTGTACTACTTGAGATAACAACGCCTTACGAAGCACAAATTGGGTCGAGTTGTCAATGTTTGTCTGAGATTTTTTTGCAGCGAGAGAAGTCGCTTTATGAAAACCATAAAGGGTCGTTGGCAGAAAAAGACGTCAAGTGTGAATGCTCTTTTTTTTCAATGCGTTACCAATGTGACACTACAAAAACTAGGGGGAGCAAAGTTCAATGTGTGTACGAGGTCATCGCATATATATATATATAGAGCAATGGAAAAAAGGACAAAAAAATGGGGTTTCTTTTATTACCACCTACTGCTTACGTATAAAGCTAACGATAACTACATGTTTTACTGCATTAAGAAGAAAATATTCGCAAATTTTTGCTCAATACATTTCATCCAGTTTTTATAATCTACGAAATCTATGAAGAGTTAATCTGACAAGTTTCGACTTTCGCTCTTAAATTTTACAGCTTTGCGGGGGAGAGGGATATAACTAAACTTTTCCAGATTCTTAAGCGCAGCCAATGGAAAAAAACCTTAACTAGATAAGGGTTTTTCGCACAGCTGTGCCAGCCTCATTTATATCTTTGCGCGGCTGCTTGCAAATCAATGTCTGCATCATATCGACGACTACTGTCAAATTTTTCAGGCAGTTAAACATAGGTGACAAATATTGGTTTTCTATGTCAATTTTTGCGATTTATTTAATAGAGAACAATCGGCGAAGCTGTGAAATGGAAGGTATGTTGCAAAGCTTCTATTCAAAATCAGCTTAGAAGTGTTTTGGATGCCAGGGTTACTTCTCAACAAATTCATAACCATGGGAGTTTTGCAGAATAAAATCAAGTAGCTCCTTAATAAGATATCGTACGCATTAGATTTTCTTATGCTTTCTAAATGTTTATTACTTCAATTCATGGGTCTCTTAACTTCTATAACTTCTTGCGTTTACTAAAACTTACGGTACGTCTTCGTAAAGTTTGGATTTTTATAACTGAACAGGCATACACCTACGTATTTCTCTCCGATTTTCGTTTACGTAACTTATTGTTTTTCTATCTTGGGAATTCAGTTCCTTATTTCACGGTTAGCCTTTTATATATTTACTAGTCATTGACATATTGATAAATTTACGAATTTGAAATTTTATTGTCTTCCCAATTCAATTTACGGTTTTCTCAACTTATTAAGGTCATAGTCAGTACTCTCCCGGACTGCTTAGCCTAAGTCGGCTGTTATGAACACACCGTTTAGCGAGTCCGCACGTGGACTGAATGAATAATCTTAAAGGATTTGCACGAACGGATAGTTTGTTCACGGAGAATATGTCTAACTTCTATCATAAGCCACGCAACAAGGCCGGAAGTGGAGAAAGCTACCTCCTTCGTTTCTTACTTTGCCTCTTTGGTTGACTTAGCTACATTTGTTTTACACTAATTCGACCGCAATACTTTGACTTTACATTGTATCTAGACGGGCGTTCTGGTATATTCCAGGACGAACTACTGCCTATAATTGCTTGGGCAGCACTGTTCTAATATCTAAGATATCTATGCTCAGTATTACGAAAATGTTCAAATTTAATAAGTCGCCGAAACGGTATGTAACATAGGTAATCCAGACTACATTTGTTTCATTTCTTTGGGATAAGAAGAGTGGAAAATTATATAGAGATGACAGGCGCTAGGATGCGATGAATTTGTTTTCTTCATTTTAACATCTGATATGTCTTTAGCTTACTCATCGATTCAAATTCAGAATGTAGTACATTTTGTATGGAATGTTAAAGCACTTTATCTGATAACGTTTTACAGGCAAATGGATTGAATTTAAATTCTTGTTAAGAGAAGCGCAACTAATAGTTTAGAGAGCAAAATAATCTTTGCCATGTAAAAGTATTTTAAGCTTTACGCAACGATACAAGTTTTTTCACTGAAGAGTAAAATGGAGTGAAGTGTAAACGTGAAGCTGAGTGTGGAGTAGATCGACTTTTCTGCCAAAAAAACAACCATTTGTGGGAAACATTGTCTCTTTCACTTAATTCGAGGGATAATTCAATTGAAGCGTAACGGGTGACGAGCAAGACATGGCTTTACAGTGCCCAAGTGCAAACGGCCTGTACGCGAAATAAGAGAACCATTGAGCATAAAGCTGAATATCCGTGTGACCATGATTTGTTTCGATAGACTCCGTACAGTTTATTATGAGTTGCTTCAATCAAAGGAAACCATCACGCTACTAAAAGCAAGTAATGTAATGGACGTAAATGGGCGCCATATGGCAAATGCTAACATCGTTTTCAACAGAATGAAATTCTATTGGGCCTTACCTTCCTTGCTTCCTTCCTTATTCCGTTTAGTCCGTGTAATTAGTGCTGGCTTTACTTCTTATGACGACGCTAAGCAAACGAGGGTTTTGGGGAGAACTCTCGAAAGATCTTTTTTGTCCTTTCCGCATGAAATTCGTATTCCGTTTGCATTATTAGAACTATTTCATATAGCGCAAGTTGCTCTTACGTCTACGTTACATTTACAATCTGAGCTCTATTTACCTTACCATCTGACATTCAAACATCGTCAAAAAAGTTTCCAGTTGTAATTTCTCTTTTTCAATCGATTAGAAAGCAATGAAGCCTATAATAATGGGCGAGAAGGGGTATTTTTTCTGTTTTCGCACAGGTTTACAAGAAATAAATAGAAAAGCTAACTTTGTTGCTTTTGAAAATAGAGCTCATGTCAGTTTATTTTGTTTTTTGGCGTGTCTGTTGGGGGACTCAGCTCTTTTTGTAATATCAACCGCTTCGGGTAGCCGAGTAGGTGAGAGTCGCGAGTACCAAGTCGGTATCCTCGGGTTCAAATCTCAGTGCGGTAAGATTTTCTTAGTCGATAAAGGCATCACAATTACCGATTAGGCACGAGCTCACTAAGCTGCGGTCACTTTGTACCTCTTTTTCCTCTTCTACACTTTTTTCTGACAATCATCGCATTACAGGTGTAGAGGTTGACATCTCGGAGTAATTGGTCGCAAAGGAAAATATCTCTGTGCAATTAGTTCCAAATGTTTTAGCAAGATTTAAAGTTGATCTCCTCGTTCTTGCGGTAGATGGACAGCAGAGTAGACTTACGGGCTCTCTTCCATTGAAAATACAGATGTTCTTAGTATATATTGCGCTATGGGTTTGTTGTTCGACATATCTGACCCATTTTCAATATCGACCTGCCTGCAAGAATTATGTTAATACGGCCTTCCACAACGACTGATATATTGTACGAGTTTAAAAATTGTTTGTGTACTCAGGTTTCTAACCCGCTACTCTATTCCCTCCCACTCTCAACAGTTCCAGTAATTTTTTAACTGGCATTTTTTTCATTTTTTCCAATGAATGCAGCAGTAGCAAGGTGAGAAAAATGTTTTCAGCGAAATGTCCGATATGTACCCATCGTAAGTAAAATCCTTTCTCCAGAGACAATCTTATGAGCAAAATTTTTTATAATCACGATTTCGAAATTTGTTTTTTAAATAAAAAAAAAAAAAAAAAAAAAAAAAAGTTCAGATGTCAACTTCTACAAGATAATGGGAGAAATAATGCAATTTTTTAAATCAAACACTTTGAGCACTTGTGCTTAATTAACTAATCTGTTAAACGAACAACTAGCACGAGATAGTAAAAGCAATTAATTGATTTATAGAAAATTTCAGTTGATTTCATTCTCTTCTTTCTTATTTTTCATCATTTATTCCTCCTTTGTCCTACAAAAATATATTTGATTGTTAGTGGTTCGAAATGAGTTACGAGTTAAAGTTTTTCATAGTCATCGAAAATTAATTTTAGCATTCAAAATAAGCAACATGTGACTTTGACGCAATCTGCCAAAACCCTACCTTACTTACCCACCTACCTACCTACCTTAATGTATGTTAAGAAAAAAAATATACAAAATACAATAGAAAAAAATAACTAAAATATGTAACGTAAGTATAAGAAGGCACAATTTATTTAGCACACTATGTAGCCATAAATATTCTCTAACATGGTTATAGCCTGACATATATGACAGCAGTCTAGGTGCTAGGTTAAAATATATAAAGATGTAGATAGATCCCTTTTGTCTCTAAGGCTTATCAAAACTGTGGAGTTCCTATAACGGCAGAGGTGACTACTTCTATGCGTGACATGGATCTGAATAACTTAATATATCTCCCCTGGTGTATGTAAGAAAAAAGAAAAAAAATGTTACCTTAATTTTGTTACAAAGAAGAGAAAGAAAAACGAAAAACAAATAGGTATAAATAATAGCAAAAAAAATTGCCTAAGGTTACGCACCCAGTTACAGCCTAGTCGCTGCTATATGATTTAAGGTTTTGTGTTTTGCAAAAAAAAAGAAAAAAGTTTAAATTGAAGGATAAGCTGACAATGACATGAGTCTAAGAATGGTTAACTTGCTGGTGCTACTAGTAGTTGTAGTAGTAGTAGTAGTAGTAGTCATTGGCACAGAGCGAAGCATTTCTTTTACTCTATTTACGACAAGTAACAACATTCAACGGTTATTGCAAACAAACGCAGACGTTTCAAGTTTATCCAATGAATGCAATGAAGGCAACGTTCATCGGGAGTAAAGATTTTTTCCTTATATTCTGCTTTATATGCTGTATAGGATAGTTTGTCGAATTGAAAGCCAAAATATCCGACAGCGAAAATGGGAAAAAAAATTATGATCTCCAAGGTTTTTTTCAAGAGCGAAAAAAAAAAGAACAAAACAAGTCAGGAGAGGCTAACGTGTACATTTCAGGTTCTTAAATAGTTCACTGACTGTTTGCTGGCCGTCGCTAGGATATGTACATTTTGGTGACGGTGGTATCCTAGAATTACAGCGTGTTGAGTAATTTTCTTTTGTTTCCAATCAAATTAAAATTTTTATAATACATTTGCCTTTTATTTTTAATCTTAAGGAAAAGAAAAAAAATTCGAAGTAATTGTAGACAAAGACGAATATTAAATTTTTTCTAGCAGAGTTATTTCGCACAATACTTTTCTAAGTCGGGCGAGGGAGCCTTTTGATTGGTTACTATATTTTTATTACGTCTACTTAAGAAGTTAATCTGAACACAAATCAAATGATGACATCTTTGTCTGCAGTTATTACTGCGGAGAATTTGCAGAAAGTACGTGTTTTTCTTTTTTAGCAAATTTATTACTATAAAATAGAAAATCCTCTTAAGTTGAAAGAAAATGCATATAAACAGAAACAACTAATGCCACTGGAATTTAAATGGTGCGTTTACCAAATAGACGTAAAGCAGTAAATTACAAATTGTGTGTGAAAACATTTGAGCAAAGAAACACTCAGGCAAGAAAGCAATAAGTTTTCGTGAGCCAGAACTTATGATGTATACAACTACGCTATAGCTTAAGAGGTGTACTAATTATTCACATCATGTACATTTTATCTAACCCTTAGCTCTTTCCAGTTGCTCTCTTACACAAAGTCTTCAGATTCTACACTTCAATAATTGGACTTTGCCTAAAGTTGGAATTTAGTTAAAGTTTACTAAAATCTAGTTTTGAAGAAGATTTCGTGTCATTAAAGCTTGATTAAAAGCAGCAACTATAAGTAACAGTAACTAAAGATCAAGTTAAGTGCTTCACATCGTTGACTTTTTAATTTGGCCTTGTGTCAGGCTCAATTGCTTGCACATAGGGAATTGGTTGCAAAACTTTAAGTATATAGGTGCAAAAGTTCTCATAAAAATATCTGAAAGTGGTCGGGTAAATAGGGTAAGCTTTAGTGCCACCAAACGCCAAAGCTATCTTCCAAGGTGCAGGAGGAGTGATGAACAGCCTCTCTACTTTGCTGATGTCAATGTAAACGACGTTTTGGGCAAAACGATATTCATTGGTCAGAACATGTGTTCGAACAGTAGAAGGGCGTAGAATTTTTAAATCAGTGTGAAAAATACTTTAGTGCAGCCGATATTCATACCATTCACACCGTCTTGGAATCCCTCTAGAAAGTGTGTCCGCAACTGTCGATACCCTTATGCATCGGAGCAAAGTCAGGGCAAGTGTTCTACGGAGATAAAAGTGTTATGTCCTAAATAGTGAATTAAATCCTTCAACGGAACTACACGACTTTCTCAGCTTCTTTATTCATTCGTTCTGGAGTTACCTGCATATCGCATTACCCACTACCGCGACTCGTTGTTTTTAACCCAACTGTTCGCGTTCGGGGCAAACAATCGCCTCGAACATTCATATCCACTATTCTCTTTCTTCATCCCTTTTCTGTCCACCACCGTGCCTCCACGGCGTATCCACGGAAATCCCCTAAGAGGCTGACCATAGAAAAAAGAGAAGAAATATAAATTACCCCTGACTTTACAATTTAAGGGGGTTTAACTTTTTCCTTTCTCACCTTTGCTTAGAGGTCGGCAACATCATATTATTAGTTCGTGACAACAATTAATGGATATTTACATCAAATGTGTTTTTGTAACTAACAAATCTATCTAATGTTCAAGTTCATATCAAAATCAACAAGATGGGGGTCTATTCCGGATTGAAGAACCGAATGAAGTTTTCTTATTTGACGATGATTTTATAAACAACATTCAGTTTGGATATGGCGTTCAGATCCGAATAGATGGCAATCTTTGCAAGGTTCACACATAAATACAAGTGCTTCCAATTTTGAAATTTTTAACGTAATTTTACAAAGATTTAAACAATGTTCGAAAAGTCGACTTATGCCTAATACAGTTGTAAACAGTGTGCTTAGGTTTGTCTCTTTTTCTGTTTTGCTAATTTACGTAAACAAGTGAATGTTAGTCAACTAAAGTGTTCACGCTTTCTTGCCAGATTTTTTTGTTCTTTTTCGTTTTTTTTTTTTTTTTTTTCAAAACAAAGAATACACTTATATACCCATATACATACAATGCGTGCATTAATGTTGATGATGTGTAAAAACCATCCTTGAAGGTGTAATAAAATGTTAAAAGCTCATAATGTGTGGCCATTACAATTCAACGCACTTAAATAACACACGTATAAGACTTATAAAACTACGTTATATAAAGCAGAAAACACTTTACAATGTGATCATAAAATTCGTTACAAACATGATTAAGAATTTATTGTTACTTTGCGTGTATGCTTATATGCGTGGCGAACGTTTCTTCTTTTTTTCTTCTTCTTTTGTTTTGCATGTAAAGGGTGCTACTGATCTTAGCAGTTGCCGGTTTAAGTTTTTTTTACTGCCTCTTTAATGATTTCGCAAAAATCGTCAAATACTTCAAAGCTTCATTAAATTTTGCGATTATTATTTTGAAATCCTAGGATTTATTGTTCCTAATATAATTTCTTTCGTTGCATTTGCGAAGGGCTTAGCAAAAATAAATCTTCTCATATTATTACTCCTACGACTTCTTCATTTTATTGTATCCTTTCATTTCGGGATACTTTACGATTTTTAATGAGAATTATTTCAAACAGTGTTGGTGTCGTTACTGTATTACGATAGTAAGATTGAATGTTTAGTTTTGTATCCATTACGTTTTCAATATATCGAGGAGTACTTTACGAGACTTGAAAATAAAAAAAATGCTTGTTTTGCAAAATTCGATTTTATTCAATTTTTAATTTTTATACCCACCACTGAGAGATAGGGATATAGTCATTTTGCTTCTTTTCTATAATATATGTACCACCCAAAATGAAACTTCAGAGCCCCTATAAAGTTTATATATTCTTGATCAGCGTGAAACCCTGAGTTGATTTTGCCATGTCCGTCCGTCTGTGCGTCTGTGTGGTGTGTGTTGTTGGTACTCTCCTGGTCGCGGAAATGCAGATATCAACTTCATTAGAATTTTCCGTATGCAGGTTGGTACTGCAAATGGGCCAAATTGGTCAGATCAGAAGAAAAAGTGGAGCGTAAACTGAACGCCACTCAGTTTTTTCCAAAAATAAATGTTTGGAGTTTTGCTCGTTATTCGGAAATTATTCAAATTAGAAGGTTGAAAGTTTCCACATTTGCTTTACGAGACACTTCACTCTCTAGGTCCAAAAGTGGAATCAATCGGCCGTGTCCACGCGAAGTTACGAGTAATTAAATTTAATTTTTTTCAATTTATGGAGGTTTAATGCCTATCTATCATAAGGCAAAGAAGACAAAACATATAAAACTATTTTGTAAACTCCTCAAATGAAGATATATTATCTGCCTAAAAATGGGTTAATTTTAAAATGGATATGGTGGGCACCGCGATTAATTTTTTCTTAATAATACCAGCGATATGGGCCTCAAATAAAAGAACTTGGAGAGTAGAACGCGAAAAGCATAGTGTTGGGTAGGCGAGATTCGGCCCTCGCCGAATATAACTTTCTGGTACTGGTTTATTTTTGAAAGGCTACTATAGAATTATTCGCAGAGTACAGAGTTGTTTCTCTTTTGAAATACAAAAGTGTTCTCAATGTACGTGGTACCGTAGGCGCGTTGTTCGACAGCTTAGCTCCATTTTCAATATCAATCTGTGTCGAAGAACTTTCAAATTTTTTTCCGAAAGCTTCAGTATGGCGGCCAGGGGAATGTGTACCACAGGCATTACATAGAAAGACGGACGGGCAGATGGATAGACAGACAGATGGACAGATAGATAGACGGACATGCCTAAGTCGATCAGAATTTTATGCTGCTCTAGAATATGCGCAGTCTATCGGATCTATGAAGCGACCTTCTGAATGTTAAAAATCTTAGATGGTGGGCATAAAAAAATAACATCACAGTAGCAGCACACAACAGTATAACTGGTAAACAAATGATCGAATTGCTGGAGAATCTTCATAGTCGTTTCCTGAAAATTGACGCTCTCTACATATAATACGGCTTTTCCGTTAGAGACGGCATCTATGTGTTTCTCCAAGAAATTGTCAACCTATGCTACATTTCACATTAACTTTTCTAAAGATCTTAAAAAACGAATATCAACATCTATTACTGTTATACGATATCTTTTTCAAGGTTGTTGGTTCAGCTGAAAGTTTCGGGGCATACATCTTTTATACCCATCGGATAGTATGGGTACATTTATGATGCAACGTATGCACTTGATTAGTATTAAATTTTGTTTCGATTTAAAGTTGACTTGTTCTGGTCAGCAATTGTTGGGTCAACAACAAAGTTTAATTAAAGTAATTTTGAAAGTAAATCTTAGTAGAAAGGCGTTGCATTCGACTTCTTTTTTTGTGGCATTTACACCGAACACTGGATCCTGTCCTGTGTTAGAATGAGTATAAAACCGAAAAAAGTCAATCTGTGCTCGTGTATTGCGACATTTAAAAGGAAGCAATCAAACTTAAGCGCTGAATGTATTGCTGCAGCGACTACATTAAACAAATAGAACATATAGTTTGCATTGTACTACTACATCAAAATCGTTTAATTTAAAAAAATAAGCATTTGAATGGAGCGATTTTCTTTATGTAGCATCTCCCGAGCCTTCTAAAATCATTTGAAATGTATGCAGCAAAATTCCACGTTTAAAATCTAATCGCATCGTTGCCTTATTACAAGCGATATGTTCAACGATACGTAAACATGTACAATAGCGTTATAATAGTTGAACGTAAGCCGTCTTTCGTAAAATTTTATGTTATATATTCAACTCCCTTTTAAATTAAGTTCGTACCGCTGTTTTGTGATTTTACGGACAGCATAGGCTTCATTTTCAGGACCTTGTATTTACAACGCTTTCTAATTCTCTTTCTGATCTTGCCCGTTCTTGACTCGACTCTCTCCGCTGACTTTGCCTTCTGCAGATATTCTCCTTATATACCATCTTTGAAACAAGTGACCATTACCTAAATTCATTGCGACATTTTAATCCGTTAATCCCTTTTCCCGCTAAATTTTCTGCCAATTCTTGTTAATCTTTTCGCCAATCGCCAGAAGCATAACACAGGCCACACGTCATGAATGTGCGTTTAGTTTTCCCTTTCTTTAGAACTTGACTTCTTGGTAAATCGCCTAATTTTCACATCCTTAAATCTGTGAGTTTCATGGCAATATATCTTGATGTTTAGATGCATCATACATGACGCAAATATTGTCATCATTTTTAGCGCTTTCTTCAGTTGCGCAGTTCTGCTTTATTCCTTGCTGGCTACACACATTTTGTGTTTTATTTTCACCCCTTTGTGCAGCTGCTTAGTGGTGCAAGTAGAAAAAGTAAGGCGGAAAGCAAATGGTGTGAACTGCAGGATTAAAAGAAGAGATTCAAAAAGAAACTGGAAGTGATAAGAAATTAACATATAAAACGCCTATTCTTTTTCTCGAAACACTCGTATTCAACCAATTTGCAACTATCCTTATAGTGAATATCTGATCATTGGGGTGTGAGTGCTAGGTTTTGAAAAATACATAATAAAGTTGGAATTTGTCATTGCAAGGAAATGTATTAAGTTCACTACCCCTGCAATTGCAACTCTGTTGCTGAGCCTGTTTAAACCTAAGGCTGTGTTCATCACGAAGAGACTTACCTAAAAGTTGTGTGCATCGAATCGAATTTAGAGATGACGAAGAACAACCCACTTATGCGAGTATCTGACACAAACAACTCTGATATTCTTATCCCAGGCGAAAATCAATGACTACGAATACCCACGAAGGCATACCCGCGAAACGACAAAGTCAAAATCAAAACGCTCATTATACGATTCCGACTTGAACGTGTAGTGAACCTATTAATTAAATCGATTGAAGCGTTCGGATTAATAGCTTGAAAGTTCGAATAATAGCGATTCGTTTGCGCAAACCCATCATTATACAAGAGTTACCAGTCACGCATTCAGCCCATGCGATCGAACAACTAACGTGACGACTGCTTAAAAAAAATTTAGCTGAGCAAGTTCACTGCTACGGCAAAAGCACACTAGGAAAAATATCCGGGAAATGAGGTCAAGCATTGAGGCAGTGCCGTTGCGAAGGATGCCGCCTACTTTGAAACCAAAAAAATAAATTTTGATGAATAATTGAAAGTTTATTTAATGCTTTTTATTTTTACACTGAAAATCACATACAGATGGATATCGATGTGATTAATGCAGCAAAACAGCAACCGCAGCATACTGTTTCTGTCATTTTGAAAAACATTTATTTAAAAGTTTCGTTACATTTAAGTTTTTTCTCGTTTACCCAGAATTTACACTATTTTATAATGAACTACCAATGCATCAGCCTTTCACATTCGAATTCATTTATTATATATTAAAATAAACATTTTGAACCGTTACAAGGCATTTTAATGAAAAAATTTTTATGTGTCACATAAACTAAAACATCAAGCAAAAAGAAAAGAGATTAATTGAAAAAATTCCTTGAAATCACCACAGAAAAATGGAAAAAAGAAAGAAATCAATAAAAAAGTTGGACAAAAAATTACAAAGAATTTTGTGCTGAAGAAACTTAAATGATAAACTTAATATTTTTGACCTCTTCCGGCGAGCGTAGCAAAGCAATAAATGTACGAATGTTTTAAATAAAATTTTGTGTTGAAACACTATTCGAGTTTATTGTTCGAAAACGTACTGGGCTTAGTTAAGTATGTGTGAAAATAAGCCATTAAAACAATAAGTCAACAAACTGGACATCACATCACGCACGCACTCACATATATAATATGCTAAAGATAAAAACCAGAAAACAACCAATAATTTCTTCACTAATAATAAAAAAAACATATAAAAAACCTTAACTTGAAAAGTAAGTCACCATCCCAGCTGTCCGTAGAAAGAAGTCAGAAAAAAAACTTTTTAAATTGAATTATTACCCACTTTCTTACACTCTCTGGAAAAAGAACGTTCATAAATCGTGTCTTATAAACTGATTATTTACTGTGTTGTCGCTCTGTTATAGCTAACCTCATAGACGGTCTTGTACATCGAATGATCAGCTAAAATGAAAACGATGATGATGATCGAGAGATGATTCAACGTTTGATAATTTCGAAAGAAAGTTTAATCACTTATGTTAGTGTCGTAAAAATAAGAAGATGTTCTTGTCTTCACAGCGTTGTGCGGGCGGCCTTTATCAACTAGAAAATATTTCAATAAATTTCTTGAAGTAGCAACTTTATAAAAGGAGGTCGGCTAGATGATAAGCGGCCCGGCCCAATGATTTCTACAGAACTTTAATGATAAGCGTTTTTCTTCAAAAAAAAAAATTCTTTAAAATATTTCCGTCAAATTTGGAGTTTGCATGATTAACGATATTTCCCCTTGTCCCACAAATCCACGATGAATTATAAAGCACCAGTAATCTCATAAACTTTTGTTTTTATTTAGCGTAAAATTGATTGAATCTTAATTCTATGGTGAAAACGTGATTATACTTTTAATACTTCAATCAACCTTTGCCCAACTATTGCGCTTTCACTATCCCTAAAGTCAAAGGCAAAGTATTTGCATGGCTCTCTTATACCCACTTATAAGAAGTTATTAGCCCGCGCTATCAGCGGTATTGTGTGTCTTACGTCACTTATGTTATAGGGTATATTACATTTGTGAGGATGTATGTAACACAGTGTCATTTTTTATTGTGGCGATCGATTAGAATCATGTTCTAAATTGATCTAAATATGTTCGTCCGTCTAATGTCTGTCCATGTACTATTGTGTGCAGCCCTTAGGTCGCAATGTTATGATATTATGCCACACGGACGTGTTCTAGAGCAGAGACGGATTCTATTGCAAAATAGATTGGATTACATTCTCTTCACGTAACAGTTTTTTTCTCCAAAAGCCGCTAAATAGCAAAAATTGGTAAACTTGATGTGAAAAGTTTTCATCACATGGACCTTAAATCCCTTCTCCTACAAACATTCCTATGAGAAACTAGCCTTTACATGGTAAGATAGTTTGACTTTTCATATTTCACAATGACAATTGAACCAATGACAGTAGTTTGGTATGAAAATCAAGTGTACAAAAATGACCATTTTCCATTTAGAAAGTTCCAATTATCAGATGACGAGTCTCAAACTTTCAGATCAATTCCATCCCTTTTTTACCAGTTACACTATTTTTCGTGACTCTAGTTCGTTTTACTTCCAAAACGATGGAGATATCGCTGCTTATTATAGGAAAAAAAAACATTCACACCAAGGATTGACTGAAAAAGTGTTATGGACACACTTCTCATTTTCCAAATGAGCATTTATCCACTTTGGAGCAAATACACAGTAACACCAGTCGATGACTATAACGGCCAAATTTTAAGAAGTGAAATTTTACTTATTCATCCACATCTAGTAGTTTACACGTTTGCTCTACAATGGCAGTCGAATTTTGCAAAAAAAAAAATGGGTTTTCTTACTTAGAACGATTCACATACATGAGTTACGGAAACCACTATCAACAGGACACTTACTGTAAGTAATAATCCGACGTGAAAAGAACGGAAAAATGACGGTCCATTATTTCTTAAAGTATATTGTCGGGGGACATGTGCCACCTTTCCCATCTAACCGCATTGGGACGAAGGTTTTAAAAATTGTCATTCGCCTAAAATAACCATACGCATCACGAAATACGGTATTTAGAAGATTTCCCGGAGAAAAAAGTCTTTAATATCCTACACTGCTTACCGTATAAGGATATATCCAGGTTTTGCGGATTTGGGCTTCAAACAGTGATTCTGAGCTTGTCTGTCTCTCGGTCCATCTTGGTTTTTTATATTTTACCTACAGGATGCAATTTTTGAAATGTTTTGATGAATTTCGTTATACTGGCGTGTTTTGGCTCAAGGGCGAACGCTATTGCAAACGAATCGGATCGGAGCGCTTTCTCGATCACTTTTCATATAACGACTTATTTCGAAAGATCTTCACATGAGTGTTTGTATTAAGCGAAGACATGAAAGGTCTCCAATGGTGGGACATGCGTCACTATAGTGTTTTTATTTGTTTTTCGATTAGCATTTCAACTAACAGTTACTACATAAGATCTTAAAAGGGAAAAGGTTACTTTGTTTCGTTCATTTTATGTTGCGGAGACAGGAATTCTCACAGGAAGAAATAGGTGTAGTTGGCTACATATAGTGACTTTTAATGACAAGTGAATTAATTACTCATGGGTTCGAGCAAGAACGGTATTTACGTTAGAGAAAAATTTAATAACCTGATAAGGAAAGTTTAAATGAAAAACGATCCGGAAAGAAGTTTATCGTTAATCAACTTCAAAATAAAATCGAAATTAATTTAGTTTAACTTTTCGACTGGCGGTCATTCGAGTTGCTAAAGTGAAACTACTTTGTTAAATTATCATAATTAGTTTACAATATTTTTGAAACTATGCGTAGAGATAATATTGCTTAAAAAATGATATAAGACATTCCTTTGTTGTAAATTGTCAGACAAAAATTTATTCTCAGATTTAAAATTTTATCCATATGGTGCTGTCGTATCAATGCATGCCAGAATGATTCAATCAGTTTGGCATCCACCCATTTCCGGTTCATACAGAAAACAGTAAAACTATTATCAACAACCACGGCACATCATTTAATAACTTGAAGAAAGCTTATATGAAATTACGTTTATCGTTGATACCTACCACGTTAATGTATGAAACCGAAGATATTTTCATAATTCTGGTGCATTCTTCCTGTTTAGAATTGTCTGACTGAAAAAAGTTTTGTGACCATATTGCTGAGCAAAGCATTAGCAGAATTTTCCCAAGCCATAAAACAACATTTACTTTGGGGGCGTTTACAAACCGCAGTAACACAGTCATCGTTCGAGAATGTGTTATGTGAATGTATATGTATGAGCCCGTCTGAGGAAAACTATGTACCACAATGTGGTGCATACTCCATTTACTTGTTCTAGCCGTAAGGCTGTAGTATTACTCATACATTTGCAATCATCGATCCATGCAGTCATCCATCCACTTGTTGTGCAAAATATTCACAGTATACATGACACTTACGTACTCAAGATAGGAATTGGTTTTGGTTGAAAATTTCATAAATCAACGCTTCCCTCTTTCTCTCTTTCACTCTCTCTCTCTCTCTCTCTCTCTCTCTCTCTCTCTCTCTCACCTTCTATGTACACACACCGACACGCTGTTATATCGAAAATTTTAAATTATTATTTATAAAACATTTTATACTATTTGAGGTTATGTTATAGTAAATTGTTACTTGTGTACATTTTCGTCATTTGGTTTATTTGGTTGTTTGCCTGTTTCCCCATTATAACCCGTAATCAATTTACAGTTAATTATGGTATATTGCTGTGTTGAACTCTACAGTAATTTTCCACGAATGTGTTTATGGCAAAATAAGTTGAATTCGCTTCGACTCCTTTAGTTCAAGCTGTTATTGTTCACAGCTTTTCAAATTTTTGTTTTTCTAATCTTTCGCCGCTATTATAGCGAAAAAAGTGTTCTCTTAATTAAATTTCTATTTACATGTTTTTGTCTTACCTACATGTTCTTACTTTAAACTTTAAGCAACGAAGAGCAATAGGTACAGCGGGGACAGTGAAATGAGTAAATACCTTACTAGCGAAAACTTAGAAAGGTTTGTCTTAAAAAAATTTGAAAATAAAGTTTAGAAATGGTCTTTTTTCTAGGAACCATCTTTGAAAATTAAAGCGAGTCAGTGGCGTTTTTTAACAGATGTGTAGGCGAAAGGACTTTCTAATGGACTCTCTCAGTCCATATGCTGTGCTATGTTGGAAACAATTCTTCGTATATTTGCTCTCATGTTGCACTCCTTTTTACTCGAAGAAAGGGAGAAGTAAATAAATTGAAGAAAAAGTGGCTTCTGTTTTATTTATATCCGCCTCTACCGAAGCATAGATATATACATTTTGTCAAACATCCAAGAGCGAGATTCAGAGACCCCACAACTCATACGCATTGTTGATCAGCATCATGTTTTGAATTGACTTGACAATGTCCGACTGTCCTGATAAACATTCTCCTGTCCACGAAACGGCAGATGCCGGCTTCAAGTTTGGTAAAGGCGCTGCACGCTGATGTTGGTGAAGTTGGACGAAACTGATCAAACGACCTACCTAGAGTACACTGGGGAGTAAATTGGGAATACCTCTGCTTTCAGAGGCAAAAAAAGAAAGAAAAGTGATTCATAGACCATAGTTAAGAAACTTGTGTAGATTTCCGCCTATATTGAATAGGCGGCCGTCCTGTAGTATCCGTAAACCGATGGAAAAAATCGACTACGCCCAATCAATATTATAGAAAATCCAAATGTCATTTTTTTATTATATTCTTTGATCAGCATTAAATTCTGTATCAAAATGTGTGTGCCTGTCCGTCCGTGCCTCTGCTCGTTTGTGTAATGTCTGCGGTAAACATTTTGCCAGTGATAAAGTGAGGATGTCAGCTTGAGATTCAGGAAAAACATTGGAAAATATTGCAAATAGATTAACATTTAAGGCAATACAAACCCTCACAACACAATGTAGGCTGAGAAGGACAACTCCGCCTACTGGTTCTTTTTGGGTAGTGGGGGATGGGGTGGAGAAAAAACGCTTCGATTACAAATGAATATAAATTTTCCTCTTACTAATAGTTAATATCGTACTGCAATAACTAGGAAATAATTACGCCGTAACATTTATCGGACATACTAACAAGTCGCAAATTACTTTTTAATAACGGAGTGATACATGCTTCATTAGTGTATAGAAATGATGTAAATTTTTTAAATCAAAATAAGTTTTTAATAACAACAGCTATTGAACATATAATGTAAAAAGAGGAGACGATTTTGTTGTGCGTGTGAGCGACGCTGATGACTCGCATGCATAGCCTGAGTTTGTGCAGTATTTACAAGAGAAATACAAAGAATCCTATGTTTTTGACATGACATTTCAAAAACAGACTACAACCTGCCAAGTAACCGACGGAAACCAAGATTTGTTATAATTCAAACAATTTCGTTTTCATGTAGACAAGTAGGCTAATATTAGCAAGTACTAAGGGAAAAATTCGATTTTTCGAAGAGTAAGATCGACGCAGTAAATCGTTACAAAGCCAACTATGAAATGTTCGAATAAGGAATAAAGAATACATTAGGGTCTGAGGTAGAGGTATCTCAAGCATAATTTGTAGCTTCTTACAAATAAATCACCGATTTGCACAAACAATAGCAATAAAATTGATTTAAAAAAAAGTCGATTTCACAAAGAACTGATTTGCACGATGTATTTTATACCATGAGTATAATTAAAATCGATTCTATATCGAGATTCGATAGCTTCGTATGTTTATTAAATCGCGAGATTACTCTAGACAACATTAAGCGTTTTATGTTAACTTAGCGAAACAAATCGTCAACCTTCGTCTATAATTTGAGTATTACGTTTATTCTTCTATTATAATTCTTGTGAACTTTTTATTCGTTTTTTTTTTTTTTTTATTTCTTAATAATAAAAGTTCTTATTATGCGTCTTTTGTACAAGTCATTAAAATTTATACTCTTGCTTGAAATCTTCAAATAAAGATTGCGGGTTTGAATAAGTTCTTGGTTTTGCTTCCTTATTACATATACACTATGACAGATATCTATAAAGAATGTTTTTAAAAAATTTTAAGAAACTATTGAGATTTTATGATTACATAAGAAATTATTTAACAAAAACATAACAATAATGTGGTCATAAAAAAATAATAGTGTTGTGAATAAAACTTCTATTTATCTCATCCTCTTTTATAATTGTAATGTAATGTTAAGATGGCTGCATTGTGCTAGAAACGCATGGCAAAGATGGATTTTCATTTACAGGCTGGTCTGCCGGGATTTTAGTTTGCCCACGGATCAATCTTATTGGAAGGGAATTGGATCCGACCATTTTTGCGATCATTCTCCTTGTAACTGGTTATTTGGAAAAAATCTTTCTATGATATAGAAATTGCTGAGTAGTATTATTTCGGGATGGGGCCAATTGCTAGGGAACTCCCCCTATACGAAAAGAAAGGGAGTGTACGGCAAAAAGTAGTAACGTTTATTATTTTATGATGGCAATTCGCTCATAATAGCTATTTACTGAAGCTGCCCTACCCCTACGTTCCCAGTAAAGATTGTGAATGTTTCGATAAAGCGGTATATTGATTAAGAGCAAATCTATTTTATTGGCTTACAAATCGACGTCGAAAATTCGTAGAGAGAGTGAAACCAATTAATTTATCAATATTAACGAAATTTGATATAAAAATGACTAAATTTGCTAAATTTTGCTACGTAGGTCTATTTTTTGGATCCAACTTCATATTAGGTTCCTCATCGAAACTAAGTCTTTGCATGGAAAAAAGGTCATATATTTACTACTTTATGAAAATTTGGTAAATGTGGAGTATGCCGTTTCACATCTTGGGTCTTTACATGTAAATAAGGTACAAGGTTTATTTATCTATTTTATAAGCAATATATATATATATATAAAGGATTGTGTTAGATGAAATAAAGTAGAGTATTTAATAGTCGGCATTGCCCAAATGCAGTTTTTTTTACTTCTTTTTCTGCAAATTTTATTGCCATGAAATTCATGGAAAGATGAGTTGAATGCTTCTCATTACTATCAATGTTAGCTGAGACGGTACAATGCAATGTGTTTACTGGAAAGCCCTCGTTACGACAATTTTATGACTTCTGACAACAAGAACGAGTATTCCTTTTCCTCTCGATTGATCAAAGCAAATAAAAGTTCGAAGGTGTCAAATCGAGATTCTACAGAAAACGCATTAAAGTCAAGACCTTTCATATTATAACACACTGTTAACCACATATATAGGCAACAATTCCACCAGAGTGGTATGTGACATTTTCTATTCAGGTCATTAAGCCGTTTCCTTTAGATTACTAAAAGAGAATCAATTTATCATATTCCCTGATTCATTATTGCTTGTTGTAAGACGGCATTCCAATAATATCGAATGAATATCAAATATATTCTCGAATGTCATTCTAAACATTTCTATGTCCTATCGGTAGGGATATGTCTGCTTGTCATTTATTGTTATCAACTGTTTAAAAATGGATTGATTTAATATAGATTTGCAAACATGGACGAAAAAAAAAGAAATTTTCTTTTGTAAGCCCCACAAGATGGACGTCAAATAAGTTTCTTCGCTCTAGTCAGCCATGCTCTGCCATTGAGTCCACAACTCTCCTGGACCTAAACTATAATGCCACTCTCTTTTGACTGTTACCATTATACCATGCATTCTTGCTCTTCATAATCACTCTCTATCCTAGTGTGAACGAGAATCGTTTTGGAGAACAAAATTTTTGAATCATTTTCTTAGTGTTTCTTAGTGGGCAGCTTCCTACGCCACGTCTTCAAGTAAAGAATTTTTGACTGAGAAGTATTACACATGGATGAATTGGATCTGTATCCTTAAAGAAAATTATTGAATACTATGAAATCTCACTTATTGACACGTGTTCGAATTTAAAGTTTCATTTATTATTATTTAATTGCTTAAATACAGAAAATTGAAGTGGTTTACTTAATTAATAATCATTGGTCATAACAATCTAACCCAGAAAGAAAAATAAAATGAAAAGTAGTCATAAAGCAACAATCTATTTACATTATCTATATTCCCACAAGGAATGCAGAAGCAATAAAAAAAAATAAAAAATAAAAAAAGGTGATCGGTAATTAGGAAAATGTAGGAAAACCATTGCATTCTTATTTTTCTCTACTCTACGAACTCAATAAATACAACAAACAAAGAGTTTCTTTCTGATAACATTGCTTTGAAAGAATTTCGTAAGTTCAGAGTATCATAAAAAAAAAAAAATAAATAAAAAAAGAAATAGAAGAAACGAAAGGGATCCCTAAGCAACATAATATCGAAAGAAGTAATTATGTGTATGTTGTTTACAAAAAGGAATTGTAGAGAATATGAAAACGACAACAGGGTACAGCTGTCTATATCAAATATCAATTATGTATACGGATAACTGTCAGTAATGTTACATGAGTGGTGATAAAATGCAGGTCTTATTCTCTTTATTATGGCAAAAGCATTGTTTACTTTTATTGGTTTTATTATTTTCAAATTCTTTTTTGTTTCCTTTAAAATAATTTCGATGGTTTTCTTTTAGCAGGCATGTCCAGCCGGCATCTTAAGGCCGCGTGCTCATCGAGTAAGTTTACTGTCTTTTTTGATGAACGAACTGCAATATAATATTTTTGGGTTATGTAAACATGAATAATTTTATGTAAGAGAAATGGAATCCTTGTGACAAATGATTTATTTTGATAGATTTGGGCCAACGTATAATTGGTATTGAGATTGATGGGTAGTTTGTAATATATTTGTTTTTTCATTTCAATTATTTTTTGGAACTCAGCGGTTCCGGCTTGAGTTTAACAACTGTAAAGCTAATGCTACATATAAATAATTAGCTAAAATTGTTGTTATTGTCGTTACAATTAGTTTAGTTAATTTCATATTATTTTATGGTGAAATTTTTATCCCCAAACTTCACTTCATTTAACTTATGAGCGAGGAAGATTGACTTATGAAAATTGATTTATGGAAATGGCGATCGAACATAACAGAAAGTTTTCAAGTTCAGACGTTCCAAGAAGGGAACGCATCCTCCGCATTTAAGGCCACGTTTCTACCTTTGTTACTTATGTAAGTTCTTGGCAAGCAAAACCTTGCAGTGAGCCCGTCCCGATCTTCAATACCATACACCACTCTACAGTTATTCAGATCATGACCTTGTAAAATAAGACACTTAATGGGAACAGTTCGGAACGGTTTCGTGACGAATACTAATTGATTTATATTTTCGTAGGCCTTTTGCAATATCAGCAGCACTAGTTTCGGTTTCATTTCCTACAATATTTATAATAATATTTAGATTTACGTGCTCCCTAAGCTGGGCTGATTGGCCTGATCTGTGCTTACTTTCTGCGGTACTTGTGTTATTGTAAGATTGAGCATAGTTTGAATAGTAGCACGGCTAATTATAATTGCTTTTGCTAATTCTCCGTACGATTTTTCCTCACTTTATAATCACATTTCTTACTTCTTGAGAAACAGTTCTGCGTTTTTGTATGTTTTGTGACATTGACAAGGAAACGAAATAAAGAAGTTCACTTTAATTGTTCAATTGTTATTTAAATGTATGAAAACATGTACAATAAATAAATACCGTTAAATATGTTGTCTTTTCGAACCTGCTAGTTATGCTGTATGTACACTTTTTTAATGCTTTCATCGGATTAGAGTATTTTTTTGCGCTCTGTCTTAAGCCAAAAGAAAAAAATCGTGAAATATTCTTTGCTGCTTAACAAGTGCATATTTTAACCCTCAACTTATCAATGCAGTTTTTAATAAGAGAAATTTTCATTCTCGGCACAGTATGCGGTCTTTGTTGGGTTACTGTATGTAATGTTCATTCATGCAGCTTGCGGACCTATTGCTTGTCCCTTATTGGTTACTATTTATACGGTGCTAGGAGATTAAACTTGGGAAAGGAAAAAATTTTGCATTTTGGTAGCCACTGTTTCAATGTGCTCACTGATGCTTCAAGTATGTAAACGATTCGATTCAACACAGATTTTTAGATATAGCGATTTTTTTTGCCCCGTTACTGGAGGAAGCATTGAAATTATAATATTCTTGGTTTGACTTGTACTGTGCCACCAGTTGGCCAAACCTGTTTTCAGCTATTGCTGTCAGCTGCCGTTAAAGCTGATCACTGTTATATCTATAGTATAACTCACAAACATATGCATACATACATATATAGTATAGCTCACAAACAAAAATATAGCAGACGAATCTTTCATCCTTATTATCATAGTAAGTGCAGTAAAAAATAATCATAAAGTAATCATTAGAAATGACAGCTATTTACTGTTATTCTAATTGATCAATAAAATATACCTTAAATTTGATTCATACGTTAATGTCTGTAAAAAGCTTGTAAAGTTTTCAACATTTTAGGAATGAGTGATAGTGAAGGGTCTTCAAATAAGTTTTTTGTTTTTTTTTAGTTAATAATAATTTTTTTTATTTTAGATATTAGTTCATGACATATTTATTTAAGAATAATTTCATATAAGCGACCCATCCTGGACAATTTTAAGAATCCAATCTTGAAAAATCAATATTCGCCGTCTTTTCACACAAATTTTCTCTTAGGTTATCTATAGCACGACTAATCCTGGTGAATAAGACCATTGAGAGAGTTCGTGGTTCATTAAAGTAAGTCAATGCTCCAACATAAACCCAAAGTAAAAAATCCAATGGGGTTACATAGCATAATCTTTGTTGCATTTTTGAAGACTACGATCATCGAACTCTCCTCTCAATAAATTGACTTTGTCACTAAATGTATGGCATGTTGTGGTATTCGTTCGTCATTAGCGGTAGCTGCGAAACGATTATCGTGTTAAATAAAGGTACATTACGGTTGAAGTGGCGCGTTCTCAAATCAGATACAATGATAAAAAAAGAAGGTGGGGTGGAGAGATGGTTCTCCTGTAGCATCAGAAAGTCTTCAACGGATTTTTTCCTTTTCGATTTCGAGTTGAAGACTGGTTCGCCGGTGCACGTTTCCGGTAATCGCCACGCTTGCTGCCATTATGGCCATCATTTGACTCAACCCCGTTCCTGGTTGTCTCGGTTGGTGGGTTTAAGAAGATTTTAAACTTCAAAGTGCTCCGATGTCAGTTCAAAGTTTTTAACTTCGCCAAGTGCACTATTGATTTCTTCGTTTCACTTATTGTTTATGCAATAACTCTTAACATGTTCGTAGACCTTGTCATGTAATATCTTTGTGAAGAAAAAAACGAATACTCGAAAAATGATATGAGAAACATTTTTTATCGAGTTGCTGTTTGACTGAGCTAAGCGACACACTTTTTATTACACCCACCAGAAACTGATCCTGAATCGCTCTTAGCTCGTCTGTCCGTCTGTGTACCTTGGCTTTTATAAGAACAGGGAGTTTATATTACATTTGCATAACGTACCTACCGATTCAGAAAGTGATTCTTGTCTGTTCATTTGTCTGTCCTGTTTCGTTTTGTTCAACCTAGCGACCGCAATTTTTGAGATTTTTTTATTATATTTGGTATACGGATGTATTTTAGCCCAATGACCCATCCTATTGAATATGGCTTGGAACAGACCACTTTATCGACCGCTTCTCGTATTACGCCCTTTTTTGAAAAGGCGATCTATGGAGAGGATATTAATAATGACTCGCTCCCCGCTATAGTGCTTTTGCCTGTTTTCATATAATAAACATGCATCTTTTATATCGAAATTCCGATTTCATGGGTATATACCTGGTATTGAATACATAATTATTCTCTTCCATATTGTTTACTTGCTTTCAATGTTATAATGTAAGTTTCAAAGAAATTTATTTCAGGACATTTCATACGTTACAGCAAACTAAAAACAAAACAGCAAAATAGTTTAAATTTCCTTTTCAAATTCTAGTAATCAGAAAAATATGTGAAAAAATATATTCATAAACAACAACTGCGTTAATATGTTAATACGTTAACATATGTGTGCTTGGGTGTATTTGAGTTTCATTAAAATAAAAACAAAAGAAAAAAAAAAAAAAAAAAAACAAGTAGAAAATAGGTTGAACTGAAAGTTTGCTTTTATGCGAGCTCGATGATGTTGCTGCGTATTCGAACACAAGCTTAGTAGGCAAATAGAAAATGTGGAAAACGCTTTATGAATATGTCTGACTAAATAATAATAATAAAAAAAAAAGAAGAAAATGTTGCATAAAACAGTTTGAATTTTCCGTCAAAACTTTTAAACGTAAACCTCAACATGCTCAACAGATAATGCATAATGTGCACTCCATTTATGTCATTTAATAAATACACGCGCGCACATATTAGTATATAGCTAAACAATATCTCATATAGAACATTGTAAGGATGTGCAGGAGAGGAACATAAACAGCTAACCTAAACATTACGTACATGTGTCTAAGCTTGACAGATTTCTCGCATCATACAAGTGAACATTCATTCATATGCACAAACGTTCATCCATATTTTATATTACACAAAAGAAATGTTCCACTATTTTCACCGTTGTACCTATTTATCTTTACTTGCGCTGTCAAAGGATGATTATATGTCGTTACATTGTTAAGGTATATTGACTTTTATCTGCTACTGTTTTACATTTTCAACTTCTTCTATTTTGATTCCTTTTTAGAGCACGTAAAATGCTGAGTGCGATTTTTATTTGCATAACCGTGATCAGAAATCGGAGCTTTTTAGCTTTGTTAGTCCGTATGTAATCGTAAATTAGAATATCTGTGTAGGTGTTTTAAAAAGTCCAAGATTCTGAAACGATTTAGAGCATCAATGTCTCCTCGATTTGCTGTTAGAATAGCTGGACGCACTGTTATGTTTCTGTTCGTAAGCGATAATGTGACTTCTTTAACGTTATTAGTGTCTTCCTCTCAAGGGAAGGTTCTAATCGCATTTATTATATATATAGATGCTTAAAGTTTCAAAGGTCTCAACGGACTGAAACATTCTGCCTGTCTTTTGTTAGAATTTTAAGCATCGCCAATCTCTTAACAGAACACATTGAGCCTTTCACTCTTGTTTGGCCTGCAGAGATTCATAGGAGTGAAGCAGATATCGATCCGAATTCGGGACAAAGTCATTAAGTAAAAAATAATTTGAGAACTAACTCAGGATAGTGAGTCTCACTGATTCGCTGCAAGGTTTATATGCACCTTTATATATGTTTGTTTCTTCCTTTCATATTGCTTATAAAAGAACAAGGAATACTTTTTGTTCTCTCTTCTTTATTTAAACTTCCTTATGACAGAATTTTAATTCATATAAATGTTCATTTTGTAAATAGTATTCGAAGAGTTCAATGCCTTTTGCAGTATTTTATTTAAGTGCATGTTGGTGATTATTTGCATATTTTAGGTAACTGTAAATCAGAAATTCAATGGATTATGTATTATAATAAAGATAAAAACAAGATACTACAGGAAATTTTGCTTCTGTCGACCTTTTCGACACTCGAGGCTTTATGGTAATAAACTTGTTTATAGATTTACTATTCGAAATATTGCCCATCGCTAGGCATTACGTGTACAATCTTTTAAAACTTAAATGAATTCTGCGCAAAAAGAATAACTTTTCTCTTACGGTTACCTACAAAATAAAGCAAATTTGGGAATCGCCATAAGACTGGAAGTACCGTTTGAACAAACAAGAAAACATCCATTGAATCCCCTATTAACCGGAAGGAAGTAATATCTGGTAATAAGAGCGGGAAGAGTAGAGCGTTCCAGATTAGATCTGTAAGAATTTCCTAAGCGAGGTTTGCTGTTCGTGGCGCAATCAACTTTCGGTGTATTGCTATCCCTTCTCACCCCAATTGTATCAATGGTTGCAGGTAGCAATTCTTGGTGGTGATCTCGTTTGGATTGCAGTTGTATCGTCTATATTAATCATTTGGCTTCTCTGCATCATGGATAGTTGTGCTCCACACTATCGTTCGATTTAAGCAAGAAAAGTAAAGTTTTTTCCGCAACTGGCGGCTTTTTGGTGCAGAGCTACACTTATTCAAAGCTCCAAGAAAGTATGTTTAGTTGTTTACCTTCCAACAGAATCTTCTATAGAAGTACATCCGCTCTCTCTTAGAAAACAGAGGAGACATATTCATACAGAATAACCCTATTTCTTTTCGAATTCTCTCCTTCGGGACGAAATTTATCGGTGAATAGTGAAAATACCGGTAAAGGAAAAAATAAAAAAAAATAATGTTTTGTGCAATCAGTTAAAACTATTTTTTGAGCAACAAAGGAGATGAAAAGGGGCACATAGTAACCTTTTGATAATTTCGCGCATCGCATCTTCATAAGCGAAAGCCCGTCTGCTATACGTATGTCTTGGGATGATTTTTTGATTTCATTTGCGAATGTTTTAGCAGCCGCTCTTATGCTGGGGTTCTTTTGATTACTTCAATAAATTTTAATTTAATATCAGAATATATTGAAACGTACGAAATTAATTCAAGCTTTGTACGCTTAAGCGTCCAATGTTGGTATCTGTTCTAGATTAACATCACTTTCTAAGGAGTTGGGAAAGGGTTTTGAAACTTTTGGAATTCCAAGTGAATAAAATTGTTTATTCCATCTTTCATTCCCCTATGTGATAAGATGTAATTTGTTGCCGATTTTAGACGTGAATGTGGAAAACCTCAAGATTTTATTTTCTTTTACATAATTTTGATTACATCCAGATTGCATATCGTATTTGGTAACGTATTGGCATTGAAACTAATTTATTTATATTTTTTGCAAATTTATAATTTCATAAGATTTGTACGTAGCGTTATTTCCCCCAATGTTTATCGACCATTACCTCAACGACGTTGCATACATGCGGAGGACTATGGTTAATGTGGGTATCTGGTCACATAATTTTCGGCATTCCAAGTTTGTATTACGATCGTTTTATGTATGCATGTTCTTCGTTACTTAAACTTTCTGATATCACGACAATAGCGTGAAACTTTAGAATGTGAGCACTACCATAAGCAACTGTCATCTTGTCTTTCAGATTCACTTTTTGACTTTATTTGAGAAAAAATCGAAGTATTGAAAGAGCTTTAGAGCGCTTCATGTTATGCTGTATATAAGTCTCTATCGCTGATTATAACATAGGACTAGTAGCGAATGCCGTCGTGGACAACTCAACGGACCGCGCTTTCACGAATGTTAAAGCTACTCCAAATCATGCCCAGAAACTTCGCTGAGTTCCCATCAACGATCGGTTGCAGCCGTTAGACAACTTGCACATTTTCAATACAATAATCTTTCAAGTGAGTGTTCGCGCATTCCAATCACGGTGCGGTACAATTTGCTTTGGTCGTAGCTGTAGCGGGTGTTCAGTCGGTAAAGGCATAACACTTAGCGATTGGGCACACAAACGAATACTTTTCTTCAGAATTTGCAGCAACGTATACGAGTGTCTACAAATGGTAGATTTCGTTTTTAACAAATTGATTTTTTCGACGGAGGTGTGATGTATTTCGGCATCTCTTTGAAAGCACATGTCTGGCGTATTTGTTAATAAATAAATCTGGGCCATGTTCTCCGGCCACGATGATAAGTCTGTATTAGCCGCCATCATCATTTAAGGCACAAGCCTTATAAATGCACACAATATTTCAATTAAATAGAACGTAATATTAAACGAAATCACTCTCGTCATAATTGACGAAATTTAATCAATGTTTCGGTTATATTTTGTACGAAATTCGCGAACTGTGATCTTATTATTTCTTAAATTCTTATTATTATTTTTTAAATATGCCTCAACAATGAAAACGCATTGCTCTCTCGTACAATGCTCCATTTTTAGTCATTATAAACTGTCAGTTGTAAAATTGTGTCTTTTGGGATTGCCAACGCTTTAGCGCACAAATAGAGACGAATGCAAATCTGCTGTCTTTGGGGCATCCTATATATTTACTTCCGAAAATGTGTCGCACACACGTGTCGCCATAGCCTGATTGCAAACTAATGCGTTCCTTAATCAGTAAAGTTTGGTGATATGTTGCCTCGAGATTGGTGACAACATACTTCTTCTGTGTCTATTTAGCTTGGAAGCAATATGAAGCACTTAGGCCGGTTCAACGTAAATTTTGATAATACGTATATTTCGACAGTTCGGCAGAACTCTAAATAGCGCCCATGTAAGAAGATTCCCTTATATAAAAATATTAATAGTTTCACATTAGAGGGAAGGAAAGGCTAAAACTACTTTCAAACTTTAGAACATTTTCATTTTACATTTAATCCTTTTCAAAACATAGCAATCAAGCATATGCACACAATGCAGCGCAGTTTGCTTTCATCATTAAAATTTTTAGTAATGAAAATGAGAACGAATTGTAAACGTTTTTTAGGTGAAATCTGCAGACGCTAAAAAACCGGGGCAAAAAGTATAGAATACAAAGGAAATTGTATGAAACGACGTAAAAATACCAAAAGCCTTTATTTAAAGCAACTTGAGTAAACAATGGCCGGAGAGACAGGCGTGAAAAACAACACACGTTTATATGCATTTGCACAAAGAGTAGATGATGACGCCGTTTCAATTTATTTAACAACAGCACATATCAATAGTGCCTAATGAATGAGAAGAGAATGGCTCTGTGTGGATGAAAAAGGAAATAAAAAAAAAAACAACTCCAAAACAAATATAAACTTTTACTTTTTATTAATAAAAAATTATCATAAATTATTTAAAGCGCAAACAATCGGGGAAAAAGTCTATGCATACAACGAGTTACAATTTCATTTTATCTCATATGCACACGCAGTAACGCATATAAGTGATATATATAGTAAATGGGAGACGGATCGACATTCAGCATCAACATCATCATTTTCTTTATTATTTCCATTAATTTCATTTAATGCCTTTTGCTGTAATTTTCACAACTGCCTTGTTCTAAATTGTTTGAGGGAGTCTGACACAATTCCCTTTCACTGAACACCCCGTTTATTTGTATTATGCACAAGCAGGCAACGCAAGAAAATTATAATCAATTTAAAAACTGAAAGTCTACAATTTTTTAATGGATTTAAATCAAAAATCGGGCTTTGTTTTTTCTTTTTTTCCTTTTTTATCATTATTGTTAATATGAGTAAATATTTCATAAGCACATAACATAAGAGAAAAAGTGCGAGTTCAAGAGCTCCGTTCATTTATTTGTTAATGTCGCTTGCGTAGATCCCATTTGAAATAGTGTTAAACATATATTGAGAGATTTAAGTCGTCACTTATTAAGACTGACAGGCCGCATACCCAAACCTAGATTTCAATTGGAAGAATAAATGTTTGGTTCATTTCAATTACAATTTAAAGTATTTCGATTTAATGTACAGATTGCAATATGAAGTGTTTGAAAATTTAAAACTTATTATTTAATTTTCAAGTATATATTTTCGTTCAAGTTGCTTATTATGAAATAATTTTTAACAAGAAAATTGGAGGAATTTTACATTAATGTTGAAAATGATTAAATAATTAGTAATAATTGGTTTGATAGTTCCTCCCTATGAGGGCGAACTAAAAAAAAAAGTACAGAACGAGGTGTTGGACTAATCACGATTATATGCCTGGAAAAGGTTAGGCATTCGAAGAAATATGCGGCATGTAAATGTCGTACATAGAATACATACACAATGCCTGATGTTTCCACTTTCAGATCGAATGTACACAAACACTACTCTCTTTTCCCTTCCTACTCTACTTAAAAATATTCTTGAGCAGCACCGTGTTTCCACGAATAGGATAGATTCACCGAGACGCTGGTCACATAAAAAAAGGTAGAAAACGGAGAGCTCTGCTTGCTAATTTGGTTTTATTTGCGGAAAAGACGTGGATCTATTGTTGACCACTGTATGTGGTAAACACCGTTGTCACACCATAAGATTTATATATTTCGTGTTCAAAGGTTTTGTGATAAATAATTTTTATCAAATTTTGATTCTTTTTATTAACAGCAGTAGTAATTATAATTAAAAAAAAAACTAAACATCCGCATATATGACCAAGGACGCCAAACGGTTAATAGTTTCGGGTTTGTTGTCGGTTTATCCAATTGAATCCTCATTGTACTTATGAAAACTTAAACAAATGCAATTATTTTCCGAAAAGAAAAGTAAAAACGCTATACCCGACCCAGTCCCAAATGCCTTACACCGTTTTACAGTTGTTTATCTAACGACTTTGCTCAAAATTAATTTGTATATATGAAGTGTATATATGAAATGTTCCAATCCGAACCAATGTAAATACTGTTCGACCTTGGGCCAAAACATGTCGGTGTACCAAATTCCATCGAAATATCTCAAATATTTGCGACTCACAGATGGAACATAAAAATGCATGGACAGGCATCAGACGGACAGATGCTTAGATCGATTTAGAGAGTGATTCCGTATTGTAAAAGGAAGCCTTTCTAGCTGTGCTTTACGTCCGCACAAACTTAATACACTCTGTGTAAGGTACAACAAATCATCGACGGCAAATTTTGTGCTTTATTCGGACATATAATCCTTTTCAAATCGATAAGTAATGATTGACTCTCGACAACCTCTTTTCATTTCCATGGTCAAATAGTGTTAAAATGTGATTAATAAAAAATAAGTAAGAATGTTATAGTCGGGCAAGGCCGATCACTAAATATCCCACAACAATTCGCCTGGTACAACTATTCGCTCATTTTGGTAATAAAACATTAAAATTTATACCTTACTTACATGCAAAGGCATATTTTTTCTTGAAAGCCCGCATATTGGGGGAATTCTTATATGCGGTGGTATCCGAGCTACATGATCCAAATTCGGCAAGGTTGATTTCTATGTAGTAAATTGAGTATTATGAACCAATTTTCACCATGATATATTGAAAATGATATCTACTGTATAAAGACGAAGTTTCCGCGGGAACAGTTTTATGAGAAAATGCTCAAAACATTGCCCCAGTCAAACCAAATTGTTCATATCAATTTAGAAGGTACACATACTATTACAGAGCCAGTTTTGATGAGAAATTTTGAAAATTTTATTTTTTTTCTTATAACGAGTTTTCAAAATAAGGCGTAGTGTGCGGAGTGGACGGATCGAAATTGCTTTCATGCATTCTTGTGTCAAAGCACTCCAGTATACCGAATTTCATGAAAATATCTCGAAAATTAGACGAATGGACGGACGGTATAAAAAAAGCTTGGTCTGTCTTAAGCCCTTCTGCATATTACATACGTCACCACAAACTTACACTCACAAGTGCCTAAATAATTGTTCGCCATGCAGTTTCAATCATTAAGTGCAAGTTTCCTCTGTAAAATTTAATAAGTTTTCGAATAAATTTCTATTCTGATGTTAAACAGAAAATGAAAGTGATTAATTCCATCTCTAAAAGCAGTTGACCAGGAAAAATACTAACTTACCTTCAATACAATAGTTTCAACCAAATAAACTTAACGGTGTTAAGACGGTGTAAGTGTAAGTGCTTTTGCATTAGATAGACATGCATATTTTCCTTATTCAGTTGATGTTTCTTATATGTCTCTTGCTCTTCCTAATCAGGTTATTATGCAGGTGTGTTTATATGATCGTTTGTGTCAGACTTGCGGCTTATCCCTTAAACGCATTTGAGCTAAATTTTACTCTTAAAGAATCAAAGCTTAATTAACGTCGCGATCATGTTTTATATTAAATGAAAAACAATAATAATGCATTGAATATCATACGTATATTGGATGTACAGCTTTATTTACACCGTTTTTTTTTCGACGTTCGAGACCTTACTGTAAAAAACGTGCACTATTGAAAATATTTTCCATTGCTAGCCACTACTTTTTCTACTTTTGAAAAATACCGTGAATTTCGAGCGATAGAAACAACTAGTCTTCTAAAGTTGTCCGAAAAATAAGCCATAGAAGCACTGTTCAAACAAGTGATAAGACATATAATTGAAATCCGTGTTAATTGAAAAAGAGAATCACTACTAATAAAAGCGGGGAGGATAGGGGTCTACGGATTATAATACTAGCCAAAAAAAATTTCCTGAGGGAGCTTTGCTTCATACTGATGACATTTATAGCTATTTTTGACGCATTTAATTATTGCTGTTCTTACCGATTTCGTTTGGTTGGGAAAAACCATAATACATCACGCCCAGCTCACCCTCAAATGGAAATGCCTATGGTTTTTTTTAACTTTGATATCGTACTCACTTCACTTTTTTTCACTTTCGAAGGACAATCCTTCAAATTAAGCGGAGGAATTAAACGTTACTGCAAATGACATATTTTTGAAACAGAATCACGATCCTACCGACATTCGCTCTTAGGAAACGGCAGAGTCAAATCCGCACTCGGCTGTAAAATATGAAATAAATGAAAGCTCGTGTCTTGAATCAAACTTAATTTACTTGTCGACTATCTTATTATTTATCAGTTTCCGTCATAGAAAACTAGAAATTATACTCTCTCTTCAGATAAAGGCTTTGTTTTCACGATAACTGGGTTTTAAAACATAGACCAATATGGTCTAAACTCCTTACTGTTAATTTTTTTTAGTTATTTTGCTACTATGGACGAATTTCCATCAGAAATAAACCTATTTTTGGATGGCTTAGTATTCATGAAAACGGAGTGGACTCCAAGAACTTGATCCATGTGGTTCGAATTTGCTCTACTTAATCTTTATGTCAAATTACTATCATCATTTTCATCATAAAACAGTAATAATTAGGTCTTTTTGGTCCATAAGGTTCTACATTTCTTGAGAATCCTTATATGCATCGGTATTCAAGAAATAGACCTACCCAGTTCAAATTCGGTAAGGTTGTTTTCGCTGTCAATTTGCTACTGCGAACTCATTTTCATCATAAAATATTGAAAAATATATATATGAACCGAATTTTTCATACCATATTCGAATGATGAAATACTATTACACAGCGAGTATTGCAGAAAAATTTTGGAGAGACAGACGGACTTAAAGCGAATCAGAATCATTCGCTAATCGGTACAACTAACGCCGGGTATATCTTAAGCCCTTCTGGATATTATTTACGTCCGCACGAATTTAATTTATCATGTACCACAAGTAGAGTACAATTAACAGTAGGAATGTGGAACATATACGTATATTTTTTAGGCCCTTGCACAACAGGAGTTACCACAAAACGCATGCCCGAGAAAGAGCAATTTCTGCTTTTCTATGACGAAAATTTAAATATAATGAAACTTTCAGGAAGTTAATTAAATTTGCTCAACTGGGATTAGGTCATGTGATGGTTTAGACAGCCTCCAATACGAGGGCTTTCATGAAAATTCATTCATTTGCAATTTATAGACTATCATTATCAAAACGAGCGAATTGGTGTAGAGTATTTAGCGATTGCCCTTGCGCGACTATGATGAATTTATTTGTTTTATTTTAGTTCAGGTGTGTATCAAATTTCAGCTTGCTATCTTCATTTATACGACTCTGCCGTTTCTAAAAAGATTATACGTTAAATTGAGTTATTTTGGCAGGAATCGGTATCTACAGAGTAACGGTAGTCATTAACATTAAAACTGAAATTTTAATGATACGTCAACCTTCTTTCATCTACTGCTTCTTCTGCTTTGATAAGATGCGTAACAATTCGTAATTGCATAGTCGATCATTATCATATCATTGATGTCTTACGGAAAATCGCTGAGACATTTTGTTAACATTTCGAAAGTAATTTTTCTTTTTATGCAATTAGTTTACGAACTTCGATAATGATTTGATAATTTAACATAAGACAGTATATAAGTAATTGCACTTAACACTTGCAAAAAGGCTAGAAGTAACAATTCCCTTGATTCCCCTTTTGTAAGGAGAGTCAAGGCCTTTCGACTGAAAGATAAAAGCGTATGAATCGATTTATCTGACTTCTTAAGTTGACCAAAGCGTAAAGAAACAACGTTTCTTTTTAGGCTTGTAAACGACGTTTTTTTGTTATTCATTGTAGAATTCGCATAGTCTATGCCGATATGTGTGAAAATGGTTGTCATTATTCTAAAAAATTAAATTTAACACTAAAAAAAATAAAAAGTGTCTTGCCGAAACCCGGGATTGAACCGGGGACCTTTAGATCTTCAGTCTAACGCTCTCCCAACTGAGCTATTTCGGCTATATGAATCCAGTGGCGTTCTAAGTATATAAATGTTGTCATATAAAACAAAACTAAACAAAATTCAGTACTCATTAAAATAATATTGAGAAGATAAGTAAGTTACTGCCGTAATTTCATATATTTCAATAAATATTATATTATTGGCGGATGATTAACATGGCTTTTCAGCCTATTAACACAGGATTTGAAAAGATTTTGCTGCTTTGGAATTTTCAAATTGAGCATCTGTGCGGACGCTACGGTATTTTATATATTATGAAATAAGAATATAAAAAGAAAGTATTTCAAAGAGATTGAAGAATCATAACAATATCGTAAGTATACGCTTCTTACGGCTGATGTAGCAATTATTGCATTGCTTCATATGCATCTGCGTTTTATTTGCTTGAAAATTTTTTTTGAATTTTCGTGTACATGGCGTCCTTAGCATAGTCTACTACGTTATTCTATGTATCGAATAAACCGCAAGTATTGCCTACAGACCAATTATCGAACTTTTGCAATTCGAGAAGTCCATTAATTGGATATGAATCTTGCATATTTTAGACAAGATTTTTTGATTTACATGGAAATGAAAACAATTTAAATACTCGACAAAAGTGCGAACCTCGCATCGAGCTCTTGGGGAAAGTGTTTGCTATGTTTTATTGCATGAACACCAAGTCGATTATGTTTAAGTTTAGTTGAAGAAGCTTCTTACCTTAGTTCAATGCTATACAGAAATTTTTCTCGACTTCCTTGTAACAAGCACACCAAACCCTAACAAAGAAAGTAATTGATCAGAAAATATGGTTTTCTTAACCGTTAGCTAAGACGTTTTTTCTGAGTCAGCGTTATTCTCTTCATTTTAATAAGTGAACTTGCCTGATGGACTCAAAATGCAAATACGTCAAGTAGGCCAAATTTTTAAGCTTGGGAAAGGCGGAATTCAGTGATCGGCGATAATCTTCGTAGAGGGAAAAAAGTTCCGAGCTCATACGGCTACGACAACATTCAAGAGAAATGAAAAATCATGGATGTGTATAATGCGGGTTTTTGCATTTACGGTTACTGAGAAAGTTGAAATTTCTTCTAAAAAAAAAAAAGGAAAGCAATGCACACTTTGTGAAAAAATAGTTCAAAATTCTTGAAAAGTGCAACCAAACCACTATTTAAAATTCTCTCAGACTTAGAGCCATGTTTTGTAGCCAACAGTATATTATTATTATTGTCATAATATTGTAAAAATTTATTGAGCACTTCTTTTGGGAAATTCTCACTAATTATAGTAAAAATAACATCGCTTAGTGATAATAAATCTAAAATATGCACGAGTGCATTTTGCTAATGAAACGCCAGACTTTTAAAGACATTGTGTCGGTAAGTATGGCTAAGTTGAATTTTTTATTTACTCAAAAATTCGCTTTAAAAAGCGGTAGGTGTGTCCGAGACTAGAAATTGGTACAATGGGCATGAGAACGTTTCCATGTGCTGCCTGCTGTCCATTGTTTAATGACAAAAGAGTTAAATGAAAGTCAAAAACAAAAGCACAACAGGATGTCCGTTTTTAACGTCTGCTTCATCTAAATTTCTCTCTATTATTATGTTGGTGGTGGCCACGATACAGTGTGATGACGGTTCCCCACGAATTACACTTCAGTTCACACTGCGCTTGCTGTTCATCGTCTACATCTGTCTATCTTCTTTATTCTGTGTTATGGTCGTCTTTGCCTGAGTGTTGATAAGCATCAGTTTATGAATGACTCAATTAAATTTAAATTTCATATTACATCCAAATTAGAAAAAATATATATAAAGCAAAAGTATGAAAAAAAAATAAAAAATTTCCTAGAAACATTTATTTATAGTATTATTGTTGTCATTATTTTGAATATGCTGTGTACATTTTTCTCTTTTTCTTCTGTCCTCTTGTTCCTCGTATTGCAATTGTTGCTGCCGCGATTCTATGGTGATAATTGATTAAATTTTCTTTTGTTCGTTAATGTCACACAGCCTTGTTAAACAAATTTTCTTCATAGCTGCGACATCATAGTTACTATGTAATGCTGTGCATTATTTTTTATTCCAGAACCGAAGAGAATTTAATTTTGCATTTGATTTTCATTTTGTCGTATTTGCGGTTCTTGTCACTGTTGTCTCCTTGCACTTAGCGGAAATTGATAAATTGTTCAACCGTAATTGAGTTTGTGTGCACAGAGTGAAATCTTCTTTTTATCAAACGTTAGAAAATGTGTTTTGCTGATTTTATTTTGCTTTTTAACATTTCATGATCGAACACTGTCTAGCAGTAGTTATAACGTCTTTTTTTTTCTTTTTTTCGAATTATTCTCTTTTACTAATCTGTTCCTTCCTTACTTTTTTCATTTTGTTTTATTTAATTTACTTCGATGCGCATTCAATGATTCGAAATAAATATTTGAACTGATTTGTTTTCAATGAATTTATAAATTATGTATTAATATTGATTATTATTAGATATTGGGGCGCTAAGAGAGAAATATTCATCAAAATTTTTGGCTTATTGTCTGCTTACTTCTCCTGCTTCCGCCACAGTTTAGCGAATCGTTGCTGCTCGCAATATGGAATAAAGATCGATCGTTTTATGAATCTAATAACATTTCATTTTCTTATGAGACTTCCACTTCATTACTAACAACCTAACCATCTATAATACATGGAAATTCAATTGCTCTAATGTCTCGAAATCTGTTTTAGATTTACGCATTTCCTTGTAACCGGTATGTATTTTGATGAACATATGTATATAGGAAAACAATTCTCTTCACGATCTAAGCTGATGAAGGCATATCTGTCCATTCGCTTTCATTTAAGCTTCTTAGTTTAGATTCCGAAAGCTTTAATTAAATATGTATTCCTTTTGCTCCGCATTACCAATTATTCCAAAAAAATTTTTTTCCTTGGAATTTCGCACTCCGATAGGCTATCTGCGGCGAAGGAATTCCTCCTAAAAATTTACAGCCTAAATCCTCATCTGTTGGATTCTATTAGGGGTAAAGATATGTTTCCACCGTTTTCCTTCAAAAATTGGGAATTTTTTGTGAAAGAACGGTGCGTTACCATTCGGAACCCACATCGAAAGAGCTCTTTATCTCCTGAGGCTATCCACGAATCGAAATCACTTTTGGTACCTTCGTACGAAGGAAATCGCTGCTCAAACAGACCATCTACCGGAACATAACCGGACAATCGGAAGGGGCAATATCTGGTGAATATGGCGCGTATGTCTTCTTATTTAAGCGTTTCCGTATAAAATATTCGCGTAGGCTGTCGGTTATTAACTTCTCCAATACGCTAACAATCGGGTTTAGACAGTGTTCATATTTACTTAACACCACTTTCAAATAGACATGACTTAATGTAGGCTTATCGAGGTTATCTTTGAACGGATATAATGATGAAAAATTGGTAACCCTATTTTCGCAGAGCGATCATGGGCCGCTAAAACTACTTAATTTAATCCAGTAATATAAAAATTCTGAATTCTAAATGGCTCTTTAATCAAGTAAAGCAGTCTTGTTTGTTTATGCATGCTTTTATTGTAGTAAAAGTGATCGTTCTTGCCGTCAATGATTTTTCAATAAAATTCATTGTCTTTCTTCATCGACATGTTTTATGTCTTATCGATTTTTGTCGACCTCTTTTAGTATAGACAGAGAAATATGCTTCTTTTTTAAATTCAATCAAGAAGAAGAGATGGAAGAGATGGACAAAAGTCACTGTCATAAAAAAAGTGATAAATACACACAAAAAATGTTATACAGCAAAGCACGAAGCTGAAGATAACTAAGAGAAAAGTGAACGTTTTCAACTAATGACGGCCACATGTAGTGAAAGTGTTGTACACGTTAACGTCAACGAATTGATTATTCATAAACTCGGTAAAGAATCGAACAATGTATTGTCTGAATATGATTTAAAAAAAAAAAAAAAGACCGAAATAAACTGTGTCATAATATTTAAAGATTCATCATTCTTACGACGCGCACAAATATCGCTTAACGTCGTTATCTCCTTGATTGCTTTACATTGTTTTTTAAAACACAACATAAAGAAGATGGATTAGAGGTATATGATCGCTTGTCTTGTTGAGAATTATCTATAATAATGTAATTAAATAAAAAATAAAAAAAAAAAAAAAAAGATATGAAACTCTTTTATTGTAATGATTAACGACTTTTTCAATATTACAAAGAAGTTAATTTGTGATTATCAAAAAGGCTTTTTTTTTATTAAAATTAATTATTATTATTAATCAGGAAGTATTTTTGCTTTACAAAAGCCCTTGATTCCAATATACACATATGTTGTATTATTTGAGAGATTTTCTCATTTCTTAAATAATATGCTCAGAATGCAATTGTGATTTATTTATAATAACCACTTCGTTTGAAGATATGATTTACGTGTGCAAAGTTATGATTTGCATATTGAACTCATTATGAATATTATAAGAAGCGGAGCTACTGAGGCTGAACTAAATTTAGATAAGAGGACTTACATCTCTTAAGCCGGATGACTTGAGTAGTCCTGCCGCTACTGGTAGCACAAGAAATATTGATTGCAGGTAGAGAGCATGGAATATAAGATCACTGACTGATATAAATGAGAGGGACATCTGTTTGATATTTTTAGTCTTCTATTACTTGCTATATATTAACATTTGAATCTCTTGCGGCTATAATATGTCTCTTATTTGGTGAAACCACCAGCCAAATTTTTCAAAAATGTTGGCGCATAAAGCTAGTTGTCCATCTTTCTAAACTTTGGTACTAACTGCATCTCATATATTCTTACGCGTTAACTTGTGGAATGCAAATTTGCAGCGAGAGAGAGGGTATGTAGGTTAAAAATGACTCAAAACATGTATATCACAACACAATAATCTAACAAAGATCAATATGTAAGACTGATTCCAAATCAAGCAGAACTTTTTCAAAATAATAAATCCCCGTCCCTTCAACCAGCAATAACCGCTTGATTTGAAAAGGTAAACGCTGTATTGAAATTCTGCCAAATGAGCAGGACAATCGGACGTGTAGAGAGCGTACCAAATGACCGTGTGTTTGTTGTACCTATGTAAAATTGATTACTAAAAGATAGCATCAACGTTTCAAATTTTCAAGCAATTTTCATCGAAACGCTTTAATTGATCAAATGAAGTTCTTATTCTGCAGCAGAGTACGCTTTGAAGAGTGTCAAGCAGGCATCAATATCTCGGGCATAAGAAATTTGCGGTAATCTACAGATGCCGCTGGATGTATTAATTTTTTGTGGATGTATACAATACCCAAAAGCGCTTAAGACAGACCCACCGTTTATTATATTGAAGTTTGTCTGTCTGTCCATCTGTCCGTTTGTTTTTTCGTGTTCAACCCACATTTAGCAATTTTCAAGTGTTTTGGCGCACTACCCATATAGTTTCTTATTTTGAAGACTCCTCATGTGAATGACTGCCTTAAACGAAGTGATGTAAGATGCTTAATGGTGGGCGGTAGGCCACTGTAACGCTTAGCTTGCTTTAGTTTACATTTTAAGCGCATTCGCAGTCTTTAGCCTGTACTTTATGGTTGAAGTACTTTATATCGAAGGCAGGGTATAGCCATTGTTATCATGTATTTTTTTGAATGACATTTCTTATTTGTTTTTTTTCTTTAAGAAATATTGAAAAAGATGAGTTAATTTCTCAAGCAACTAACTGAGCAAAGTCTTTTGAATAAAACCCGTAATAATTCGCAGCCTTCTGTCGCCAGCGAATACCAAGGATCTTCTCGTCTATTACAGCACTCTTGCCCTGGCCTAGGGTTTTGATAACTTTCGTACAGACTGCAAACAAGCAACAGTACCTCCGGTATTCTATAAAAATATTTAGGTCGCCTTGTTCGATCATATTAGATAATCAATCAATGTCGTCTTTTAGATTTTCTTTGGGCCCTTCTATGTCACGCAGTATTGAAATCCCCACGACAGAGCATATTTAAAATGAACTTTTTTAAGCGGAAAGTTCATGCGATACAGAGGATGTAAAGCGAATCTTAAAAAAGATTCATAAGCGTGAAATCAGTCGTGAAAATATCATTACTGTCATACCTAAGAAGATTCAAAAAGGACTTAATTGGCTCGTAGTCACCAAACGGATTGTCTGCTCACATTTAATGTTCCTCCTTTCAGTATTAGAAATTTAAAGTGTTTGTGTATGTTTTTGAAAACATCGTTTCATCAAAAATGAACCTATGTCTGAAACAGCGCAATTAACTTAATTAAACACTTGTTCTTCCTTCTTCTATTTTTTCCTCCGTTTGCGTTCGGTTTATAGATAGATGCCTTATAACTGCTTCAACTCGTAATAAAAAGCAACATGTGCCTAGGTAATTATAAACTTTTTTGGTTTATTAGAGCTCTTTGTATTTCTCTTTCTCGATAATGCTCGTTTTTTTTTTTTTCTTTTTTGCTCCGTTTAAACCAATTACGGGTTTCTCCAGTGAAGAGGTGTAGTATCTGCGTTGAACACAAACAAAAAAAAAAAAAAAGGCAAAGAAGTGTCAAAAATGTGAGCATAAAAACACTTAAGAGAAATTTTATCTGTGTATGTAAACAAGAATATCCTTTTGAGCAACCTAATGGTTTGGTGG
Source organism: Glossina fuscipes (assembly GCF_014805625.2). NCBI lineage: Eukaryota > Metazoa > Arthropoda > Insecta > Diptera > Glossinidae > Glossina > Glossina fuscipes. The sequence continues at coordinate 17,767,655 of NW_023998416.1, forward strand.
TTAAGTGCAAAAAATTGGGAAACATTGTGTTGGCCTTTTTTTAAAACTATTATTAAAGCGCTTGTAAAACATGACGTATAAAATAATTGACTAACTGTTGCTGTGTATTTAAAATTTGCTTAAGCACGTATCAAATTTAAGTTGCATTTTTGATAAAAACTACAACCATTTACCTTTTGTCTTTTTCATTATTAACCTAAACTAAAAAAGGAAAAAAATTATTTTTATATTTTAGCGTCGTCGCGAACGTGGTCGTATACCCGTTAAAGGCGTCAGACTCGTTGAAACTGCCACAGTGAACGGTGAAGGAGGTGATCCTTTTGCACCGGATGTAAGTATCGTTTTACTTCTTTACATTATTCATCGTAGCTATTATCATCGAAAAAGTTTCAAGTTTCTTAGCTTTTCTCTCCTCTCGCTTACTTTGCAGGGCTATCCTTTTCAAGTAGGCTATTGTGAGTCAAGTGATGATCAATCTCAACGTACTGTTCCTCAATATACATTGTATTTAGTGGCAAATACTGAAAAAGAACGTTCGGATTGGATATATGCGATAAGGCAAGGTATGTCGAAATTATATTGCTTTCATGTTTTGTAGCATACATCTGTAAGCGTAGACAACATTGGACTTTTCTTCTGTAGGTCGCCTGTGTATCCGGCGATTGCGACGGTTTGTTCGACCTGCATGTTGGCGACTTGCAATTCTTCCAATTTGTTTTGAGCTGTAGTCGCCATTGTCTCTTATGATCCCATGCGCAGCTTAAAGGTGTCGCTACCGTCGACTCCACACTAAACGCTCGATTTTTATAAAGCAAAAAATTCACTGCGTTAATGAAAACGGTTTTGTAATGCAAATTTTGCATGACGTGAATTAGGGACCAGCGTTGAAGTTAGTTTGGATGCAACGGTAATTTGTCTTAAAACGCTTTGTAGGTTAGGAAGGGCAAGGGGAACCTTATACGTTTGCAAAAGGCGTTTTAAACTTATTATCTTTGCTCACAACAGCGTGTAATCAATAAATTTGGATCTTCATCGAAGTCTCTCTGTCTTCACCGCCCATACTTCTCTGTCCTGCAAGTGGCCCTTATAAAGTATAAATTTTAACACTAAAACCAGCTTATGTTATATTGACGTAGGCGAGTCGTTAACTGAACACTAGGTTGTCAAGAGGATTCAAAGCAAACACTGCTAAGTGTAATTCGAATAACCAAGCGAAAATTAGAAGTGCCCATGAAAATATCTTATAGTTAGTTATATAAGTAATAAGACCTTGCATGTGTTTTGATCGGCGATATCTATTGCTCAAAATGATATTGCTTTACGAAGTATCAACGTGCAAAACGATTCAATTCCATGATTTTCAACTTTCTTTACATAAAATAACAATTTTCCATTTAGTACTATTGAGTTGTTCATTGTGTACAGGTGCTAATCACGGAACACTCGAAATTGCATTTTCGACATTCATTATTTTTGTTGTTTGACTCGAAGAAATCTGTTTTGGCTGCAACGGTCTAAAAACGGTGAGTTTGTTGACCGTTGAGACAGACCTGGAGGACCAAAGAAGTTTGACGACAATCAACTGCAAGACTTATTGGAGGAAAACCCTGCTCAAATTCTCGAAGCACATTCGAAAAGATTAGTAGGTGATGAATGAACTGCTTCTACACGTTTACATGCGATGGGAAAAGTTCCAAAAGAGGAAAAATGGCTACCACACGAATCGACCGAAAATTCTGTATCGATCCGTCTGACATCGCGGTTTCATTGCTTGTCAGGCGAAAAAAAGAAAAGTTTTCCGTGGTGTATTGTAACTGGCGTTGAAAAGTGAATCTACTACGACAATCCCAAGGGCAAAAAGTCACGGATAAGTCAAGTTTGTTTTACCACATCCGCCTTACATCCCTGATCTTGCCCCCGCAGCAGCCTACCACCTTTTCTGTTACTTACAAAACTTTTTGAGTTGAAATGCCTTCAGTTCTGAAAAGCAAGTTAGTCAGGCTGTCGAAAATTTCTTTCAATCCAAACCAACCACATTTTACAAAGATGGAATTGATAAAAAGCCAGGAAGATGGAAGAACGTCATACATAATAGTGGCGAATACATAATAAATTAATATAATTTTGTTATTCAAGGAAAGCAAAATAAATGCCTGATAAAAAAACGGATGTTACTTGTGACTCAATCTAACATTTCGTCTGTTTATTTACTTACTTTTCCTTCTCTCCTTTGCATGAGAATATTATTATAATAGGTGCTTGCATTAATTTTGACAATTTTTTCACTTGAGAAAAATTGCCTCAACATATATTAATCGAAAGATTTTCTATCGTTTTCTACAACTTTTAACCATCTCTTTGGCAACATGGCGATAGCGTGTTGAAAGAACTTATACAGCTTTGACAGCGATCCTATCGTCGACGCATTTTCGCACTTCTTCAATTTTGCCGCATCGATCTGAACAAGTGGTATTCAGAAGACGTCATTTCTGGTGAGTACGCTGGTTGTGGCGAAACTTCTTACTCTAAATGCAACAGTGTATTCTTGACAATTCTTGCAACAAGTGTTCAAAATGGCTTTTCCAGTCAATTCTTGTGCTGGTAATTTTAGTTGCTATTGCTGGTCTTTTTCGCATTAATTCATTTGCTTCGTTGCTACACATCTGCAGTAACAGTTTTATTAGGTTTTAGTAGCTGGTAATACAGTACACCTTGCTGGCTCCACCATATGCACAGCAAAACATTATTGCCATGAACATTCTATTTCGGTGCCCATATGGATGGCTGTCCTGGACTAACCCATAACTTTTGGTGCTTGGCATTGTCGTCATATCAAGTTTTCATTTCGGGTCGCACTACGGCAAGCAACGAAACCAAATGGAAGTAATGAATATCAAAAATGCATTATGAGCATTCCGTGATTAGCGTCTGTGTACGCTGAACAACTCAATTATACTAAATGTGCAACTGTTTTTTTAGGTAAAGGAAAGTCAAAATCATCGAATTTATTTCGCATTACTTCAATTTTACCTGTCGCTGCTCAAAATTGATGCAAGCCGACGGCACCACAGATATTGCGTTGTAATAATGCAGCGAATGCAGCGAGAAGGCTAACTTGATATAAAAGTAATCGAATACCATTAACTCAAAAAGCAATCCTATCGTTCTTGTATTTCATGATGTACCATAGCTCGGTGACGAAAACAGTAGACCAGCTGCTGGATTGTGAAACAAAAATATCAAAAATCCATAAAAGTTTATCTTCAGGTCTTGAATTGGGTTGAGGAAAGCTTTATTTTATATGATAATGAAGTACAAGTGCACAGTTTAATCTCTACCGGATGAGCATTGAATTTCTTTCAACTAGATTAGAAGTCCTTCGCAATGTCCTTATGCCTGTAGAAGACAGGATTATGTATAAAATATTGTAGCAGTGCTCTGGAATATTAATGACGACTCCAAATTCATCATTTATCATTCTCAGGAACATGGAGTTCCTGTCTCTAATTTATTTTTAAGCAGGGCACATGAAGGCATGAATTTGGAGAAAAAATCCAGATGTTGAAGCTCGGGGAGAAGTCCCTTCAATAAAACACTTTAGAACAAGATTTAATTATCCTTCTTTTTATTGTAGTATGAGTAACCACTCAGGAAATGCCACCGTGTTCGAAAGAATTGGAGAAGAGGGAAGGAGAGAAATAGCGAGTGAGCGCAGCCTGGGAGACCAAACCGATGAAAAGACACGCGAATTGCGTCCACTGCAATTACAGTGACTAACGTAACTCGCGCACAACACACCAACAACTGGCCTCTATTTTCAAAAGCAAAAGAAGGACGATTCTGCGCATTGTTCATAAATTACAACAAATACTACGACAAAAATTTCATCCTTTATTCTCAGAAAGATCTGCCGATATCGATGTTTTATTTCTTGTTATTCTGTTTTTGTATTTGTCTTTAAGATAAAGGCGGTTGATAAAGGAGGTATCGGCTCAACCGCATACAATTTTCTCACTTGTTTAGTATAATTTCTTGCAGTTTAGTAGGTAACCTTGTTAATTTTGCAATAAAAAATGTTATTTTGGAAATTTCAAATTTGGTTCAAATGTCGGCTCTAGCCTTTATGTTGAGTTCGCATTTATATTAATTTGATTATCCAATAACTATCTTTTCCAATTTTTTGTTTAGGTGGTTTTCTCAAGAAATGCTAAAGAAAGAAATTTTTGTTATAACAAAACGTGCTAATGACTCAATTTACTCAATCAATAAACGGTACTTGTCTTTGTGGTAACACCTCATCAGTCATTCACACAATTTGTTCATTTTCAATTCAGTTCATTTACGGAAATATTATTGAAAATACTGTTTAATAATACAATGCATTTTTTAGGTTATATTGCGGTTTTCTTGCTTTTCCTTAAGTAAATTTTGTGGTAATAAATTGAATTAAGTTGAAGGTGAAAATTAGTTAACTTTGCCAAGCCCAACGTGAAGTTATTTGCGTGCTTGATATGCTCTCTGTATAGATCTTTGTGGTCATTCATTTATTTATTTGTTTGTTTTTTTGCACATGAAAACTCTTAAGCTTCAACCTTCAATTATAAATTTATTTAATTTTTTTTTTGTTTTTTTACCTTTTTCATCAACATTTTCGACTAAACTCATTGCCGCTTTTCTTGTATCTTACTGAAAATGATCTTATGACACGAATGAAGAAAGACGAAAAACTGTAGAAAATAAATTCAAAACTTTTTTTTTAAGGTTCGTTAACCCATATCTATATTTGATTTTTATAGATGTATGTATATATGTATGTCAGCAATTGCCTAGTTGAATTTAATTTACTTAAAGCATTTATATCTGGCACAAGTTGGCAAGGCTGCGGTTACCTCGCTTGTATATTCAAAATTATGAATTTACTATTTGGTGATTAAGATAAGTACAACTCGACGGAATCTAATAAAATACAAGAATTTTATACAAGAATTACTGGCAAGTAGCCCTTGTTATATAAATTTCTATGCAACAAAGTTCTTCTTCACCAAATTTTCGAAGCTTTTCCCGAAGGTAAATGTCTTTGCTTAAATAGATGATTACAGAGTGGGTAACTGTTTCGTCAAAAAGTCAGCTACTATGTCATTTGTCTCGCAATATTTTATCTCAACTTTGTTGTTATTGATAACTTCAGGAATGCGAAGGTACTTAATGTCCATCTGCTTGTTGCGGTTGCAAAGCGTAAATCCTGTTTGGTTATCTACATTCAATACTAAAGTGTTCCCCCATCGTTTTTTTGAAATTTAGCTAACAGCCTACGTAGGTAAATCGTAGCCTTTTTTGCTAGAATTAGCCATCACTAAAGGGCATAACCATATATCTATATTTCGTCACCAGAGCGATGCTCATGTGACGGTTCTTTAGGTCTAAATTTCGCACTTTTGAAATAAACTTAGCTCCCACATCTTTCGTGTTGGAAACATCCGAACAAATTGCATGAAATGAGCCATCAATACGCTGATGTCATCAACAACTTCTGTAATCGTGATAGGATGATTCTACGTAGCAAATCGGGAGCATTTAATTTTTCGCACAAAATTTAATACGGCCTTTTTTTCGATAGCAAAAAGTCTCCAAGCACATCAAAACTAACGTCTAACTTTTATATCTGTCAAAAACAAACTAAAAATGATAATTATGCCAACATAAGAACATTTTTTTTTTTTTTTTGAAAGTATCTCGTAAATTTAGCCTCAAGGCTGCTTACAGTTACAATTTCTGCTTCTCTGATTCGCAAAAAATAAGGCGATTTGCAAAGTAATATAAAAGTTCTCTACAATACTTTGTGCCAAATTGGGTATTGCATCTACAAATGACGCTGCAATATATAAAGAGTAATGCTATAACGTTTAAAAAAATTTATATTAGTGAAATGCCCACACTTCAGTGTAATTCTATACAGAGTTGACCCAAATCTATGGAGCGGCGTCAATGATGCCCAGCTTTTGCTTTAGGAATAAAAGCAATCATGCCAATCGTAAACAAAAAACATATGTTTTGCGAAAGTGAAACCAAAGCACCAACTCTTTATGAATTCTAGACTACTTTTGTCGAGTTCTTTATTCGAACTTTACGCAGAGAGCAGGAATAGGTCATTGCGACCTCATTTATGTAGGTTTCAAATTTAGTTCTTGACGATGGGGACGCTGATGATAAGCAGATGAGCTCCGGATTGAAATTAATACAAGTTCCAGCAAATAATTTGTGTATAGATTTCCTAAATTTGTAAAGAGAACCTACGTGCCTTTTTTTCAAAATGAGTTGAATAATTAACGTAAATTCACAAAAGACGGATGTTATTGTATTATTGTACCAATTTTTCTCAACAAATTCACAAGTGAAAAAATGATCAGAATACATGCAAGCACCTAACATATTAGGGCGTACAGAAATTCTTCGCTGCGGAATGGCATTGAAGCTTATGTATCGGGCAGCACTCACTTGACTTGTCTTAAACGAACATGTGCTTAAAAGGTGACTTTTCAGCCTACAATTTTGGTGAAGATAGTTTTCTAATCCATCGCTGATGTAACAGTTATATTGATTTGAAAATTCGTGAGAAATATGTTACGTGATGAAACATGCAAAAACATGTCGAAAATTTTGCGAAGGGTACGATGCAAATGCTGTGAATACACAAAGAGCTCAGGAGTGGTTTGCTCGATTCCGTTCCGGAAATTTCGATGTCGAAGATGCACCTCACTTTGGTTGAAAAGGTCAATGAAATTTTGCAACTCGTGGAGCAAGGCCGCGTAAACTGCCTGTGCTCAGGAGGCATAAACATAACGTAAGCATAAACCACATGACAGTTTGAAATCATATGAAAAGAGCAGGCTACAAGAAGGGGCTCTATCTCGGGGAAAATCGGCGAAAACTTTTTATATGACCCATTACTAAAGGTTTACGTGAACTTTTTTTAGAAACGTTTTTAACAACGCTTCCAATAATTGCCTTTGAATACGCTTAACGTTTTTGTCGTGTTGGTTTCATCGATTTAAAATGCAGTTTATAACATATTTTTTACTTCAAGTCGTTTGCTCTTGCATCCATTAATGTCTTTCTCCCTTTTTTGTTTGTGTTGTTTCACGTTCGGTTGAATTTTCATTTTGTGTAAAAACATTTCGCGTTTTTAATATTCCTTCTTTCTCCTTTTTTTCGCTTATTTGTTAAATAATTTTCGCTTTCGTTGCAGGATCGCCAGTCGTGTTGTTATTAATAAAAATCTTTATTAATTATTCTTAGCTGAGCTTAATCCAAGATTTTTATTTATATTTTTTTGACGTTCAATACACAAGACCATAGAAAAAGAAGAAAGAAAAAAAATGTGGTAGACGTACAACACCCAAAAATTAAAAAAAGTTTTATAGCGAAATATAAACAAGTAATCAAATAAAGAAATATACCAAAACTAACCTCCAACTTTACTAAGGCCCAGACAAAGAACTTCGTGTTCACAATGCGTCCTTTTTCTACAACGCAGCGAATCATTTGTTTGCTGACTAGCTAAGCATTTAAGACGAAGCAAATAATGTAAACAGATTTGGAACACCTTTTAATATACAATATATTTTAAGCTGTATGTAGGTTCTATGGAAGAAGAACATATACAAACAGGATTCTCTCTTGCAATTGATGACTTTAACCTTCTTAAGACATGAATTCAATTTGAAACCCATTCGACAGCTGGAGTCAGATGTAATATCGTTTGCATAAAAGTGAGTCAGCTTTAAAATGTCAATTCACCATTGCTCTGGAATTGGAGAAGACGTCCCACCTGGATTTTTCCAATTGCGCAAGGCCAATATCTTATCCAGCTTTGGCTAATTCGGGATCATGTCTCTATTGTAAAATAATTCCTTTCGCGTCTTTAACTGGGTGCATTGTTTTTCGTCACATGGGAGGTAGGACCGCTGTCTATTGCTTTAGCTTCTAGCTTAGTCTTCTATCAATATAATACATACTCGATTTGTTGCTGTAATGAATTTATTGCCAAGAAGTGCAATTTTTTGATTGCAATTTTCATATTTTATGAATATTTAACATCTAACATGCATTAATAAAGATTTAAATAAAAGTCTCTGTAGCTGCTAGCATAGAAAATGATGCGTGCTTTTCTTCTTTTGACGACCTTTGTTAGCGTGACTTCACTTTTGCCAGAAAGACAAACACTTACCAATCTTTTTGCAGTCAATATTCATCATTTTATCATCATTTTATCATCATTTATCATCATGCAGCATACGAACATTGTGTTCGTTCCATGCCTTCTGTAATACAATCATTTGAACTTGTCTCGTTTTCTTTCCATCAAAAACTTAAGTTTTAACTCAACCAATAAAAGCAAATGAATTCAATTAAATGAAATGATTTGTCACGAACTTCAATAGAGAAGACAAAGTTCTCAAAATCGGCTGGAAGATGTGGCCACAAAATAATCACCAGCAAGTTCATCATTCAACAAAAATTACTATTTCTATAAAATACAAAAATTAGTTATAGTGCGTCCTTATTTAAAAATACGACAGTCAATCGCGTTTTCAATACGGCACGTTTCCGTCTTTATTTCAGAAGACGTTAGGCATAATCTCCTGGAACGTCATTTCGGTATGCTAGACGATGCACTCAGAAGCTCAATTTCGGGGCAGTTGTCAGCAGATTCGAATTCTTATCGACGGTTAGCAAATTGACGCGAGTAAATCATCCCATTCCAAAAACTGTTGAGAATTGTCAGCTCTTCTCTGGCTTTGCTCGTCAGACAACAAGCTTTCACCGTGGCCCACTGATTCGTCGCTTTTTCTGCTTGTCGAGTTGACCTATCCACATATCTTTGTGTTTGACCTGCAAGTCGGAAATTTTGAAATATTTCGATGACGTTTGATACATTACCGTGTTTTTGTTGAAGGACGGGCGTGGAAAAAATCGCTAAGTCGTACTATTTCGGCGTATTAAATTTATGTGTAATTTTTTGAACCTTTTTCCGCATAACTGTTGCTACGCAAAGCAAATATCCATAGAGTAAATACGTCTGCCTTTTATTTTTTTTCAGGGTGAAAATTGAGAAATAATAACAATTTGAGATAAAAAGAACTCTACTACATTTGGATCACGTAGGTCAACTTTTTAAACTCCCTTTTAAGTAAGGGTTCTCATGAGCAATGAGCCTTTTTGGGAAGAAAGAAGGTTTATATGCTAATATTTAGTCCATGACGCTAATTTGACATGGTGCACAAGCCTTCCTATGAAAACAGCTTATTACTGTTGGTCTTTTGTTTATTAGAGAGACGAAGTTTTATATCGGCTGTTGCCGTCCTAGCTAAACTGATGGACGATTCTATTAACGCGGCGGCTTTATCAAAAGAGATAAATTTCACTGATAACAAGAAGATTTTCAACCCGTTTTAAATCTTTTGCGAAAATATAAGTGATGTTTATTAATTTTATTTATTAAAACAATAAACAAAAAGTCAATTTTACTTAATAAAAATGAACTTTGCATCTTTAAAAGTATCGCATGATTCGCAAATTAAACTGACTGCATATATTCCCTATTATAGCTTGTCAAGTTCTTGTACGTTCGCGTCAGTTAGGGTGTCCACTCTTAGCTCAGAACTATACCGGCGTCTAATGTGCCCCTATGCTAGAAGTGCACACGCACGTTTTTCTTTCTCTAATTTGTTTACTTATTCATTGGTTTTGCTTTCATGCTTTAGAGCCCCTGTGGGAAAAGGGATTATTAAGATGGGAAGGGTATATACAACACACACAAGGACGCCATTTATTATACCGAGCGATTCAGACCCATTTTCTGAATTGATTCAAACTTGTCTGTCCCTCTGTCCATCCTGTTTTCTTGTGTTGAACATACAGGCCGAAACTTTTGAAATATTTTGATGATAATTTAGTAAACAGACTTGCTTTGATCTAAGCACGAACTCTGTCGAAAATAGTTCGGTTCGAACCGCTGTTACGACTGCTGCGAATATAACACTTTGTTTCGGCAAGTCGCTATGTGAATAATTGTGGGACGGCGGGCATTGCGTTGCAAGGGTGTTTTCGCTTGTTTTTTATACTTTCTTCATATTTGTTACTCTATAAAGGTTAAATCATTAGGTTTATCCTAAAAATCTACATAATTGGGCTTTTAGCTGAATCTCATGTGCAAGTAATAAGTAAAAAACAAATTTAACTGACTGTATCCACAGATTGACCTAGCAACGGCTGACGCATATATTTCAATCTCTTCAAAAGATTATTATTATGGTTACTTTTATCATTGAAACGATTAAAAGCTTTATGAATAGTAGCTTAAGTACCTTTCTATACAAACGTATAAAGACGAGCTCACTCATTTCGAATATTTGTCACTTAAAGAAAGAGATATTCGATCTGTAATTAAAGTTTGGGAACAAACACTTTTGCCAGTACTTTATTTCTTGATAATTTACTCGTGTTCTTTTAATTTTCAGTTTGCGAAGACACAAATACACCGAAATCGTTTCGTTTTCACCCAGGTCTTTGGTCGGGTAAACGTTGGTCTTGTTGTAAAAGCATTAGCCGGGCAACATTTGGCTGTCAAGCGGCAACACATTGGCGTGAAACTAATAATAATCCAAGTAAGTGAAAGCATAACACGCGCGTGCAAATACAAAATTCTTAACTTCCGTCATTTAAACATCTCCCCTATTATTAACTTTAATAGATTTCCGACAAAAACAAAAAGAAATGAATAAAGAAAAATCTTAACGAGATCTTATTTTGTTTTTCCTTACATTTAAGCAAGCATTCAATAAAATCTAATTAACGCATACCCGTCCGCGACGGGCGAATTTCAATGAATAGCAATGGAGCAATGCTGTGACGGTGTTGCTGACGATTGTGTGCGTTCATTTGGAATGTGTTTTCTAAAAAGAATTTTTTTTTTTTTACGTTTTTTGCCATAAAACAGGAAATGCGTGCAATATATCACTCAAATAATGTTGTATGTTGCGTTGCTCTTTACAACAACAGAAAGCGATAATAAAAATAATATTAGTATCACCTTCGTAGTCGTTATTATCATCATTATCATCATCATCATCATTATTTGTTGCTGTCTTGAATTATTGGTTACGGTTTTTGTTTAACAGCAGGAACAAAAACTTTTTAATATGCTTTCACGACCCCGCATTACCTTAAGCCTGAATCGTTGAATAGACAGTGAAAAATTTATTAATGCAACGAACATTTTTCTTAGCTTTCGACCTGTTCACGTTGCTTGCTTTAGCGTTCATTTGTTTCGTTTGTTGTTTCTTCATCGTTTCTTAGGCCAAGAGCATTCCAAATGCACTTTTTCAAATTTTCCATTTAACATCCTATATATATATATATATATATATATATTGCATTGCATTCTTAAACAGTAGCTAAACAATGTCTTTCACGTCTTGGATGTTTGTCAGTGCATTTGCCGTAAACTCTACTTTAACTGCACATATATCACTTTGGTCATGCTAGTCACAGTCATCAATATTTTGAGAAGAGCTCATGCAGCCGACATATTACTCACATCGGCATGGAATTGGGGTGACCACGAAATGCAAGACATGCAAGACATGCCGTGAATAACCCCTACACACATATATTCCTTTCAAGTTTCATTTACATGCTAATGTTTCAATTCTATATGATTCATAAAATTGAAAAAGTTTTCTCACAAACTCATTTTGTCTTTTCTTTAATTATTTACATTTTATGTATGTAAAGGGGTGAGCCAAAATGTGCTTAGATTTTAATTTTGTTTATTCTTTTTTTTTTTTCTAAAAGATGTTATTTTACTCAAGCCATACGAGTAAGTCTTTGCTGGTTTTCTAGAAAAATTCGACGTTTTTTTGTCATGAAAAGATGGCATGAGATATTTTATCCAATTCATCAACAGTCCATTCGTAATTACCGTTTCCCTCATTTTATAATTCGAAGATGAAATGCGTAAAGAAAGAGCAATGGGTTTCTTATGGCCACCAAGAAAAGATTTCAGTTTTTAGCCAACGTGAGAGGAGTCGAAGCCCTGCTGAACAATTGAAGGCAGTGCTAATCAGAATACAACACAGTTCTGTTACATTGACTTGCTCTTGACGAGTGTGTTTTGCCATAAGAAACCGAACGTCATCTTGCCGAAAAGCCACGACATCACAACGTTTGCGTCAGTTATGACAACAACAGGTGGCTTTTACTACTGATAGCTTTGTCCGACTGAAACAATCCATAATATAATGAGCACAGATGACACACCAATTGGATCACCAAGGACATGCGGCTCTATTCTCGATATTAATGATTCCCCTACGTTGAATCATATTTGAACTCTGAATATCGTAAAGTATCCGGCATAATTCAGTAGCATCGTCCTTGAGATTAAACTGAAATGGTAATATTTCACGTAAATGGTATTGTTTACTACAGAGTTCGGCTTATTCCACACTTCAGAAAATTCTATATAAACAACTTAATATACTTAATATACATTTTCAGCTGGAAAAGTTGTAGTTTTCTTCGATTTCGTTCTATATGCGACTAAAATATTAGACAAAATTGTTACATGAAGACTATATATTATAAAACGTCTGAACTTGTGATAGCATTTTTTAATACCCATTCACACAGCTGCCAACACAAGCAGATACCACATATTGATCAAAAATCGTCTTTGAGATTCTCAAAGGCTTCTTTTACTGCTGACTTAAGCTTAACACCTGAAATGATGCCAAACAAAAAATCAAAGCAAAAAGTCAAGTCGCTTGATTTCAATTCATTGCACAAAATGACGTCATCGATAAATTATTTTGGCAATCACTGCAGTGTGGTTTGCCACAGCATTTAACGATATACATGTCACTGACGTTAGGCTATCAATTATTTGAGGCCTTTAGCTCAATTTGTCACACCATCGATAATATTTTCTCATAAACGTATGCAACATAATCTTTGAATTTCTTTTTATGTTAATTTTTTACATCAACAAAACACTAAAAACAACAAGTTGTTACTTAATCAAGTCTTCTTGCGCGTTTCGCATCCATTTTGTACATTTCTTCATAACAAGTAGCACGCAGTGGAAATTTAATGCTAAATTTTAAATGAACTGTTAAAACGTGTCAATGATGCGTAACAGTTACGCCTAAGTTCTCGTTGCAATGCGATAAGCATTTCTATCAAAGACTACAAATTGTATCATAAGTTTCTGGGATTTGTGCTTTACACATATTCAACCGCTTAGATGAAGAAAGCCTTTTGTAAAAACTTTTACAACTTTTTTCTTTTTCGAAATTAATGGACATTTTTACGAGACAGCACTAGCAGCGCAGCGCAATAATTATGCGCAGACGTCTGAGATGGAATCACATTCGCCTTTGATTCCAACTGCATACTTTCTTCCTGTTACGAAGTTTGTCAGTTGAATATCTTTGCGCAATATCAAAGCAAATGTTTCGAAAATAACAATGAAAAATGCAGTTCTTTGTCGAAACCGAGTCGCAGTTTGGTTTAACAATTTTCTAATATCATCTGAATGTAGTATAATTTTTATTAAGGCGTAATATGACCTTGTGTAAAGCCGGCCGCAGAATTCGTAAATTTTAATTGATGCTCACTAAAGAATTGCATTTTACGGCTGCACTTGAAATTTCAAGAAAATATTATAATAAGTGTAGAACCGTTATAGTTGATTCGAAAAAGTCGATTTTGATACCCTACACAAGTTTTAATGCATAGTATATTAAATGAGTGCGGAGATGTTTAATGACCAGAGAGGCTTAAGATGTCTAGATTTTATTTTATTTATGTCTTTCCGTCTGTCTGTTTGTTCATGTGCTTTTGTTACGCTATTGTGAAGAGTGGACGTGCTTTGGCCCAAGACTACACCCCATTTAAAATGGATTTGATCGGAGCATCTTTAGGTCCATTTTTCAAAAACAAATTCAATGCAATATTCAAAGTTTCTCGACAAAAGTCACTGGCTCCACATAAATCACACAATTGCCGTTTGAAAGCTAAACAAACGGTCCAATTTTAAATATTTCGCAATGGATGATGATCCATTACAGTGGCTCGATATAAGAATTAGCTGAGCAAAATTTAAGTGGTGCATGGCTATTTTAGTATATATCACTAATGAGGCCTGTCGCCATTAACAAAGCGATAAGCTGAAGAGGTGTTTACATAGAATTGCGTTGTTGTTGCGTGTTGCGGAGACGTTTTTTTTCTTTTGCTCGGTCAGCGCAAAACCATTTTGTGCTTTATAGTCATTGGAAATACACGCAAGCGCACCATCCCTACGATTATTTGCGTTCGGTACGGCTGGAGGAGAGCGGTCTATTAGGAGCTATTAAAGCTTGATAAAGCGGCTAATATCAAATACCATCAACACCTCTATTCTATTGAACCGTTCTATCTATCTATTCGCGAAGATCATTGTTTCACATGATATCCATCCATCTGTCCTAATGGCAAAACCGATTTGCGACACGGCGACGGAAGCATTCAATAAGGGAGTGTTGCTTCATGGGGTGTGTTCACCAAATTCGGTTCGTTTCGATTACCAATTGTTCGCGTTGATGGATCTCGCACTTGCCGAGTGGCGCCTTGGATTGTCCAAGGATGGGAAAGCAAAAAAATATTTCCACTGCCGTTGAGTCCACAACGTGTCAGGAAGTAGCATACTTTTAACAAATCGTTTCTTATCGTTCTTCCAAATTCTTTTTTGGAGCAAAAAAATAAGAATTACATAGTTATACATCTTTGTATATATTTGTGCGAAGTGGTGGTGGATCTTAAAGGTTGAGTCTAAAGCGAATGTAATTTTTTATTGTTTCCGTTGAGACTTAAGTACTATGCAATAAAGGGAAGAGGGACTTTGACTCTTCTAGGATCTTCGAGTCTACGTAATTTTTGCGTAGATGGTCGTAGAGAAGTGCATTTCTCGGAAATGCCGGCAGATCGAAATTTTGAAATCCTATTTCCCCCTTAACCTCGCGACGATCATCTACTTCTTTATATTTCTCCGCCTTTAGTTTTGTTGGGAACATAATGCAGTGCATGTATGGATCAGAATGTCGTTTTCAATATTTTTTGCTTATCGGATTACTTATAAATAATTTGTTTTTTCCTTTCAAAAATTGTTATCTAAATATTGCCGAACTTATCTTTGTTTATATATTTGTATACATAAATAGAGTAAATAACCTAAATAAATAAAACAGAAAATTTTTATTAAAAGCACTTTAATTGTTGGCTTTTTATGTTGAAAGCAGAGTGGGAAAAAAAAAATTCTAAACAAAGGCGAAGACATGTTGAAAAGTATGTGTATATTAAAATTTTTTACTTTTAAAGTGTGAAAGATGACAATAGCAAAGGGACGACGCGTTTTGTTACAAATTGTTTTAACAAGTCTCTAGGACTTTTCAGATACGCTACGCAGCCTCCATAAATGGTCTGAGTTCAAGATGAAAGCCTTACATGCGGCGTCTGATATTTGAATTGTGAAATTTTCAACACTAAAGAGAAACATTTCATTGACAGCGTAATATGACAATTTGTTTGTGAAACACACAGCAATAATAATATATCGCATGCAATAACTGCGGCTTTAACAACTGACACTTAAACGATTTAAACCATGTGTGAAACTCATTATTTGGCCGGCGTCATTTGCAGTGAGTATAATCTTCTTCAAATACATACACGCATACATATGTAAAAATAAGAGTGATTTTATTACATGCGACTTAAGTCGAATTCTCTGTCCAGTACATATTTAGAAGATTAAAAAGAGTACCGAGCACACGCAGAAACTTTAGCAGTCGATGATTTGATGTTTTGTGCATAAATACTTCTTGTTGAATTTAGGTATTATCATTTTTTGTTTAAACCTTCCACCACCACCACCACCACCACCACCACCACCATCCGCCATCCGCCATCCGGCATCCGGCATCTTTTAAGCTGTGCGCAATCTATCTGCTAGCACGCCCACAATAGACAAAAGCTCGAATTTGTGATACGGCACAGGACGAATGCGATTAGCATAGAAACCCGTTTACAACACATCAAATAATTACCTTTATTACAGATATGGATCTAAAAGTGAACACAATAACTACGCATTTGAAAATTTAGCCCAAAAGTTATCTTAATTACTCAACTGACACTTTGGCAATTCACAAAGTTTTTTTTTTTTGCAATTTTTATTTATTAACTGCTTGTAGTGGGTATCAAAATATTCGTTCCAAGGCGTACATAATTTTCTTATTCGTTTAGAGAGTACTTCAGAATGTTCCAAACGGAATGATAAGACTAGTCTTCTTCAATTCTACGACGTCGTGTGGGGATAAAAATTATTTTCCTTGTCACTGTATACAGAAAATTAAACATTGCAGACACGCACATTCTCCCGTAGAATATATGCATTTTAAAAATAACAACACATTCCCTGCTGAGCTAGAAAAATATATATTTTCCTACAATGAGTTTGCCTTTGACTGCTCTGTTGTCAATGTATATAAAATGGTGCATTAAACTTGTCACAGACGTGTTTGCTCCTCTCGTATTAGTTCTCTCTTTCAATATATCTCTGTATATTTCCATTGAAATGCATTACGTTCTTTATGTTTCTTTGCTCGTATAGATTCAGGGCACAAGGAGTAATTTTTCCAAATCAATACATATGTAAATATATGCTGAACTAAGGATAATTAGAGAGAAATATGTCAAAGTGAAAATTGTGCGCTTCCATCATGTGTTTTTCCATGTAGTGACAATTTAAGTAGCTTCTTATTATGTTTGGTGTCTTTTGTTTATCTCTACTGTCTCTGCATGTCGCTATGTAAAACTTGGAATTTTTTCTACATGCATTTATATATATGTGCATAATAACAATTGTCGAATGTGACAATCATCAGTTGTTTGTTGTATGCTTGCATTTTTATGTTTGCATTTCAAATTGTTTGTCCGTATGGTTGCATATGTACATAAGTAGTCAGTAGCATAAATGCATGCGTGTCTATTATATGCAATATGGAGAGATATATGTGTAAGTAACCATGTTCATATGAATTATTTGCATGACAATTGTGAGTATTGTGAAGATTTGAATGTCAATTCAATGTCACAAGTATTGTGTAACATTATTGCTGTCAAAATGTTTCTCTTTTCATTTTTTCGTTTCTGCGTTATATGTTATTACAAAATCGATAGACATGTTACAAAATTGTGCGAAATCAAAGTTGCGACAATGTGCTTAAAAATACATTTGCATTCATTTTGTTTGTGCCCAACAAGAAGTAACAATGATTAGGGAAAGTATTTAGCATTTTGATTAGCGTAAGATTAATTACGTTCGTGCGTTCGTTAACATATTCTATCTTTCACATAAGCTTAAATGTTCTAGGGAGATCGGCCAATGAGCAAACCGTAATTAATGAGAGATTGTGAGAGGGAAGTTTCATAGCGAATAAAGGAAAAATTGGTCGTTCTCAGGTAATTCTTTCCAAATATTAGCGTTAGTATGTTGGGGAAATGTCCTTTTCCATATAGTGTGTGAACATACTGCGATAATGCGAGTAGCGGCAGTAAATGGCAGTTGAATGAAAGGACAGATGAACGGACATTGAGGTAAATTCAAAAGCTAAAGCAGCTGTGGCGCAAGTGGTGGCGTTTAATATGATTAAGCGGTATGCAGTTAAAGTTTAACGCAATGATATTTTTTAAATGGTTACTATCCATAAAGGTTCAAATGAATCAATCAGTTGATCAGTATTTAAATAAATATGATAGTTTCCATTTATACACGTGACTTACCAATATTCGCCAAAGAAGTTCGTCTTCGTCCAACGTGAAAATCTTGAACCAGAGAGTACTGGAGAGACAAAGAAAAGCGCGGCGAAGCGGCTGGAATTAAAAGCGGAATTATGAAATTAGTATACAAAAATCAATTACATCCGTGACTGGTGCCATCTCTGACAGAAAATTCACATTATTGTTGAACGCATTGACTGTTCAAAAAATGTAGTTACAGCAGAAAACATCAAAAAAAATTCTGAAAATCTCTGGTCTCCTAAAAATATTAAAAACGATTCACTTATTCGGAAGAAAATTTGATCATAAGAAAGCCATTTTTTGAATGTGTACCACAGTGGAATAAAAAATCGATATATAAGTGATCCGTAGACCCGCTTATTAGTGCTTTTTAACTAATAAGAGCGGATTTTTCCGTGTGGTATGTGACTCTTAACGAACCATGGATTGGTCACTACGACAAACAAAAAGTGCTCAAGACTATGCCCTCTCCCAATAGTTGGCAATTACATTGCTTTCCACTTTTGGAGCCCAACAGACCTCTACTTATTCGCATGTCTAGGAAGAATGCTCATGGAAAACGATTTAAATTAAATAATGAGATCATTACACAGACTGGAGAGTATTTTGGGGATCTTGTAAAAAAGGCGCCGAAATGTTAAGAAAGTCGAAATGTTTGCAAAAAGCAAATTCGATTTTTTTAATCCCGGTAATTATTGATCACTTCATTATATGGTACGTAAATGTGCACGCGCAACTACATACATACATACGTATACAGTATAGTGTAGAAGATTGCAACGTATTGTTTATACAATATATAAATATATATGTTCTTATGCACGTATATACACATGTCCGTACATATTGCATATACTTTACACTTACATTTAGCGCTGATATCTTCGATAACTTCGGATTTCGTCTATAAACCATAAAATACGCCCACTCTTATGCCATACGATTATTCTAAACTGAGAATGCAAGCATGAAGAGCGAAAACCTCAGCAACAAATCAAGCAAAAAAGAAACATAACACAATACTGCAGACAATTTTTAATAAAACTTTACATTAAGCGTATCTGCATAAATTCATAGGCATATGTATATACAAATATATGTATATGTATATATATATATATATTCATAAGCATACACGAATACGTGTACGGATACAACGAATGTATAACAACACAAGTTCAATGCACGTGTGCGTTTATCGTGCACAAAACACAAGTGATATTGTTTACTTTTTAACTAGTTTACCCAAAAAATAAAAGCAAAAATCAGCAAAAAAAGAAAAAAAAAAAGAAAAAAGTTAAAATAAAATAATCCAAGAAATTGGCTAAATAATAAAAAAGCAAGCACCTGAGAAACGAGTTTTGTGTAAGGAAAATACAATTTTTTTTTTTTTTTTGGAATCATTTTAAGAAGAAAAAAACTGTAAAATATTTCTGGTCAAAAAGCAAAAGACAGAAGAGATATTTATGCATTTGTTTGTTGCTTTGTTTTCTATAAAAATAGTTAAAATGTATAAAAGAGTTGCCGAGAGCAAGCATTAAGAGAAATGAATTTTTGTGATTTATACAAAAATAAGAGTAATTTATGGATTTTGTTTATGGAGAAACTTGTAAATCAAAATCAAGAGCAGTAGTAGTCGATAGTTGTTGGTGTGCGGCCAAAACAACAAATGACAATTAAACTGGTTTAGTTTTTTGTTGCTTTAAGGTATTAATTTTTTCTTTTTTTTATTATTATTATTATTATTTATGCCTAGTTTTTTGCATAAACGCTATCAAGGGAGCGTTTAACAAAAATCTATACAAAACCATTAAAACAAATAAATATTTCAACGACACATTCTTGTCGTTTGTTACGGTTCACATTTAATTAAAAAATGAGTAAGGCACGGCCAACCACTGAGCACCCTACATCTCGTTACAGTTATCCATATATCGACTTTTTAAAATAATGCGTTTTATGCGGAGTGGTCGAAAAAGTGTTCCGTTCTGCATTATTTTCAATAATCCTCGATCTTAGGCCAAAATACGTTAGCGCATAAAATTTTATTTAAATTTGTCAAAAATTGCGGCCGGTAGATCAAACGCAAGAAAACATGACATACAGACGGACAGACAAGCTTAGATTAATTTAGAAATGATTCGGATAATGATTCTGAGTCGATTGGTGTAATGAAAGGTGATTCTATCCTAAGTCCTTCTAGGTGTTACATACATCCTTACAAACTTAATGTACCCTTGAACAACAAGTGGTGCAAGGGATATAAAAAAAAAAAAAAACAAATATTATCTACGCTCAAATATCAAATAGAAACATATGCTCATATATATGCTCATTGGCAAACCGAAAAATGTATTCTGCGTGTTTACTGCAGCTGTCTCATCATTAATACAAAAGAGTATCGATTATTACATTATCAGGCAGATAGGTTTAATAATGTAAATGCGGGTTATATGCACGTCAAATTTATATTTATATAGGCGTATCTTTTATCTCCAGTGCATGTACTGTCAATAATACTACATTTTTAAACCCATATGACATCAATTTTTTTGTTATGATTAATTGAATACGTCTGACTCTCTCGTTAGTCTTATAATTGGTAAATATACACCACAAGTTAATCAATTATCTAAGAGAACTTCTTGCTTATGTTACATTGAACTAGTTAATCAAATATTTAAACAATTCGACCGCACATGTGTACAAAGGGTGTGTTGTGCCGTATGATTTATTGGTGGAATGAAAGATGAGAATCTTGAGAAAAAAATGTGTAGGAACACAATTTGTGCTTTAACTTTAAATAAATGTTCGAATGACTTTTACATTTTAATTACGGTGTACCATACCGAGCTATGAAATCATTTGAGATGATTTTTGCGTGAGGTTAGGCGTGCTTAAGTTTTGTGAATAATTTCTTCACTTTGGTTCACTTTTTATCAACTAATAACAGCCTTCTCTTGTCATACGATTTTTAATCTCAATACTAACGTACGCCTACAGGCGCTTAAGGAAAAGCATGCAATCGCTTCAGAGCGGATGCCTTCTATCTTGGACAAGTTCCAGAGGAGAGAATTTAGAAAAAAAAATCTCTCATTATATGAAAGAAAATAATAACAATTGTTATATGGCTTCGGGGAATTCTATCCATTACGTATATATAGGGCATCAAATAAGTACAAGTAAGTTGAACTTCATATCAAAACCTCTTTTTATAGAGCTTGGATCTCTTTGCGAACAATGATCGCTCGAAACCATAAATCGCTCGAATAAAATCGCTCCGACTTCAGAGTAAAAGTAATCTATTGCACGTGATGTCTCTAAACAATGCTGAAAACGAAAAAAAAAATAATTTTCGCCGTTTTGGAGGTTTCTTGATACTTAGCACTTCAACGTATAGTGATGACAAAACGATTTCTTAGTTATAGACACGCTAGTCGGACGACATTTCTTGCGTTGAACTTTAGATGGACTTGGTTAAATTCCTGCGACAGCAGCGAAGCTTACACTCTTAGCTTACTATGTTTTACTGGACGAATTCTATATAATTCCGCACTTGACTTGTAGGACTGTCTGACTTTAGTCCTTGTGATCCTGATCTTTCCGGTGAAACACAAGGCAGGCGCCCCGACGGACAGACGAATTGAAGCTTAATAGACCTTAAATACTGCGCAAATCTAGGATATATAGATACTTTGGTGTTTCTGATATACTTGGAGAAAAACTGGCGGCATTACCGGTCTCCAACACAGATATGTATGTCGAAGAAAAGGAATCACTGAAAAATTTGGCCATTTATTGAAGCTGGTGTCAAGAGTGCGCCCGTAGAAATAAATACAAGTGCATTTTTAGGAAGCTGAAGAATTGCTTTTGGTTCCGCAAAAATGTCTTTTGCTTTAAATTAACAGTTAATACTAAAAAAGTATTTGTCAGTTTACATGGCATGATTTTAAAATTAACTCTTTCTACCGGATCTTATCAGGGTGGAACACGCAGGCTCATAGCCAGAAGAGCATCGCGTGCCTTGGAAGGAAAGCGCACCGTTTCAGACCAGTGAACGCAGTATGATATTTGACAGCTCCTTTTGGTCCAAAGTCTGAAGGCCTTCAAAAGATTAAAAAAAAAATTTATTTGTGGATGAAAGCTCTGCATAAACTGTGATGAGCTCGCAAAGAAATTATTAAATGTGATACTAGGGTCAAAATATTAAACTGCTTTTTCTCTATTAGATTCTGGAGCACATTCTCATATGATTCGTTAAAAAAAAAAGTGCGATCCAATTGGATAGGAAAGACCCGATTTCATGACGTTTCAGCACAGAATTAAAGTTGTAGGTCAAGCCAAAAAGCAGAACTTCTACGTAAAGTTCGATTGTGATTAAGTCTATGTCATGCTTCTTCTGCTTTTCGCCACGATAAACTTCACTTTTCCTTTCAAATATCATTCGCTAAGAATTTCGCAAAACATATGAAAATCTTAGATACCTGTTTACTTTTGAATGTTGAGCAATTAAAGAAATCCTGTCTGCATTGTCACTCGAGTATCACTTATGTTTCAATACTTTTTTGAGCAACTAACTTTAGCAATATCAGGAAATTTTCAAAAAGTTGTGAAGTGGGAAGAGCTCACGTTTATGGCTTGAGTTTGTGATCTGAAAGGAGCTCACAGCCGTATTCATAACATTAGCATCCCGGTTTTTCTTGCTCTTAATTAGATAACTTTAATTTTATTGTGAATAAAGTCTTACGGACAAAACCAGATCGACAAATTAATTGCGAAGTGACGTAAAGTAACCTCTACAAAGCCCGAGAAAATTAGAAATGCGTAAGACCGAATATTTACCACACTATCTCTATCGTAAAACAGTCGAAAAACCAATGAAAAAAAAAAAAACCAAAACAATTTTGATACTCTGCAATAATGGATGAATGTGGCCGAATTGTGTCTTATTTCTAATTTTTTGTTGATTCGCCCACAGCATATGCGGGGAAGTTTGCATTATTGTGTCTGTTGTGGTTCACATGTAATATATAAAAAACTCGAAACAAAGTTTTTGCAGGATTATGTTGTATTGTGGACTTGTTGTTTGTGATTCAGAATTTGATTTTCCAAACGATCCAAACGTTCCCAAACGGTTTCTTAAAATGAGTATATGTCCAACTGGTTATAAAAGATGTGCAGACTTACAAATACTTATGCAGAAGCTAATGACTTGTGGTTCCTCAAAGCAGTGCGTTCATTAGACATTAATGGTATAGGCTGCCACAATTCTATGCAATCGCACAATCATATATTAAATTTGAAGTTTCATTTCCATTGGTTTATGGGCCTCTGGCCAGTATGCAATTATAATAATAACTTAAAATGTTAATTACAACAATCATAAAAACCAGGAAAAAAACCTTAAGAAATTGTAAAATCATGAAATTATTATTACATTTAGTTAAAGTAAATCTACGCGGGGGCGAGAGAAACAAAACCCGTCAGAGAATAAGAAGGTAAGCGAGGAAGAGAGAGAGAGAGAGAGAGAGAGGATGAAGATAGACGCAAAAAAAAAAAAAAAAGGTTACTGACCTTGAGAGTCAATACGCATATGTACTACGACGTATCCATGCAAGAGTTAATAAAGCATCCTACGTAAAGTTGGTGGTATAGCATAACAAAGTCTACCGTTTTGCTTTTTGTTGTTTATATATGATTATGTCTAGTGGTGATGGCAGTACTGCTGTGAAGTTTTGAAAGCAAATAAAATCTAAAAGAAAACAGCAAAAAAAAAAAAAAAGAAAAAAACTTTTAAATGATTAATGATGCGTTTTGTTATGATTCTAAACGTGGGAACTCTACTTTGACTTTCGTAACGAATCCGTGTCGAAAACCTTTTAAAAGAAACCAAAACGAGAGTTGAAAGTGTGTAGTTAGTAGCAGCGCAAACAGATAAACCTAAAACATATGGTGAAATACATATGCCCAGGCAGGCATAGCTTTTGAAAAGATTCTAAATGATGCTTAAAGGTGCGGTTGTTGGAAATTGTAAACTTCAGCCATTCTTTGTTATGATTCAAATGAACTAAACTAACATTGTATGCCAGCAAATGATCATTGCTCACTGCTCACTGCTGACTGCTGGCTGCTGGATGCTGGCTGCTGGCTGTTGCTTCATATATGTGTAATCTACCAATTGTCAGACAATGCTTGAAAAACTACGCAATTTTTCTTTCAATTTATTTTTGGTTTTGTAGATCAATTTTTGTCTCTTCAAAGGTTTCCTCCTTCATTTCGTTTCTGAAATGTAAGGAAAGAAGAAGTAAAAAACATTCGGATCAACTCTCTAAAGGATAATTTCTACTACCTACTCATTCACTCATTCATCTTTTACGAAAGCATTGTGCCTTCAATAATGGGTTAAAGTTAACATTTAAGTAGAGCTTTTTTTTTTGTGGTATTTTAACCACTTTGGTTAAACAATTTTGTTGTTATTTCATAACATTGTCGACATTCGTGCCAAGATCGACTTACTCCAGTCAGCTTCTGCTTTAGTAATTTTATATACATGCACATACGTATATATGTATGGATTTGTATGTGTATGCGTATTTTGGTATTGTGATGATTTCAAGAATTTATTGTCGCTATCTCTTTGTTGTATTCGTTTTCATTGTTTTCATTTACACGATAACGATTATCGATCCTTAAAAATAATAATAATCGCTCGTACAGACGTTTCATACCGCATTGTTGGTGTTCTCCAATTGTGTTTGTAAATGAAAATTAAAAAAAAAAAAAAAAACGATTTTCTTGTTATTTGTCAAAAATTATTTCTCTTTCAGAAATTTAACCATTTTTCTTTTCGTTTTCTTTTCCTTTTGTATCTTCTACCGATCTCTTTAGATACAAGATTCTCTTCATTTTCCGTAATGGCTTTCAAATATTGTTGACACCTAAATTTGTTTAAAATTAATGAATAATGGAAACAAGCCGTAATATATTACGATAAAAAAAAAATTTCTCATTTTTGTCTCTCTAGATTATACCAATTCGATTCAATTATCATTTCCCATATTGCAATATTATGTTTCGATTCCAATTCGTTCGCAGCTGCTCCATCCAAGAATAACCCTTCTCTAATGAGTGGAACTCTGTGCTGGTGTTCTGAAGAAGAAAAACAAAATTATCTTACGTAATAAATAAAAAATATTCTTCTTCTTTCCCCTAATAGTTTTCCAAAATGAACTTTCTCTGATTATGTGGAATTTAATAATTTAAGGCATCTGCTCTCTTGAAGTGCTCTAGAAAGGTTGTTCTGTACTGTGATGTCAAGGGTTAATGGCGATCGAAGATGGCGCTTCACCTACCGAATAAAATATCACGTTATTCGAAAGATGTCCGAAAACAATATTTTTTCCTTTTACGGAAAGAGTTATCGGAATATGCTCTCGGAAAATCGTTCGTAATCGTCCAATAAATTAATCTGTAAACATTTATTACACCGTCTGGCCGTCTGGCCGTCTTGTATTCTTGTGTTCAATCCACAGGACGCCATGCTTGAGATATTGTGATGAAGTTTTTACTGACACCGACTCAAGGGTGAATGCTATTGAAAGTGGTTCGTATCGAAACCATTCTTTTCGACCATATACCCATACGACGCTTTACGTTGAAGAGTCGTTATATGAGCAATTATATGAAGTGAATTGATGTAGGGCACTTAGCGTTGGGTCTTGGCCTATTGTAATGCGTTTACTTGTCAGGTATGAGTATTAGAAGACCTCGTTTCAACTGAATTTTATTGCAGAAGTCGAAGCAGATGGGGAGTAGAGTATGCCTTTTGTTACATCGACTACGTATTTAGTTTCTTAGATGCCCAGCTATAGAAATTGTTAATATGTTAGGGGACGGCCACAGGCCATAGAGTTTTTTCAAGTAAATGACCTTAGAGTCCCCTAACTCTGAACCACCTGCAGAAAATCAGCAAACCGCCTATAAGTAATATTTTTTCGATGCAGAAGAGTAGCCACAATGCTGAATGAAATAAAAAAATTGAAAAGGCTTTGAACAAAGGATGTAACATTTATATATTTGATTTTTGAATCCAATGAATTTTTTCATCCGCGCATATATTTAAACATTCTGTCTATTATATTGTTTTTTATGCCCATCACTGTAAGATGGCGGTACACTCATTTTGTTTTCCTTCATAATGTATACACCGCCCAAAGGATAGCTTCAGAGACCCTATCGAGTATATATATATTCTTGATTAGCGTGAAATTCTGAATTGGTTTTGCCATGTCTGTCCGTCTGTGTGTCTATGTAGTGTTTGTAGTTGGCACTATCCTGGCCGCTAAAATGAATTTAAATTTGGTAGAGACAATGCAAGTTTTTGTACACAAGTTGGTATTGAAAATTTTCCAAATCGATCAGCAGAAACGCGCAGTGGAGCGTAAATTGAGCAGAACTTCGTTTTTTTTTAACAAACTTTTGCTCATTACTCGGAAATCATTAAATTTAGAAGACTGAAATTTTCCACATTTATCTTACGAAGCTCTCTAACCCCTACTTGTAAAAATGGCCATTGCCGAACCAAGTAACAAGTGATTTAATTTTTATTATTATTATTATTATTATTTTAATTTTAGACTAATGAATTGAATTCTTAGACTAAAAAAAGAGACATTGAGCACTAGCAACACAGGCTATTTTGGTTTTTATTATTATTTCCCATAAGGCAAACAAAACAGAATATTTAAAACTATTTTGTACATTCCTCAAACGAAGAGATCTGCCTAAAAATGGGTTAATTTTAAAATGAGTTCGGTAGACACCGCGACCTGGGGGATCAATTTTTCTTAATATCACCGGCGATTTGGGTATCAAATAAAACCACTCGAAGAGTAGAATGCGAAAATCACAGTGGCGGGTATGCGAGATTCGACTTTGTCGAATATAGTCTTCCTATTTGTTTGTTTCGTTATTTATTTTCTTAAATATTACACAAACATGAGAAACTTCATATAATTCGAATCAAAACTATATGCATATGTTCCCATTAAAAATAGTGAAAAACTGGAGTATTCCATGATCAAATGGATAATGTAGGAAATGAGCCCGAATTTTTGTTTATTCTTATTGTGGTTAAGTTTTGATATTTTTTACAGTTTGGCAAAACATCACTGCGTGCTAAGGGTTGGCATTTAACCACGGAATGTATAAAATATGATTTTTTGTACAGAAAATGCACGTTTATTATATGAAAGTAAACCTATAGTTTGCCGCGGCCTACCATAGACTACGCTACATGATTGCATAGTTATAGTTAGGCTTTACAGAATAAGGCCTTCTATGGCCTTATGAGCTTAGATGTTAGGTTTTGTATACGTCAACACAAACTTTATATGGCTTTGTACTACATTTGGTGTAAGGTATAATAAAAAAGTATATAAAAACCTTTTGCTCTGTTTAGGCAAACCGGCCGTAGGTGATTTTCGCACGCTTTCGCGGTTTGACAGTGACTACATTAATAGTCAAGGCCATCTTAGGGCAAATTCCGGTTTCATATTTACATGCTCCTGGCCGCCTATTTCCTATACCCACAACAAATCTCCAGAAAAAATTTGCTGAACATGTATCTAGTTTTACGCACGTCAAGGGTCGTATTAGAACCGGAGCAATATGGAAGACATTATTGCAAAGATTTCGAAAAATAAGATTTTTAGGGAAAGCACATGGAAATTTTCTTCCTAATGCATTACCTATTTGATCCAAGTTGCGTCCTATTGAATAATCGTAACCCTTTCGCGGGAGCGCACTAGATTCATACTTCGCCGGATATGAACGGCGTCGGTCAATCGCTATGATGTATTAAGTGACTGCCGTATAAAGACGTTG
Organism: Glossina fuscipes; assembly: GCF_014805625.2. Classification (NCBI taxonomy): domain Eukaryota; kingdom Metazoa; phylum Arthropoda; class Insecta; order Diptera; family Glossinidae; genus Glossina; species Glossina fuscipes. Next base: position 17,795,441 of record NW_023998416.1, read on the forward strand.
CGCTCGTTGCGCTCGTTGCGAGAAAGGTTGAGCGAATATTTCCAAAAGTTCATCGCTTTTTAATTGTTTTCATTGAGGAAATAGAAAATTCGGACGTACACAGGCGTCTTGTGTATATGCATAGATATCGTAATGCCGTCGAAAAAATTTGCAAAGTCATTTGTGAGATCGAAAAACTATTTACTTATTATTAATTTTCCCACGTGAAAGTTTATTGTTATGGACAAATTGATCTACCTGTATATTTATAAAAATCATTCTGTCTATATAAATCAGTTATCTAAACGAAAAGCGTTTCGTTCACTACATGTAGCACTTGAAGTGTTAAAAAAAAAAAAAATTGATTTATCAGCAATGTGTTCTACACATTTAAGAAAAATATTCTGATTGTTATGGTCTCGATAATTATTAATTCACCTTTAAGTAGCACCAGCAATAAACAACAATGAAAAGTAACAAAGAGCAAAAGCAATTGTCTAACAATTTAAAACATTTATTGGTGGTATTACTCGCGAGGTGTATGCCTTCGACTTTATTGCATGCATGTAAAGACAACAACAAAACTCCTTTGGGTATATGGTTCGTATTCTCGCGCATATACAAACTCTTTCATGCAATTGTTATTATTTTTACTGTTGTTGTTATTGTTGTTGTTCTTGTTGTTGTTGTTGTTATTATTATTTTCTCCCTTTTGATAACAAGCAAAACCGCCTGTTTTGCACCGCACAAGCAAAAAGGTTTCCTTCTCTTTCAATTTTTGCCCCTTCGCTGTCACACTTTATGGAGGCAATTGGTGTTGTAATTTTTCTCTTTGAACTTTTTGCAAAGTCATTGTTTTATGTAGCTGCGTAAATGTGTCTTTCTGCGTATGCTGCCTTTATGCGGAAATTTTTAGCAATTTCCTAATGACTGCTGTTTGTTTTGTTTGAAAAAGAAAACAAAAACAAAAACAAAACGAAACAGCAACAACACGATTTACGAATTCATTTAATAAGTATTATTGTAATGCTTACGTTGAAGTGTGAGTGGTTTCCATACTCAGCGCAAGATGTGCGACAAGAAAAATGTGTTTTCAAATTTTTCTTTTTGCTTGCTTTTAAAAATTCAGTTCAAAAGTCACTTAAATCGGTCCAGGGGTTCGCACACACAATCAAAAAAACTCCTAAGGCTGGAAATTTCCTATTACTATGCTACTTGTGGTCATCTTTCTTCGCATTTATGTTGCTCGCCGGGTGTGCTAAGTCAGTTTACATATTTTTGAGGAAAAATGCTTTTTTTTTTTTCAGTTTTACTTATTTATCGTAATATTTCTCAGATTATGGCCGTGGATAGTGAATTTTTGAAAGCCTAGATTTTATTGACAATTTTAGCACAACTATTTACAAAGAATATGTTTACCGGAACGTATTTTTAATCACACTTTAACTCTTCTTCTTTGTCTTCTCTCTTCGAATATTACGCACATAGTTTACGCTTGTAAGCCCTTTGAAAGCAATTCACCAATACCAAGCTCATTCTGATATTTTTGTTAATCCTATCACCTGATGGATTTCCCAGGAATTTTTTATTGATCGTTTTTTTAATAGTCAGCAGCACTTGGCGCTGGGTTGCAAGTCAAGAAATTTCATTTTCACCATCAAAATCAGCCAAGTTCCATTTATTTATGTATATATTTATTTATTAGTTACATTTAGATAACCAACTAATTTTAAGGTACGAAAGCATAAAAATTATTTTAACTTTTTGTTTATGCTAATTATAATATAGATAGGGTTACCATGCTAAAGAGGGATGTAAAAAAATCAGATCAGCTATGATTTTTATACACAACTACATATAAAGTACATATGAGAAAGACTATGAAATGCATTGGCACCAGCAATTTTCGACTACCGATTATTTACATTTTGAAACTTAAGGACGTCGAAATAGTCATTCTCTGACTGTAATCTTAGAATCGCATATAGGAATTGAATGATAAACATGATTAAAATTATCAAAAGAGAATCTAAAAAGGGTTAAATCATTCATAATTGTGACTACATTGATCAAGTTTAATTAACTGAAATTGGCATTGACGTACCCCGCCGCGTAACGGGCCAATTTCTGTTAATAAGTCTGAAGTGTTTATGCCTTCCTTCAGCAGATCACAGAACAGAATGCCTAAACGAATCTCTGACTTGTAAGCGAGGGTATGTCAATTAGAGTGTGTATTCACGAATTGGTTGGGAGCGCATGGGATCCCAATGCAGATTGCGTAAAGTAAACACTAAGAACTGTTTTTGGATTGATTCAACTGAGTCAAGACGGCATTGTTAATTAGTTAGCCAAACTATTACATCATACTTAAGAACAGGTCTGACCAGGCTTATGGATAATCTTTTCATCACATTCACGAGTCAATAAATTGTTCTCATCACCACTTATTTAAGCCCAGATACATTTGCGCTCTATTAACTCTTAGATCTATATGCGTACATTGAAGCGAAGCTTGTTAGGTCCGGAAATGGTGGGACTTCATTCATTTTAACATTATTAATACGGTAAACCGTGCGAAGAGTAGAGCTTCTAGAAACCGTCAATTCCTTGCATGTACTAAAGTTTGAATGCATGCAATTTGCTTAGGCAAATGTACAACAGCATTACGCTCTAGGAGTACAGGCATCCCTTCTATAATACCTTACTTGTCAAGCATGGCTTCGGTGCAAGATGGTACGCATTGCCTTGATTTATTTATTTACGGATTTAAAGGGTGCCGGATAACTCATTGTTGGTCTGTATTGAAAACCTTACCACACTTGAGATCTGAATCTGCGACTATTAAGTTGCCTTGATTTACATTATTTTAAAGTCTTGTACAGGACGACTTCGACACAACACCCACAGTCTTGATTTATATTATATATCATTTTATATATTATTATTCCGTGTTATTCCTTAGTGTAGGTAAGCGAATAAAAACCAACGTATATTTCATTAAAATTCTTTATGAAAACGGCCTGCAGTCATCTAAATATACCGTATAGCCATAGTCAGGCCACTGTTGATGAACGTCACATATTCGCCGTTAAGTGAGTGTATTATGCCTACATTGCAGATGTCACTGATCAAAGTACATGCAACTACATGCACCTATTATAACATCTTTCTTGAACGGCCCTTAATACCAAATCATGTGCTCAAAAAAAAAAAAAAAACAAAAACGGTTCTCTAATTGCTTAACTGACAAAGCAAAGTTTTCTTCGATTGTTGTTTGTTGATTTGGCGGTAGGCTTCCGAAATTTTCCGTATGTCAAATAAATCTTTAATGCCCGCACTCTTTTTCTGCTACAGTAGTTTGCAGAAAAAGTTATCTAAAGTTGTCCTGGAAAATAAATATTTGTTCTCTTTCAAGTACCATTTCGATGTTGTGCTTCCTTTTCTGCCATACTATGTGAAGAAAATTTTGGCGATTCATTCTTGTTTTGATAAAATTTTTCATATTTAAAAAATTTTTTTCATTTCCCCAAATTGATGCGGAAAAGAAAACACGACAACCACAGACTTTTGCTTCTTTTCTAGGATAAGTGTAAAGTTTTTGTACTAAATTTTCTTGCGGCTGTTGTGGTTATGGCTCTTGTAGTAGTTTTGTTCTCCTTCTGTTCTTTACGATTGAAATTACATTTAAAATTTTTATTTATTTTATAAAATTTATTGTTCTGCTTTAGACCACTGAGGCAGTTCTTCTTCATTATGTTTTCAAGTAGATGCCTTGGAGTTTATATACAGTGGTATAATGTAATTAATAATTGGTAATTTAATAAATTTAACAAACAAAAGAAAAATATTTAAATGAAGTGTTCTTTAAAATCATTTTTTCTTATTTATTTGTTTTCTTCTTTACAGGTATGTAACGAATTTGTTTTTATTGATTTGCAAGGTAAAAAAGACTTAAAATTTATATCGTTGTACATAACACCATGCCATATACCATATATACGATAAGTTTGTAATAATATAAAGAACATTTGTTGTACCATCTCCTTATAGGCGTGTGATGTGATTAAATATAATTAAAATTCTCAATTACTTGAATAACGAGTGCTATAACTCGTATGTAATTAGCGGCAGAGTAATGATATCTTTAAAATTATATACGAAGTCGATAATCACTACTATATTAAATGCTCATGGACTGCGCCATGTAATCGGTACAATCCTTTCGTCGGATATGTGTCAAGGTTTCATGGTCTCAGGGTTCAAGGTCATAACTTGATGAAAATTTTCCATAATCTAGTGAAAAAAAAGCGACAAGAGAGTGGTAGCTGCGGGATGTTCAAGTGATGTCGGCATAGTCTCATCAAGGTTTCTGTACCGTAATATTTTGATAATTTCTTGTACTTCTGTGTTTTATTAGCGACATTACATACTTCATTATATAATGTCTAGTCATACATAAGACATAATACATAACACATTAATTGTTCACAAAAACATTAATTGTTCACTTGGCTTTAATTCCCGTCCGTAGCCCTCCGTGCGTAGAATTGTCGCCAGCAAATACAAATATCGTTGCCATATATTTTTGACTTATATTTTCAAAGCGGAGCAGACCCCTTTATGGGAAAAGAAGAGGAGATAATAGTAATTGTAGATAAAACACTGTTTATAAAAAGCTTCGGTATCAAGAGAATTCAAATTTGCTAATATTTTGGAGATAAAAATTTTAGCTTTTAGTGCTATTGTAGGCATATTTCTGCTGACAGGGGAACAAGTCGTCCTTAGGTTGACAATAAGAGTATCGTTTGCATATCAAAGGCGTAATATGTATATAACGAATCCAATTTTGCACAATTTTCCCAACGAGCAAGTCAATATGCATGTTTGGCATGGACCTCTAGCATACAGAGAGAGAGAGAGAGTCACCAGGAGTAGCATCTTGCTCTTTGAAGCACTTAGAGCAGGTGAGAACCCAAAAGCATTATACATTATGGCTTATAGTGATATGGGCACTGGTCAAAATAGAAACATAAAGCTGCCTTAATGAGTGTGTGTAAAAAATCTTAAGAAAAGTCTTAAAGACATGCGAACATTTTTTTTTGTGTTGGTGGAGAAACTCTACATTAGTGAAGTCTATGCTGGATCAGAAAATTTCAGGAATATTTCGTTGTTATCATTTGAATAAAAAGCCGATATATTATCCCTTTAATTAACGATTACATTAATCCGTTAATTTCGAAGCCGAGACAGGTCCGTTTAGATATAACAAAATCTTTGTTTTTTTAGCCAGCATTGTAAACATTATCAGATAATAATCTTACAATATCTAATACTGAAAAATGCAAACAATATATGTATTAATGGCTAGCAATGTTTTACAATTTATTTAAATACAAACTCTCAAATAACTCTTAATAACAAAAAATGGACTTAGTCTTGACTTAAAATTAAATTAAAATTATGAATTGTTGCATGATTGCATGATATTGAATTGGACCGGTGGATGAATTAAACGAGAAGTAGATGACAATAAGGACAAAGGGATGTCTACTTGACTGAGAGAATTAATCAAGCGGATTCGTTGTCTAGTTGGAGCGACTATTTGCCGTTCATTTCAATATGTGGCAGCGTCACTTATCATTTTTAAATTTGAATGTTCAGCAATGGCAAAACAGCTAGGGAGGCCCACAAGTGATGTCGATTTATATAATTTTTCTTTCTCAACAATCCTGTTATAGGTCTGAAGTCGATTAATAATCCGTAAAAGCTGAGCTCTCTCTCTGTGAAGTGTTTCAATGAGTAAGGAAATTATTTTACTCTGCAAAGAAGCGCGTATTAGAATCAAATCGAGACCGCTTTAATAACAATTTTAACTTCCTTGACATAGCTTTACGGATATTGCTTTACGAATTATATATTACGTCTTTCCTTTTCACATAGCTCGACTGTTTTGCTTTTTTAAGGCGATTTGAAGGATCCATATTAAGTCATTCCAAATTGTACGCTGAAGAATATATATATATATATATGTCTGTATCTCGAACCACCTGCAGTACAAGGTACGTTGGCGGATGGACGTATAAAGTATAGAAAACGTGTTTTCTTATAACGATCGATTGAGCATCAGTTTCGGAATCGATTCTAGTTTATCTGTTCGTTTCTCTGCCTGATCTTTGTCCATGCGTTTTGCGCTCAATTTGCACTCTGCAATTTCCAAGATATTTTACCAGAATTTGGGGCATTGACATTTCTTCCACGAACGGGATCTTATAAAAATGGTTTGAAAAGAACCGTTTTCACAATTACTCCGCTCACGAAAGCTATTAAATAAAAAATTTTTGCAATTTATAGAATTTGGAAACGAATGCAGAAAATGTTGACGAAACAGCACCACTTTTGGAAGTACCCCCCATGTGGTTGTTATTCCAAAAAGTTAACTCTGTTATGGCAACAAGATCTGGTTACTCGCCTTTTTCTCTAGAATACTAATGCGGCGTAAAAATTTCGTGGTATAAGCTTGGATAACATTTTTTGGGCAGTCTCCACCATAAGGATTGTCATGAAACGCAAGCCTTCAAATGCTAATAAATATTTTGACAAAAAGTCAACGTCACGTCGGTTCACGTTCCATTGAAGATTTTTTTAAAACCTCATTTTTATACGGTTGAAATTCCGAAACCTTATTTCTACATTACATGCTAACCTTGGATTGTAATTAGGGATGTTGTGGTCGGTCTTGACTAATTGTGACGATTTGACTTCTTTGGATGGCTTAACATAAGTTAATGTGTCGGATATATATATATATATATATATGGTATCGTAAGTTTTACGGGGCGACTTAAGACCTTTTTTCATAAAGTAAGATATAAGAACTGAAAAATATAAACTCTAAGTTTAGCGGAATAATTAATGAAAAATTACTGATTGTCATTACACATCATAAGGAAAAATGTTTTAGCGGTGCGTGTTAGCCAAAGCAATTAGTAAGTTGCGCTCAGTAAAGTGTCTTGATCCTATTTTCTCGTCGAGTGGATGGCGCAGGGCATTACGCAAAGATTTATAATAACCTTGCAAATCTGTTTCACGGTGCCAATTTGACTCTAGTAGATTTTTTAAGAAATTCGATTGTCGAAAGCCTTGCCATAATATCGCTTCTTTTGGACTAAAATGTCAATGATTTTGATTCATGGTACCGTGTTCTTTAGGCTAAGATTCCCTCACGTTATATAGCATTGAGGCGAATGTTTCATTAGCTTGGTTCAGTCATGTCAAAAATCACAAATCGGTATTATTCCTATTATCCTAACTCACTGTTGATTGTTAGATTCCACATTATTTGCTTTCTCAGGCGACTAGTTTGAAAATCGAAAGAATCCTTTGTAATATAAACATAACATCCGTAGAAATATTAGCAAGACTTCTCTTCTCTTCTTCTTTCTTTAAGGGCAGTGAATGAGATCATTCTGGTATGTGCACATATTCTTCAATAATATTTTTATTTTTATTTTGATAGAAAAACAGCCAAAAATTTTCCCTTTAAAAATAAAAGTAGAAGATGTTCTGCGTTCGTCTAAATGCAGAGGTTATTATGTTTGCTTATATGTATGCATATTTATAAATATAAAGGAAACAAATCAACTCATGAATGAAGTTTATATGAAGAAAATTGTGTAAAAAATACAAAACCCCTACAAAGAAACGAAAGTAGAAAAATCAAGATAAAATAAAGAACTTGAAGTCGAATCTCTTACGCCTACCATTTCGAGTAGATATATAACAAAAGGATAAGACCGATCGATACCATGTTTGCGGTAGACTTTATGGAGGCCCTGTATTGTATTTTTCGTTCGAAATCGTTGGGTCGAGCTTGCCTTTGTGCTTTGCTTTTGAACAATTATAACGCCTACGAAATGCAACCCTGGATATGAGCTTGAAAAAAATTGTGTGGAAATTCAGTTCAAAGCACTTTAAGCTGATTAGATTTTATGAGATCTCTTTGATATGTATATATTGGGATGTTACAAACGAAATGATTAAAACATGTCAAGCCTTATTTGAAGGGTAAGAAAAAGATAAATACACAAGCAAAGGGACTGACAATCAAAAGCACATCGCGTCTATCAAGAAATGTGTTGAATGCTAAAATGTTTTCTGCTTCTCCAGCAGGCAAAAGTTAAAATATTCTTTTAAATAAATATATGGTTTACTATGCACATCGGCTGATAGATCACACTATTGATATATAAAAAGAAAAAAAAAGAAAAAAAAAAAAAAAAAAAAGACGTATACAGAGATACGTCTCTTTTTATGTGGATGTTTTGCATGCGCATATGCATATGCCTTGCCTTGGTGAGTAAAATAGAAATTAAATCCAAATGGAGACGCTTGTGTCAGCAGTTCGCTTATATGCATGCATATATATATATATATAGATGATGATTGATCATTTTGAGGGCCACAGGCAAACATACAAACGCACTGGATGTGGCACTGTGACGATGATTCTTCAACACCGTCCCAAACAAAGGCTATATTGGGTAGAGGAAACAGCGCAGACATTGTTGTCAAAGCTATACTCGCACGATGTGTGTTGTATTACATTTCGTTCAACTATTAAAATAAGTAAAACACCGAAAATGAGGAGGAAGAAGAAGAAGAAGAAGAAGAAGATGAGAACAACAAACCACTCACTCACTCAGTTCTTTAAAAGACCGCTAAACAAAGACTTGCTAAAAGTACAAAAGAAGAGACTTAAATAGAGTTAAGTTTTTAAGAGTTAAAAATGTCTCTTCTTCTTCTTCGTTCTCTTTGTATTTATTTTTGTTTCTCACTCTTTCTTTCTTTTACAAAAATTATTCTTAAGTATCTTAACTACTGCCGTTCCTGGTATCTTAATCTTTTTCGCACTTCAATAAAGTAATAAAACTTGAGAATCAAGAGCCTGAGTTTAGTGTCGTTTATTGTTCGGTTATTGTAAACGTTCGCGCTGTTAGTAAACATATACTTCATGCCAGATCGCAACTAACTGTGAACTTTAGTTCGATGCGAGAGTTGAACGAGTGTGCATAGATGCATACGCGAGAGTGCATGAGTGTAGATCAGCAAATCGTTGTTATTATCGTAGCTGTTGTTTGATTTTCATTCATTTCTTCTTGTTTTCCTTCTTTGTTTTTTTTTTTTTTTTATTAATCGTGTCAAATAATTCTTATGTTTTAAAACTGAAACGAAAAAAATTTTGAGATTTTGTTATTGCGAAATGTTGTAATGTTTTCCTAATAAAAATTTATGACAATTACGTGATTTATTCTATCTAAGGTGTAAATAAGAAAAGTATTTATATTATCATTATTTCTTTTTTTTGAACCCTTTACAAAAATATAAGAAGAAGACACGACGAGCATTGTTGTCGATTTTTCAAAGAAAAAAAAAAAAAAAAAAAAAAGAAAAAGTGAAGTGCTTTCCTTTTTGCGATCATAACATATATAGAAAAAGGAAAAGAAATTTTTTTTTTTAAATTATAATGTTTTTAACTGTTAGTGTCAATAAATAGTTATTTTTTTTGTTTGTTTTTTTTTTCCGTTTAAACGCGCAAACCCGCATAAAGTGGTTCGAAAAACTGGATTAGCCACAACGTTCGGGCTCGTTTTTATTTTCGTTTATTTCCTTTTTTTTTGCGGCCAAATAAGTTGCGCATATACAACCTCACACAACGTTGTTCGCGGTGCTGCTGTACCAGTGTATCGATATCTGAATAAGTTGCCGCTTTTGCTTTTTCTGCCCACCTTGAAAGAAAAGTAAATATCATGTAAAATATGTGCATAATTTATTTGAATGGAATTTTTAGAAATTTTGCAAACCATTTTAAAATTTTTTTTTTTTTAACTCACATGAGATAAATACAATTTAATTTACCGCCCAGGCAGTGCGCCAGAGATGAAAGAACGATTAAATTTGTCTCGCCTAAACTTTGTTCAGAAGTTCGCAAACACTTTATCAACCAACTGTTTATGTGGTATGAAGAAATATATGCAGTCCGTTTCATCTCGGCCTTTCTCGCTCTTGTCAGCTTAAATTTGAATCGGTTTTATGTATGAAATCGATAGCGTCACTTACAATTGAGAAGAATTTTGAAATTGAACACTTACTCCTTAATATTGTTTACGTGATCATTTTTCTTCCGTTTTTTTTTACACAGACTTGATTACACTTCCAATACATTACGGTCATGCCCGTCTTTTCGCCCAGCGACAAGCAATGCGAAGCCAAAGCCTTTGTCTAGAAAATTGTATAAGTACTTGTAATTTTTTATTTTATTCTATTATTAATTACTTATGTCAGTTCAGGTTAGAAAACTATTTACTAACGATTCTAATGCACAGAACTCGTTGCATTAAAATCTTGTGATTGCTTTCTTATTGCTTTCACAGTATGGTTTATGCTAAATAAGTCAACTCTAAAAAACAAGTAAACAAATTTTTGGTATTCGGTACTCGGAAGGATACAATTGTGTGCCTAAGGAAATGTTACAAATTTTTAGACCAACATCTGAATGCAATAAGTCGCAATTTAAAATTGGTGGTTTATTGCGAGCATATATGTGTGCGTGATTACGACAGTTTTATTGCCAAATTTTTACGTGGAACCACTAAATACTCACTCCATTGCAGATCATGGTCACCAATCAAAAAATTCGTATGCCAAGCATTAGCTTCCCGCTTCAATTTTCCCTTCAGCAAGCTTTTCAATAACAAATAGACCACTGAACGCTGAAGTGGTGGTTTCAATAGGCTTGTAATCTTCTGCTGCTCAAAAATTAACTTCATTTCGTCTCATTTTGCATCTTACTGAACTGAAAGACGCATTTAACGTTAACCCCATCATCGATGATGGGTGCAAAGTTTAAAAATTATAAACCAATCATCGAAAGGCAAAATATTTTCATCGCTATGTAATGAAGTTGCTTTTTGCTGTTTTAAAGAAGAAGAAAAAAAATTATTCCTATTGCCCAAGGCATTCTCAACAATTGTGAATTTTCCCGCTTCGATTGTAATGCTTGATAATGCGCGAATTTCGAAGCTTGCTAAGGCTGACCAGCGGACTGATTTAGTAATGCATGAGTATAAGTAGCCGAATGGTTGAAAACTGCAGCTACCCAGTCAACGTTCATGGGTTCGAACGCCAGTGCGGTAGAGTTTAGTTCGTCGTAGCTATAACGTAAAGGTGGTAAACTCATAGCACGATTGGGCGCACGCCTACCTACTAGGCTGTCACTACCTCTCTCTTTGTCTTTATCGGATTTGTTTCTCATCATCGCCATTGCTACGCCAATAATGGCATTTCTTGAGTGATAAAAAGAAAAATATCTGCTTTCTTCTGTGTACAGCAAGGGCAACTACGACATCATATTCCGTCAATTATTTTCCATCGTAATATGAAAATACGAAAAGTTCAAGTAGGAGCTCGATTCACAGGTATTACTGAATTAATTCGCACAAACACCAAAAATTAAGTTCGTTCTTCGATTTTTGATTCCAAGACTCTTCGATTGTAAACCACATTGCAATATATAACATTTAATGAGACCATTTTAAACAAGATGGGCTTTAGAGTTGGTAAAGTGAAGCTTAAAAAAATTCATTGACTATTTTCCCAACTTAGTAAAAAGCTTATTGTAAAATATGAATTCGTCATAGTAGCGCTTCCTTATCGTAAGTCTATTGAGTATTTTGTATCGTTTGCTCCAAGGGGTTTTAGCTGGATTTACCCAGGTCTTTCACTACCTTTCGATAATGGGCTCTTCTTTAGTAAGCTACCTTCTCTGAAGAAACGTTTTTCTACTTTCTTCCTAGTAAATCTGATTAATAGAGCGTTTGATTTAATGACCTTACTAAATGAATCGAACTTAAATCTGGGACACAAAAGGGTCGAAGAGTGATCGAACTATGTCCATTTTATACTCATACCTTTTTCTTATTTCTTATTACCACGAACCAAATAAAAAAAGGTAGTGTTTTCCTTCTATTTTGTTAATGAGGGCAAAAGTTGAAATTACGCTCCGTATCCAAAGTTCCACGTAGCGAAAAAGTTATTTGAAGATTTGTAAAAAAAAAAGCTATGTTGATAAGAATTCTAAGAAACTCTGATTCTAGCATCAGGTTCGTGCGCCCACTTCAACTAGCACAAGTTGTTTCGAAATAAAAAATCGAGTATAATTGCAATGAAAATAAGCAATAATTGTTTCTTTGATTTTCTCCGTTTGTTTACATACACTTTTGAAAATAATTACAACCATTAATATAAAACATTTCCCAGTTACTTATGTGGTTAATGAAGGCATTTAAAATATGCCACAAAACACTTAAAATGATCGGTGTATGAAACATTTAGGAATGGGTAACTAAGTAAAATATTTGTCTTCGCTAATAGTTTGCTGGTTTTGTTGGTTGCATTTCAGAAGCAAACTGCCTTCATCAGCTTTTAAATGATTTAATAAAAAATTATCCTAAAAAATTGAAACTTAAAACTGAGTATTAGAAAATTTAAATGCCCATCGTTTTTACATAGAGACAAGCAATTTTTGCCTTCGCTTGTCGTTTATCTCTTTCTCTAATTGGTTTATGGATTTTAATTGAAATTCGGAGAAACCTACAAAATTGAGTTGGGTTACAAATACTATCGCTTGATTTGCATTGATTGAAGTCTGAAAATGGAATAAGCCCGCATGTCCCTAAGCCTCAACGAGAAATACCTGTGTGTTGTAACAGATTTCCATATTAAAAAAGATGCAGAATAGATTTCCGCCTAAGTGAAACCATCTTTATACAAATATTTCTTGAAGCTATAACCATATAAAAATGGATTCATTTCGTTTCCCTTATTTGCTCTAAAACGATTGTTTTCTCATTTGCTGTATCCTATTGGAAAGTGTTCTTAAATAATTGTTAACACAAATGTGCGCTTCATTATCACATTTTAATTGGTTTTCTTGCGTAGTTTAGCATTTAGTTTCTTTCCATTATTATAACGTTTTGAGAAAGTAGTTAATTTTAAGCGACTTGTGGAGTATTAGGCAATTAAAACTTTAACAAACTATAAAAAGAAAATACAGACGGCACTAATATTAATTATTAAAATGAGGAAGAGAGAGAGAGCAACATAAAATTAAAAGAACTTTTAAATGTAAAATTTCTTTTTAGCGCAGTAAAATATAATTGAATTTCACATTGACTGCAGGCTATTGGTTAACTTTTGCTTACGTAAAAACATAAAAACTAAATTAATAATCAATATTTACGGGTAATACGAGGTGAAACGTTTTAAAACGTTGACCATCTGTTACTTCTTCTTTAAGCGATACTCGACATTTCTCGAAATTGCTCAAATGTAGTGATGGAGCGTGGCTTGGATTACTAAACGAGTAGTAGGGATGGTGGTAATGTTTAATCGAATTGTTTTCGACAATTTTCTTCTTAGTTTTTTGTAACCGACGGCTTTTGTGATACAAGGGTATACTAAGTTTGTGCGGACGTATGCAACATCCTGATGGACTTGAGATAGACCCAACTTTTATTACACCGTCCGCTTGTCTGTCCGTCCGTCCATCTCGAGTGCTTGTGTTGATCCTGCAAGCTGCAATTTTTTCGATGAAATTTTGTACACCGACATGGTTTGGGCAAAAGACGAGCGCTATTGAAGATGGCATTGATCAGAGCATTTTTTCGATCACTTCCCGTAAAGCATCTTGTTTTGGAAAGTCGTTATATGAATAACTATAATAAACGAAGTAATTTAGGATATTTTATGATGAGCCGCGTCCGTGTTTTCGCTTGTTCTTCTGACATATTTTTATTCAAAATTTGAGTACTTTCGTCTTTCGCCTCTTGTTGTTCTGCAGAAATTTTCCTTTAAGGTGGTAAGATTGAGGGGCTTTAATAGCGAAAAATAGCTAAATTCCATTAGGATTTCGTCCAGAACCGAACACAGGTTTTTTCATTTTCACAATCTATTTGATTACAAGTGCGTTTTTTCTTTTGACGCCTTCCCGGCGCGTATTCTCCACATTGTGAAATGCCTATATTTTTCTCACACACGTGTGGAAAGGTTTCGAGTTTTCTCTATAACGTGAAAAGTGATCAAAAATTTTATAACGTAAAATAAGTTTAGAGTAATTAATTTTTTATAATTGATACCCCAACCCCCCTCCTATACTTATTCACCAATATATATTTTTACACGATAGATTTACACGTATATTTCGAAAATGCTTTTATCAGGCAAAACAGGAATCGTCTGTTTATTATGCATTCATTTATTTATTTAATTTTGTTTTCACCCTCTATTATATGCTATTTGTTTCCTACTACAGAGAAGAACGTGACAATTTTATAAATTTTTTTTCAAGTTGGTATTAAAACATTTCATTCTTTGTTAAGACTTCTATTCAATACCGCGTTCCAAGTAGAAATTTACACTCAAGTTGTTCAAGTGTAATTTTTTCTAATTTATATTTAATTATTTAGTGTTTTTTTTTTTCTTCTATTGTTGCTCTTTTGTTAAGAGATAACAAGAGAATGGTTTTTTTTCGTTGTTTGTTTATTTACTTTATTCTATAGCGCTAGCCATTCTCTGAATGAGTTATACATAAAGGTTACTACTTATTACATATTAGTTGTTTAGGTGAAATTTGACTAAAATTCTATTGAAGACTATTCGTTTACATAGCATGTGAATATATAAACGTGCAGCGGTGTTTCTCCTTCATTTCAGTTTTTTTTCTTTTTTTTTTCAAGTTACTTGAGCAGATCGGATAGATTAATATTTGCTTTGACATATCGAAAAATTTCAAAATGAAGTCTTTCGAAGAGGCATGAAAGAGACGGAATATCATTTCGAGTGTTTGGAAAGAAAAAAAACACACTTTTTCCTACAGATGTCGCTTTTATCGCAAATTGATGATTATCTTCTGAAATGATTCGATGTTCGATTTGCTCTGCAACAGATATATTATTTGTCTGGTTTATTCAGGAAAATTATTATTTTTGTCTATAGGCCTAAATGGTTTCTTAGATTACCAATAATGGTCTAAAGGGTAAGGGCGTGTCAAATATTTAAATGCTTTTTCAGGCATAATTGTATAACAGTAGTGCAGTTACTTGGAAATTTAAAAGCTTTTGCTGAAAAATGATCAACAGTCTTCATCCTTTAGGTTCGAAGTTTTACAATAGTTTTCAAATATCGTTCTCAATCGGAATACAAGTTGGATTTTCAACATTGTTATTTATTAACGCAACGTTCCTTTTTTGGGCGAAATTCACGACACTCATTCGGGCGTGCGGCAATCACGCAACGATCGATGCTTTTAAGAGTGCACACAAGCTTCTCTGGTACTAGGCGTGCAGATTAACTGATGTTTGCCTTTTTGGATTCAAATTTGGAACAGGTGCCAGGTTGTTACAGAGCTCCTTAGGTTACACCATATCTCACGGGGATGGTTTCGGTGATGTAGTTTTTTAATATTCTTTAAAAAATTATTGCCTTTTGATACTTAAACGCACGTTTATTGCTCCGTTGCCTCTCCTTCAAAATGTGTTATAAAAGAACAATATTTTCACGTTCTTGCAGTGGCGTGACGTGAAAGCCATTGTTTTTTACTTTGAATGCAAGTTTGGCACAGGGATCGACGCGTATCGCAGAGTCTTTAAATTTAATATTTCTTACAAGAACGGCCCTCATATTCTATTTTTTTTAGATTTTTCGAAAAAGATTTTTTTTTTGTTAGTACTTAGATCCATTACCTTTTCTGCCATCCCAGGAAAAGCGTCGGATGTTTGAAGTGATTTGATATTATTTCCTTTGGGTTGCTATCATACTTTTGGTATTTGCCACTTCCTGATTTTATTCTTTGATGATTTCAATCAGGTTAATCGGTTAAGCGTAAAAGTTTGGATTAGTCATCTTCGGTCGACTTATAGATTTTCTTATCAAGACGGCTCGAAAGTAATTTTCAATTTCGCCTTTTTTTCTCGATACCAAGCAACCTTTAATGAGCGATGATTCGAAATTCCTTGCAAGAGGAACTTTTACTAAAATCGAAAGCTTGAACTTTTTTTGATGCACAATGCTTTTGATGTGGGTTACGTTAATTGGTCACCCATTATAGTCTTCGAATGACTTTATCATAGACTTACGATTTATATCAACACAAACATAAGAAACTAATTCCTTCAAATATATAATACTTCGTCCATGATTTAATGAAGAAAGCGTTTTACCAGGCTGAACATAAAAAAAATTGAAGAGACATTTTCTTCATTTCAACATAAGTGAATGTTAAAAATTCGATTTCCGTTAGATTTGTTTTGTCCTTTGTAACGCCCAGAAATATTTGCCAAAGGCTGCATGAACAAATTATGTAGAATTTGGATGAACCTAATTGTGAATCGATAAATTCATGTCCGTTAGTACATTCATCCATTTTCGACATTTACTTTCGCCAAAAATTAGAGATAAAAGTTTTAGATCAGGTTTAAAAATTGCCATGATTTGCTTGTAGCCACGTATATATTTATCGAGGGCCTAGCACTAATATTTCGTAAAGCGATCTAAAAACAGAAATAATTCTAATTATCTAATTCATACCCAAAAATTTAAAGAAATGTTTGGCAATCTTTATATGAGAGTGTCGTTGAGTGATTATAAGAGATTTCGCCTAAGTGGAATACAATTTTCGTGATATTTTTCTATTAATTTATTTATTATTAGTTATCATCATAGTTTTGCATAGTGCCCATAGCTAGACATAAAATTTTACAATTAAAGTAAAAATGTTGCTCTTTCTAAGGTTTTGTGATTTTGTTTTCATTTTCTTGTTTACAATGTTTACTAAAAACTTGCCATTCATTTATTATGAAATGCTTCCTGACGGAAAATTTTTTTTTGCTTTTGCTAACCAGAAACAAACAACTTAAACGAACAACCGAAAATTGCTAACAGTAATAGTCATTTACCCTTAAAAAAAAAAAAAAAAGCAAAAAGATGCCCAAAAAAAACCTGTTTTACTAGTGGAAAAGTTAAACAAACGGATAGGCTTAGATGAAAATACAATAATAATAAAAGCAAAAAAGTATACCTGAACAAAACTCTCAAATTTTACTTTACACTTTTTTATACACACACTAACGTCACGCGAGGTATGTTAGCTTCATCATTCCGTTTGAAAATAATAGGCTTCGGAAAAAATCTTAAAAAGTGAAACTCACTGAAATAGAGAAGTTTTCCTCGTACACGACACACCATTGCTATAACGCAGAACCCAACATTAGCGCCTACTAAAATAAAGAAAGTATTTAGCATAGTATTACATTCGATAATACGTTTTGCTGGTTTTCAGAAGAGCGCGCTACTAGTGCTCTATAGTGTTGAATAATATTGAGACTTCTCTATGTCCTTCAGATTTTAGGGCACAAGGTTATACACGGGCAGACGCTAATCTTTAAGAGATAGGTTTAATAGAGTTATGTCCCGATATGGCAAAGAGGAGGGTTTTCGTGTTCAGTGTAATCTGGGAGAGAGTGTTGCGGAAGTGCAACAGGCAAGGTAAAATATTTATACTATACATTAATCTGAAGTCCAATAAGCGCTAAGAGGACTATTTACAGTTGCAAGTCCCGCATTTAGTATTTGGGAATTAGCTAACAAACGCATCACTTGGGAACGCTACTGATGAGAACTGAAATAAACCGATCAAGCATTAAAGGCAGAACGACTATAATAAAGTG
Organism: Glossina fuscipes; assembly: GCF_014805625.2. Taxonomy (NCBI): domain Eukaryota; kingdom Metazoa; phylum Arthropoda; class Insecta; order Diptera; family Glossinidae; genus Glossina; species Glossina fuscipes. The sequence goes on from NW_023998416.1 coordinate 17,813,200, forward strand.
AAAAGAGATAATAGAAGATGTTTCTCTTTCATCACAAATTATCATGTATTTCAAAACGCTACCGGAAAAGTTTCACGCAACTGAGCGTGGGTTTGAATTTGTCTTTCTAACCATATGCCTGGTATAGAAGCTATCCTTCCAGCAGTTTTCCTTAACGAAAAACAAATTGCTTGTGTCGCCGAATTTTAGGAACATATATAATTAACTGGTCTGATGCGTTTGGGGTGTTGATTATAAAAGATGAAGTTTGATGTTCTTAAACAATCTTCGAAGTCGCAAGTAATGAGATAAAAGAAATCATCGGTCCTTTATGGCCGAGATATGTATTGATTAAGGCAATTTCTGAGCTTAACCAGACCGTAGCCAAAGACAACAATGTGGATAATAATTTAAAAAGCAAACAAAGGGGTAAATTAATTCCGTTATATCCTCTGAGCAGCTTGGGCGCAATTAACGGTATCCTCAATGCCAAACAATTCACGGCGAATCATTTGTTATTGATTTTCTGTATGCTCTAGAAAGAGAAGAGGAAGAACAGAAAGATATTCCTCTCAGAGTCAGTTTTTCTATATATATGGTTTTTATTTGTGTGAAAAGTGAACAGTTCCGGAAAATTTGTAATCACACTGATATAAGGTCATTGATTTTCAAGCACGACAATACACAATAATGTCAATATCAATTAAAAATGAAATAAATTTTCAATAACAAGTATAAAGCAATATTTAAAGACATTTGTTGTAAACTTAAAAAGAAATCAGAGTTGCCCGACTTTTGAAATTAAAGGCTCTTTCTGTATTATTTAAAACTTCTAAGAACACATTTGTACCTTCAAGGACAAACAACACAAAAACTTATCCATTTGTTCTCTAATAAACTACAGAGACGCGATTTTCGTGCTATGTATAGGATCATAACTCCATGTACAAATCAAATACATCAGCTCACTTGCACTCATTTTGGCAAGGGTTCGGTTTCATGCAGGTATTTACTTACAAGCTTCGGTACAAACTTGACAACACGAGTAAGAGAGAATCGCCTTGGCCAAATCAGTATTCGCAGGTTCTCAAATTTCGTTGCGGTATAGTTCATTTTGGAACTAGCTATAGTGAGTACTCAATCGGTAAACCTTCGGTATGACCTTTATCGGTTACGCACATACTTATTAGTTGGCGGCTATGATGTCCCTAGCTCTGTCTCTTTTTTCTCTTCCCCCTATCCGTCTCCATATCATATGAATACAGGACATCCCTAAAAAAATCAAGAGAAAATACAAGTGAGCCATAACTGGTCCTTAAAATCCTTTAATTCAAAAATTTTCTAGTCCTGCTATGAGCTTTGCATACGCATTTGTCTTTCAAACTGTTTTTTTTTTTTTTTGAGGGATTTCTAAGAGTAGTGTTTACTAAACATCATTTCGAAAATGTCTTGTGTTTTGCGAAAATTGTGATAGGCTGTGACAGGTGTATATTTCGCACAAAAATATTTGTGACACTTCACGGCTTGGTGGTTAGAAGTACAAAATTTTCAGAACAAACGCCTTCGCTTCAGTCCATCCTTCTGAGTGTACTTTAAGATTTTGGAAATTAACATGAAAGACTTCTCTTAAAAACCTCAAACCGATTTTGAAAATGCCCAGACTCAAGGTAACTAAGAACTGTGCCAATCTACGAAGAGAGTAATATCCTATCAATTTATCGATTGTGCCAGTTTCGTCAACACGCGTAAAACTGTAGTGGTGGATGGGTATTGAAGATTCGCTCTTTGCCGAATCCATTTTCCTTACTGACTTGTTTCTAAAGTAACTTGTTTAAAAGTAAACCACATATACACTTACCGCAAATATGATCATCAGAAATATGCTGGCCAAAAAAAAAAAAGAAGAGAGAAGAAGAAGCAGTGGCCAATATACTTCTTTGGCGTTTTATTTTATTTTTTTTTGCATGCATTTAAGGTCCATTTGAAACAACTGAGAAACAAAATATTGCATGTATGTACATACGTACATAACTACAATAAAAACATACACATGTATGTATGCAACAGCGTCTGATTAAGAACCAGAAAATATTATGTTATTTTTTCCGTGGTTTTTGCTGTAAGTATCTAAATATATGAGACAGGTAAGCAGTGAGGCTGTTAGGCCGGTAAGTGTTAGAGTATGATTGTGTGAGAAGAGACCCAGGTCGTCGTCGTATCTTCCACTCGAAGAAAGCAGCTAGAATGTTTATTTTTTATTTATAAATGTGTGTCTACTTCAATTTTTTTTCTCCTCCTTTTGAAGTGTTGCTGCCTGCATTCAAATCATTTCGTACACATGCGTACCGTTAGGTTGAAGGATCTTTTCTACTCAGAGACCAGGCCATAAATTCAATTATGGGTATTAATAAAACGTTGTACACAAACAACACTATTCACGTTCGACAAAAAAAAAAAAAAAAACAAAAAATAAAATACATGAACAAGTAAACCTGCTGCATATGCGAGAGTACGCCAGCAGCATATTCATAATTCCGAAAAGCAACGAAGATTGAAAAAAATTTACAAAAAAAGGTGTGTTCGTATAAGAGAATATTTATGTGTATTTTTTATGCACCATCACTAGCGGGGTTGCAGTAAATTCGATATGTGTCGCCTGTATTAATGCAGTTAAATATGCAGTGCATGCGCATGCTAAAGTTGCAAAATATTTTCATAACATAAATCTACCTGTAAAAGCGAACAGACTAAACGTTTTTATTTATACCTTTAAAATAATCGCATTTTTTTAAAGGCAATCAAAAGACTTTCTTTACGCGATGCCTTCTTAAAAAATATCTCAATTTCCTTCCAAAAAGTAACTTTCTTGGGAACAGACAAATTTGCGTTAATTTGCTCTTTACTAGATCAGGTCAGCTTCAAGCGCTTCTCAGTAATCGAAATGCCCGTTAAACTTCTAAGAAGTCTCTAAAACAAAAAAAAAAAACAAAGTGTGTTTTCCAACCCTTACGATCACTGTTTCATAATTTCCATTTCATAAAGAGCTTGAATGCGGAGCTAAATTATTTATTACTGGTATTATTACAGATAATTTAGTCAGAGAAATAAATTCTAAGACTAAAGCATTAGTATCTAAGGCCATGGCCTTTATTGAGAACTCTATCGCACTTAAGACTTGAGTCCACGACCGGTGAGTCGTTTGTCGATATTCTTTGTCTAGCCGGCCACTCGGGCGAATTAAGTTATTTGCCTTTTAAATCACCTTCGAGAGAAGCAATGTACTCCTATATCGTTCCGTTGAAACCCATAGCAACTGGGAGCATCAAGACTTTAATTTGACCTTGATCGATTTAGCTATACTTTCATTATCTCACGGTGGAACTCGTATCTAAAACTGAAGTAGCGGAATTTTCATGATGTTAAAAGATATTTCTGTTTTGCCACGGGCGTTGAAAGACATGCTCACAGACGATTTGATTAACATATATACCGCAAATAGATCGCAGATAATGCTCGGAATGTTCAAAAATAATATCGATTCTTCGAAAGTGGTGACATCTATCTGTCAACCAGCTATGTGATTTCTGTACACTGGCTGGAAGCGATTAATATTGAAGAGACACTCAATTTTTACATGCACCGGCAATGTAAAACCATACATAAGGTTTGATCTTCCGTCCCCGGTAACAGCGAAATGGACGCTTTGACGACTTCATAAGATATACATATACGTGATTAGCAGATGATTTAACAATGTCTTCTTCCCCTTCCATTCTTTCGGAAAACAAACAGAAAGGCCTACCATACCTACGTAATAGCGTAACATTTGCCTCGATAAGACAATATATTTCCTCTGTTGCGATCACTGCCTATCTGTTTCGTCCCACTTTTTACTAACGATCACCGTATCACATATATAGAAGACATCCCCTAAATGAATGGTCATGCATGTATATACGTATATAAAAAGTAAAAATCTCAAATTGCCGCGAAAAAAATGCGAATAATATGTTTACGAACAGGCCCGCAATAGATAAAGGATTGTGACTCACCTCCTATAATAGATCCTAGAACCCGGTGCAAATATTGTTCAAGGCTTGTTTAAAGACAAATGTAAGAAATCAGTTCGAATGATGGAGGCCCGAGATTTTTGTTAAGGCTACTAGCACTTTCTTGCTCACCTTATTTTGCTTTATTTCAAACTCCTTCACAATTCCATAGTATATAATAAGGTATCATTTTGCGATAAAAACTATATGAATCAACGCTTATGCCTCTTGCACCGTTTTCACAAGAAAGTATATCTTGTCCATGGCTGTGGGCAAATGTGTATTTTCTAGGCGTTCCAACAATTCACTCGCAAACAACAGTGTCTCTGTTCTATTTACTCACTAAGAGTCCACCTTTTTCATCTTCCAGTCGGTTTTGAGGTTTCTTATCGATTTCTTAGTCCTACTCATTCCAGACTTTTGATGTGTTTTGCCTCACATACCTGATGTTAAAAGGTCAGGTCAGGTATTATCCATTACAAGAAAATTTACCAATAACTATAAAGGCATTACGTTCGACTTTTCAAAACTATATTTATAAAATTTGTCTTTACAATTTTGCTTAAATAAAAATTTATTTTTCTGAAAATATTTTAATAAAAAATTTGCTTTCCTAAAATTTACTTTTCCACGATAAGATAACAATAATAGTTAGAATGTCAGCAAAAAAATTTGTGCATTTACACAATTTAACTTAACTTTGCTCTACGTGCCGTGAAAGGTATATGAAAAGGTACATAAATAATATCACATTAACCAGCTTAAATAGCATTGCGATTTGCTTCGAAAAGCATAAAATATCACGTTTTATTAGTACATAGGTCAAGGTTAACAACGTGCATCGGCTGTATTATTGTTGGTTTTTTTTTTTTTTTTTTTTTATATATACTTACATACATATACAATACATTCAATTATGGATATTTATTATGGCCAAGTGAACAGAGGCTATATATTCAAATTGGCGTAGATGCAGATGTTCATACGTATGATCTGAAATTCAAAAAAAAAAAAAAAAAAAACAAGTAAGCGATGATTTCTACAGAATACTTCAACTGAAATCACAATTAATTGAAAGTATTTATCGTAAGAGGAAAAGAAAAATCCTCAAAAACAAAACAAAAATCGAAGAAAATCAACACACAACCGAGCAGCTGTACCCGTTTATAAATCAGGTCAAAAAGTGATTGCCTGTGTGGATATTTTTTTTATTTTTTTTTTGTTTGGTAGGTTTACTTTTGTTCGGCTCGGTTGTCTGTGTTTAATGGAAACACCAGAAAATGGCACCGAGGAACGTTTTGGGCGGTTTTAAATTGCTTCAAAATAACCCTTTTAGCGGTTGCTATTCTTGTTGTTGTCTTGTACAAAACAAAAAAAAAAGAAGCTTTTGCCCAAAACGATGCAATATCAAGTTGTAGATCGCATTTTAAAATAGCGTACAGTTAAGTGTTGTTGTTGTTATTGTGCTTTGATAATCTGAAAAGATAATGTTCTGGCTGCCGTAGCATGCATAAATAAAGAAAGTCGCGTGTTGCAATTTTTCAAAACGCTTCCCTTTCAAAATTCATATTGTTTTTGTTTTGCTGGTGGTGTTGTTCTGCCGTGGTATTGCTTGCTTGCGGTCGCTCGGTCATTGGTAGCTAGCATGCATTATGTTAGTGTGTTAATCATGTTTTATGACTTTTTAACTGTTATTTGCTATATTTGCTTTAAGCGATTATCGTTCATAATGGTAAGTAGTCATGTACTCATCATATCTTCGATATTTATGTTGTGTGGTAAACTATGTATGATGTTGTTCCTCTTAGCTCGCAGATCAGATCACATGAATGATTGTTGCGTTCACGTCCATTGTACCGTTTCTTTTGCGTAACGTTTTTCTCTTTGTTTTGTTCCTTTTAAATTGTACATTGTTGCTTTTGCGTTAAGCATATATAAAAAATGAATTTTATTTTTTTAAATTCGTTTTACTTCACTTGTGCTATGAGTTACTTTTGAGCGTTTAACCGTCAAGACGTCAATTGCTTACGCTTTTAATGTGTAATTTTTTAAAGGAAATATCAGCTCAACATTTTGCCTTTAATATAGCTTTTCCTGATTTTCCTAAAAATAACACCAAGATGCACAAGAAATTAATTAACATTTATCGGTAGACGTTGATAGCCGATCTAACATTAAATAGTCTTAAGTTAAGCAAAGGAGTGACTACAAAATTTGTTATCCACCACAGATTGCAAAGATCTTTAGGCCGTCATGTATACATTAGGTGCCATTTACACACAGCGAACATAACATTTAGTGCAATTTACGTAGCGCTTATGTCAAACTAAGATGATTAGTTTTTTGAAACACGAGCACGGGCCAACACCTTTAACATCAATATAAAGTGGGACGTCTACTAACTTGAAGTATTATTGCTTGCAATTACAAGATAATCAAGCGTTAAGTGGGTATCCACAAATAGGGTACATCTTCCTTTTTTCCACCCCTCATATTTTTTCCTTCAGCTCTTCTGACATTTTGATACAGAGGATACGTTAAAATATTACGTATTGCTTTTCCTTAACGCGAACATATCTGCTTGGAGTGCGAAAGTATGATCAGTTTATATCCTAACCGATTGTTATTTTATTGGATCGGTTTATCGTTTTCGTTATCGAGCAGAGTCGCCAGCGATTCTCCATTTTCCTTGCTATCGAGCAATCATTAACGAGAATTAGGTTAATGGTACTCAGTAGCGTATGAGCACTTTCAAGAGTAGGGTTGATGAGAATCGATAGCGTTTGACTATTGTGATGATACTCGGTACTCGATAGGGTAAGAGTTTTTGTTCGATATCGGATGTAAAATGAGTCATATGAGTTTCATATTCAAAGGGATGCGCACGTTTACTTAATCCCAGGAATTCCAAAATGGTTGCGAAAGTACCACAAGCAGATGATTATTTTCGATGCTTACCAGCTGTTGGTGCCATAAAATATGAAAAGGAATAATGAATATGAGAAACTTTTTGGGAACAACAAAAAGTGGAAATGCGGAATTGCCAGAAACTACTTGACAAGTATTCTGGAAATGCGATATTCAGTGCCTACAGTACAGGGCACTACAAGGAGAGGCGAATTTAACATGGACATTGTAGACACCAAAGAAGAACGCCATTTAATGAACCGAAGATATCTTTGTTTGTTTATTTACCTACCTATCTTACGATTCTTTGCATTATTTTGTTGTATGTGCAGCGACGATATCACACCAACTTGATACAGAAACCATCGATCGAGTACCGTCTATTCAAAAGGCGAACGTATCGTTTTTGTGTTTCGTATCGTACGATAGCTCGAAAATGAAAACTGTATGTGAACAGTACCAGCCGATAAGCAAAGTCCAATAAAGACTGGAGAAAAAAAGCGGAGCAAAGATCTTTTATTGAGGTTAGGGTAGGTGAGATTTGGTTAGGGGTAACAGTGTAACTGCTATGTTTGGCTTAGGAAATCCATAATTCTGAAGGAATTGATTGGTGACGACTGTCCCATCGTAGCTGCGTAATTTTTCGCAAATTTTCCATCACAGTCCGGCATTGTTTGAGTACAAGGCAAGTTGCTTTTCCAGTTGGTGCCAGACGTTATTAAAGCCTTTTTTTTGATACCCTACATCGCTGGTACTGCAAGGTACCTAGAAAGGCTTGTGATAGACCTGCCCTTTACTATCGATGTAAGCCTGCCTGTCCGTCTTGTTTTCTTGCGTTCAATCTACGGGTCGTATTTTAATGAAATCTGGCACGCGTACGTGCTTTGGCCAAAGGACGAATGAAATTGAAAATGATTCGGATGGGAGCACTTTTTCGACCACTTTCCACACAATAACTTATTTTTGAAAGTCGCATTAAGCGAAGTATTTTAGGAGGGTACTTAATAGTGGGCTCTTACGCACTGCAATGTTTTCACTTGTTTATTACGAAGTAAAGGAATAAATACATGCATTGTAAGTTCCATTCCCGAATCACGTGCCATTTGCTGCTCAACAAGTAAATGCGGACTGACCATTTCTTTTTTAGTAGCGCCGGTATACCATTCGCTATGACCTTCAATTAATGTGGTGATAAGTTGAAATTTCGGGAAAAATTACAATAAATATAACGCCACACTTTCCAAAGATTAATGGAAAGCCATTATTGTTAGTGGAAGGGATTCAATCGTAATTTGTTCGCCTAATAATAACATTCTTTCATTCGCTTGTTTAGTCTTCTTTTTAATCAATTTTTTTAGATGTTTTAGTAGAAAAATAAAACAAAACAAGACAAAACAAGAATTCGTTTTCCATGAAGAAGAAAAACAAATTTGTTTTAATAGTTGCAGGAAGTATTTAAAAGAGAAAAATAGAGCATACTTTATGAGATTCTAAAAACGGGGCTTTTTATGTTGAAAAGAGAAATAGCCTGTTATTGAAAAAATCGTAAAGAAAAAATGAAAACAAAATGCGAAACCATAAAAATATGCCCGTTAAGTAAATAACTCATTTCAGTATTTCATCATGTTTTACTTTATGGACCACAACAAACATTACGGCGTAGAACATAACATGTGCGCTTTTATAATGAAAATATTTTTGTAATAAAAATGAATGTTTCTAAACAACGACAACATTAATAAACATGTGTAGAGTTTTTAATTATTAATAAAAACTCTTCTTTTTTTTTTTTTTTTTACGAAACAGGGAAGAAAAACATTCGTTCAAATAATGAGAGGAGGAAGAAATTTCGTTATTAAACATTAACGTCATTTAAAAACAAGCAAAAAAAATTTAAATTTTTGCAATTAAATATAATAAAAAGTGACAGACAAGTTCCGCTTATTAGAATATTTATTAAATCAAAACAACAATAAAATAGCATAAAAAATCGTTAGTAAAACCAGTAGAATTCTAATGATTTTGATATTTTTATTACTTCTACAAATTAAAGAAAGAAAAAAAAAAATAATAATAATAATAATGAAGCCAGAAGTAGACGTTATCCTGTTGCGTCAAAGGGAGGGAGTTTATGAAAAAATAAAATACATTAAAAAAAATTTTAAACGAATCGCAATTACCGACAGACCATCTTAGGTAATTACATAAAAAGATGTAGAAAATCGTGTTAATAGTGGACTTAACATTCGGCCATCTTCAGTTGCATTTATGTGTTAGATCTTTTATTTATGGGTAGATCACGACTATCTATATATTTATTAATCCGTGATCGATCATAAACTAAAAATATTTTTTCAAGGTTTAGCTTACTCTCTCCATCTCTCTCACTCTCTCTCTCCCTCTCTCTCTCTCTCTCTCTCTCTCTCTCTCTCTCTCTCTCTCTATCTCTTCCTCTCCTTGTAGTTTTGTTTAGTTCAGGGCTGGAAAAAATAGACAGCGGAAATGCCAAGAGACATTGTTCCTTCGGGGTAAAATTTTACATTACTTAAATAAGTTTTTCAAAAAAAAAATACAAAGTTAATAAAACCTATTCTTCAGTTTGCCGGTTTCTCTTATATAAAACTCTATGCGGAAGAATTGTCTTCTTCTTTTATAAGATTTCATAATTTTGATTTAAAAGTATTCTGAACGAATTAAAGAACTTGTGAATTTTTTTCCAATCATGATCGTTGCTCTACGATAAAGGAAACTCCCATTAGTTCAGGTTAGTATGTATAAAAAATCTGAATGATATATATTTTTAAATTTTCGGTAAGCTCCGTAGTGTTTCCCTATTACAAATTTCAGTCAGGCCTCAATTCGGCGACATTCCCAATTCGCAAAACAAAGGAAATTCAGGGAAACTACGTTGACATATTGATAGGTAATGGTGGATTCAAATACTGACGATTCGGAAAGATAAATGTTGATCTACTCTGGTCCGGGTCTACTCTAGGTAAGTGGGGAATACATTAGGGTCGGCTCAGACGATGATGGCTAAGGATGGATTTGAATAGAGCATGTTCTGATAGGGTCTGTTCGATTATGGATAACGGTAGGTTCTAATAGGCAACGTTAAATTTTAACAGATTCTATCCGATTCTGCTAGCTAACGGTGAGTTTCAATATGATCGATTCGAATAACTAACGAGATCCCGATAAGAAACGGCGGACTGTACTAAGATCCGAAATTCCGAAAGGCAATGGTGAACTCTAACCGGGCTTATTCTGACAAGAAGCAACGGTTTCTGATAACAATCACTGGGGTCTATTCTACTAACTAATACTGGATTTTAATAGGATCTATTGTGATAGGTAAAAATGGATTCCAAAAGAGCAGTTGCCAATATAATCGATTTCATTAGGTGCCGATGGATTCTAATAGGGTCAAAGCCTGCACCTGATCCGATTTCAAAATGTAATAAATGCTTTTACTATGGACGCGTCCTAGCTTGTAGTGCCTACTCCGCTTAACTTGAACTTGAGTGCATCTGTCCCTAGGTCTGCCGTTAATAGTTTATCCATTGTTGATAAAAAATGTAAAATTACAGCTTGCTACATATACTCCTTCCATTCCAGGCGAATACGAATATGAAATATGGAATACATTCCTATATGGAAGGCATCGTTTTATTGCTTTTGGACAGCAAGACCATCGAGTTACTTTCCGAACGAGCAAATCTAACACAATTATAGTTTGTGTCATTGATCGGTTGCTTCATCTGCTAGGAGAGAAATATCCCATTTTTCCTCCGTTGCCTTATATATTCGCTAATGACAAAATGTTGTTTTGTTTTTTGTTTTTTTCTCTTATTAAACAACTTAATAACAACAGCAATAAATAACTTCAACGCGTGCATAATTTTCAATTAAAAACAACGCTGATGTAAATTGATTTTATCTTTGAAGAAGCACTGTCGCGATGATGCTAAAACGTTGTTGATGTTGTTGAGGATGCTGTTAAACAAATATGTATTTAAAAAATAGTTTTGTTGTTTATTTTTTATAAGGAAATTGAGAAATTTATTTAATGTCACATTAATAATGACAAGCAAAATGTGGACGGACATATGCAAAGACAAATGGAATAACGTAGAAAAACAAAAAATATAAACATATATGCAGCTCGTCGCAAATATGTGAATGTTAATAATTGTCAGCATGTCTAACTATAACGACAACAACAATAATTCTAAGTAATTATAAACCAATTAAAAAATCTTGTTAACATTTTTAGGTTATAATCAATAAAGACTTTGTAAAAATGGTTTGCAAAACGTTCTGAAGATTTCCACAAACTATTTCGCTCAACTTCTATTCATTTTCTTTTTCTTTTTATAGGTTGTAAATTAAAAAATAAAAAATTCTTTTGCTAAAAGTTTCCCTTAAATGCGTTTTTTGTAAATTTCAAAAACAAAAAAAAAAAAAAAAAAAAAACTTTTTTTTTCTTTTTATTGCATTTTGCAAATAGACACAAAAGTAAAATTTTGTGTTTTTTTCGTAATTGAAAATAAAAAGCCAATGATTCCGTGTGTTAGCCTTGCGGAAACCAGTGTGCTGGGCAACATGAAGGAACGCGTTAAAGAAATGAAAGTATTCGGCTGTAGGCTGAACTTTTGGAATAGTATCGGCCAAAGTTTAACAAGCTCCAAAGGTATGTAAACAATTTTTTTAATAAAAAAAAAAAATAAATAAAAAAAAAAAAAAATACAATTGACAACTAAAACGTGTTCAACACATTTTCGTAAAAGAAGCAATTTCAACTTCCCGGCTCTCTGTAAACTTCTTTATATGCTTTTCATATTTACTTTTAGATCTTTTCGAGAATTTCAAAAAAAGATGGTACGAAAGTTAGGCATTTTCGTAAATCTAATGGCAGTTAGTTACTTATCGCAAATATATCTTCGAATGCTTCAGCTTCGTCACGCCCTCTGTTGAAGTATGGAGTTATGACACACTTTTCATTCTCCATTGTAGCATGTAGAAGCACACATCAAAGAGTCGATCAAGAACACATACTTTCGATTATTATTATGGGACCTTGCGGCGGCTTTACTAAGTTCCCTAATCCTCTTTACGCAAATGTCAGGTGATATTGTAGAAAAGGTGAAATTTGTAGGAAATGAAGCAATGTTGATTGACAACTTAGACAAGCTATTTTATTCATCATAGTACGCACCATAATGGCCGACATAATTTTGCCATTTAAGCGGTAGGTTATTCAGGCCGGCGTCCCAAGCCAATAAGTTCATGGAAGGTCAGTTTTACAGCATTGTCGGAGCAAAGCTGTTTCCCTAAGTTGTTCAGATTGCAAAAGAAATAATAACCAGTGCGCGCTAGGCCTGGCCAGTATGGGGGATCTGCAAGCCTTGCAAGCTCGCCATATATACTAGAATGTATACAACGTATATCATAGAATATATACGGAACGTATATACATATAAGCATGTGTATACATAAATTTAATATATACTTATGTATATCATGTATACTTTGAGATAGAACAGATTCAATAGCGATCTTTTGTTCGTCATTTTGGACCTTTGATTCTGGAGGACCGCGTGGCTCATTCGCGACGCCGTTAAATCTTCTACACTACCCTACAGTTATTCATATAACGACTGTTCAAAATAAAGCGTTATAAGTGTTCCGATCTGAACCATTTTTAATAGTCTTCGTCCTTGGGTCGGTGTAACAAATTTCATCAAAATTTCTCCAAAAATTGCGACCTGTAGGATGAGCGCAAAAAACAAGACAAACAGTCAGACAGACAAAGTTAATTCAGAGCAAAAGTTGATTCTGAATCGATTGTTTTAATAAAATATGGGTCTATCTCTGAGTATTCCTCTGAATATTGCATACGTTCGGAGGAACGTGATATGCCCTTGCATCACAAGTGGCGACATGATATATTGACATCTTTAAACAAGCGAGGTGTGTAATTTTCTGGAAAAAAAGGCAGAATGGTAAAATATTAAGTCCGTGTCCCAAGTAATAAATTGTTAAAGTTGGAAATACTGTTAACTGTAAATTTAAAAAATCACAGTCAATGATTTACAATGCTTAAGAGATACGTATCCAAATTATTGCCTTACCATGTAAGAGAACCTTCTATAAGTTCAGTGCAAGCATAGCCTTGAAGTGGCACGCAGATCATAAACCAGAAAGATTGATGCAATGCTTATCAATTTTTTTAATTAATTCGTATTTTAACTCGTTTTTTCTTTCTTTTTTTTTTTTTTTTTGTTATTATCACTTGCTTTGTAAAGACTTGTTTTCATTTTCAATTCAATATTTCTTGAGAAGTAATTTTCTTGTTATGACCGTTAACACCTTCTTGACGTTAAACCATTTCAATAATGATTTAACACACATTTGAGCATTTGATGTGTAGATGTGTGGTACGCATACCTAAATGTTCTTTATCATGCTGGTGCTCAGCACTTTTCAAAGTAATCTTATACTTGTCATCTATACTTAAGTTCATTAACCATAGAATGTAAATACCTTTAACCATAGCTTGTGAAAAAAGAAAAAAAATTAGTAAAATGATATTAAAATCTATATGTCATGCTGTGTGCTTAGATAAAAATGCCATCACCTTTGATCCATTCGTATATATCAATGACAATTTGTAATTACTTGTCAAAATGATTGTACAACATTTACCTCTTAATACTAATTAGTTATTATTAAATTTGATTTGTGTAAATGCATTTATATGAAAGGAAACCTATACATATACGATGAAAACTAGTTAAGCTGCAAGTGGGAGTTTGAGGGCCAAACGTTAATTGGTCATTCAAGAAAAACTTGAATATTTTGTGCAGTCTATACAAATTTAGTATAAATGAATATAACTTTTCACATATTCAAAAACACCCTTAAGTACCGTAAGCTTAAAACATCGTATTATTACAAATCAATAAATTATATGTAGCGATGTTTCATTCGAATCGTGTCTCGAAATTGTACAACTGCAGGTGACGGAATAAACTGCGATTCCCGCAATCTGTGGTGACATATCGAATCGTTTCAAAGAAAACTCTTACTTTTTTTTATAACAATGGAAGCTGTAAGTGTACAACGTAGCCTCTGCAAACAACCAAGTTTAGGATTTTAATTCGCCGGCGGATTTCCAGCGTGCGAGGCTGATATGAACTTGAGAACTTATCCTTTTCTTTATATTTGTCTGTACGATATAATACCTAAGGCTGCCTAGGAGGGGCGCTAGCCTCTGACCTCGTTTCCGTTGACCTTCAAGCAGTTTTGCACCTATTTGTTTGATTTTGATCTAATTATATATCTCCTAAGCTCTTGACCTTATTATCATGCATATGTCAAACTTATTCACATGCATAAAATACAAAGGAAGGGTTTTTATTTTGGCATACTATTGTAGTAACTGTTACAAATAACAAAAATCAAGACTACGAGGCGTAAAGGAAATAACTTACCCTATAGGTATGAGACAAAAGCGAACTGGAAAGCATCTTTGTTTGTTGTGAAAGCAAACATATAATCAATCAAAGTAAAGATTCAACTTTTTATTGTACCTTTTACCATTGCCACCTTCAATCATCCTCAATCATTAGTAACTAATATAACTAACCCTTAAAAAGGACTACATCTACACGTCAGTAGTTCACCACAAATTTCGTAAAGTGTGTACTGCATTTTTGTGCCCCGTTTCATTACATTTGACTGACTTAAAACTGGAATGCCAGCGATATCGACGCACTGTTGATAAAAAGATAGCAAAAAGTATAGCTTATCTATCAGTATCTTAAAGATCAGAAGAGGTGAAAAAAAAAAAACCGGGCAGCGTTATTTATACGGATGAATAGCCGAGTAGGTACGAATCGCGTTTCAAATGCCAAGTGCGGTAGGGTTTTTGTGAGCCTTAGTTATAGGGAGTGCCGAGTCGGTAAAGGCATAACACTTACCGGTTAGACGCATTAGACATTCCCTAGACTGTGATCGTCATCTCCTTAACTTCTTCTCTTTCCTCCTTTCCTCCTTCCCTGAGTGATTGGTCATGGTGAAAAAAACTACATACTATAGCTACATACTATTAGAAATTGTTAAAAAATTTGCGAAACGCGGATTAATTAAACTTTCGTAACATGAATCGTTGAGTAAATTTAGTTTTATTATCGAAACTTGCTCTACCACAGAGCCTTATTTGCAAAGATATTCTGAATCTCTCTGCCGGACACTGATCAATTTTTTGTTTTTAATTTTTTCTGCAGTTTTGCACGCACACAAGCATATTATGAGAGGTGTAACTTCGTTTTAGTTGATACAGGGCACTGTAGTAGCGAATAAATGAAAAAATCATCTCACGGAAACCTATGAATCATTTTCATCTCTATGCACCACAAATGATTTGGTCGACGAAAAATTAACTTGGCTTGTTATTGCTGCCTTTCAGTAAAGTTTGTTTGATTTATTTTTTGCTTCTATTATGAAAACATTGCAATTACAAAATAGACAAGTTCATATAATATAATACGTGCGCAGTATGCTCTTGCAATCAGAATGGTCCGTCGCTTTGAAAATATGAATTGATTGCCTTCAAGTCGAAAAGTCAACGTATTGAAATATGATTTGGGGAAGACTTGAATTTCAAATGCGGCTACTGATGATATAGATTAATGGTGCACTTCGTTTGAGATGGCAAGGTGTCTGCGGCGTAGAACAAAATCTGTCATAATTCAGGAGACAAATAACTAATGCTGTCCTATGACAGATAATTGTTCTGTTAAACGACATTGTAAGCGCACTTATAAAGTGTATGCTTTAGTTTTATTTAGTTTTTTTTTTTTTTTAATTATGTACAGTTTTTTATTAAGTGCTTGAAAAAGTGAAGTGTGCCGTATTTTGAATGAGTTTACATTTATTATTTTAGTTTTCCGTTTTGCTTTAACTTATACTTGAGGGAATGCGTGCGACACGCTAGTTTTAGTTTTTTGTTGTTTTTGTTTTTGTTTTCTTTTAATGCTTGTAATGCATTAGCAATATTTTTAATTTAATTATAAAGTGTTAAAAAGCGCACACTTATTATTTAAAATTTTTGTTTTTTTTTTTTTTCCCCCCCCCCCACCCCGTTTATTTCGTTTCGCAAATTATCAAGTTTGTGTAGAAAAGTAATTGTTAAATGTTTCTTTTTCAACAAATCATGATTTATGAAATTGATTGTTTTTTAAAAAAAAAAAACATTCATAAATGTTAGATTACATTTAAAAAGATATTATTTTAAATTTACTTAATAATAAGTAAAGATTTTTTGTAAAAATTTCTATATTAGTTTTCCGCACAAAATACATTTGTTTCGTTCATAAATCACTTACTTCAATTTGCCTATTACGAAATTTACTCCTCGCTGGTTAATGCCAATCTATCTGACATTAGTGCACAATGATTCACACGCCTAAGCCAAGGTAATTAGCTTCAATTGCAAGGAAACCTACCAGCTGGCAACTATTCCTGCACGGCAGCAGCACTACGATTTTTTTATTTCTTAGCGTCTTTTAAAAACAATTGTTTTTTTTCGCGTAATATTCAAATGTACGCTTAACTACTTCGAATACTAATCTTAAATGACCTTTTCTTCCAAAGTGCAAAAGGATCCACTTTAAAAGATATCAAAGCTTGGCAAGCCGTTTCTAAAGCCGCTTGCCCCTGTTTCGTTTATTGCTCAGTTTATTCGTATATTAGGGATCTCAACTCTACTACGCTTTACAACTCAATACTCAGGACAATCGTATTTAGTTTCTTTTTAATATCAGCCACAACTGGTCTTAATTGTCGATGGTTTGCGACATAAGGCGTTGCTGACTAAAAATACTATCACAAATATTGTAAAAATTCCGTATTTGATGAAGATTTCAAAAATGGCCGGTTTGGTTAAGTGGTAATTTCCCAAATGTTGGGAAAGTAATGAAAATAAATAAAGACGTTTGACTCTGTCGAGCAGCCTTCGCCACAAAACAAAACTACAGCAAATTATGCAGGCAGCCCTTGAAGTGTAAAAAACAGTATAGTGAAAAAAAAAGTCGTAAAAAACAAGTAAAAACACTATAGTGAGCTTAATGCAATTCATATACTGATTTTGGAAAATAAGGCACTATATGGAAAGTGGTCGAAAAAATGGTCTATCCCTAGTCGAAAAGTATAAAGTGATTCTGGCTCGATCGGTATTATGAAATGTGGGTCTACCTCACGTCCTTCTGAGTGTTGCTTAGTTCCGCACAAACCTAACATGTCCTTGCATCACAAGTGAGCTACGGTATAACAATATCGAAGAAAGTCATTAACCATATATGTAAGTTTTAAAAAAAAAAAGTTTGTATTTTTGTGAGACGTTAAAAAATGTCAAAAGCGGACGCATCTTGAAAAAAATGTATCTACAGCTGCGCAGAGGTATGTAAGAGACTTCTAGGCGATTGGTGAGCACATGAACGTTATATGAAGTTACATTTTCGACAAAAAAAAAAAAAAATATTGTAACGATATTGTAAAAAAGTCGAAGGAGACGGAATTATGCCATTTGGAATTTTGAGAAATCGTCTTTCGAAAGAGATCCGTATATTGCTACATGCGTTATGTTATGTTCAGAATACCATTTAAGGCAATAAAAAATCGCTTTTCTACAAAATTTTCAGTGATGTGCTGCCATAGAAAAACAATTCCTGAGAGGGAATAAATACGGAACCCGTGTGCGTACGTCTTCATCTTAAAGATTTTTCCTTATTTTACTTTCCTTTTTTTTCTTTTTTAAGGCATTTTATGCATTTAAGCCATTTAGCATTGCCTGCATCGAATATTCCTCGTTTATTACAAATATGTTTTATGATTTGTTTTGGCAAACATTATTTACTTTTTTACTATTGTTCGTTCCTAAATGACAAATAAATAATGGAACAATTTTACTTAAGATATTTTAATGAGAAGTGGTGTTGTAATTAATAAAAATCATGGTTCGGGGGCAGCATAGCAAGCATGCCTCTTATCTTATGAGTTGTGAAGTAAAGGAAAAACGGGTATCTGTGTCTTTGCTATCTAATTCGAGATGAAGAGAAGAACTGGTACAAGTCAATTAAGCCAATACTTATGGAGACGTTAAAGGCTACCCAAAGGTACGAGTCAGTCTGAACCGCTACTTGTAACTTAGGCTTAATAGATTGTGTGCGTTGTCGCTATTGCTGCATCAAAGTCCTCATACTTTGAAAATATTTAATTTAACATTTGTACTCACATTTAACCTCACGTTATTACTGTTTGTAAGTACCCCCGACGTCCCTACCCACTTTCCGAATTCAATATTCGCGGCAAGACAAAACTAGATCGCTTATTAATGGACATTTAAGATATGAGTTGAAAAAAAATATTCCACAATTTTGTCTTAAATCATTACTCATTGGTAGCAAAACAAGGAAATGCTCACGTAACCAGCAAAAAATATATATAATATATATTAAATATATTTATATTTATATTATAAAAATAAATCTTTTTCCAATTAAAGAGTTGTTTTGTCTTTTTATGCTGAATATTTGAAAAAATCTTCATTAAAATGTTATTTTTTTCCACCTTCGCTTAAAATATATACTTGGTTGGCATTTATGTTTTTAGGAAAAACAAAGAAATAAACTCCCACTCACATTATGTGACACTCATTTTATGTCATCTCATCACGACTCGCTTTAAAAAGCATGTAGAAGGAAAAAAGTTCTTGTGCGAGTGTGTGTGCAGAATATTATAGAAACCACTCCGTAAACAATTCTTACAGTTAAGTGGTAGGAGCGATAAAAATTTTGCTCATCAGGTTTGAAAGTAGAAAAACTCCATTAGTTTTGTGCTGTTATAGAGAAGACGATAACGTGAAGAATTTTCTTTTTTTGCATTTTTTTTGTTTTGTTTTTTGTTTTTTTGTTTTTTTTTTCGTCTTTTTACTTCATTTATCGTTTAAAGATAATGAAGTAGAAAAGAAGTTAATTAAGTGTAAAATAAAAATTTGTTTTTCAACACTAATGCCTACATAAAGCTATGATGTCGATCAGGAAGCAAATTTTCACAGAGGAAGATGCATTGATTCATTGTATCATATAACGAAGTAAATTTTTGCTAAAAATAATGATTTACAGCCACGGTTCTCTCAGAATATAAAATTAATTCTATTATTGACGAATTCAAAGCAAACATTTATTTATTATTCGAAGGAAAAAGATTCAGCTCAGTAAGCTAAATGTGTACACTTCTTATGTCAAGCTCATCAGGAGATGTTGAAGTGCAACTAAGCTGCCAATGAAAAACACAAACATATACCTCCGGCCTGGATTGTATTAATGTCGATTTGCGTTTCCATTAAACATTAGAGCATTAGTTCGATACGGAGGCAATGAAGTGTTTTAGAAAACCTTCATGCTGGACACGATTTACATATAAGCTTGAATTTCTTCTCTTCACTTACAGTTGTGAGAATAGAAATGAATCGGATTTATAAAGTATTAAGAGATCGATTAAATCTAATCAGACAACCATGGGCCCCGTTTGATCTTTGAACTTAAATTTTTCGATTATTTTCAATTTCATAATTAACCTTAAAAAATATGTTTCTGAAAATTTGGATCTAGTTATGATGTAAAAGTTAACCATTTTTACAAAATCTGTGTTATTGTAAAACGATGCGACTCACAATCATACAGTCCGAGCAGAATTCCGCATCTTGCATAGGAAGGACGCGATTGGGAACAAGAGGAACTGCACATACTATTTAGAAAAAGCGAACGTGGTGTCACATTTGATCATTTCTTTACCAGATATGAACTGAGGCAAAGTTTATGCAGAGCTTGCGTCAACAAACAAATTTTTTCTTACATTTTCAAAGGATTTTTTTAATATAATTCGGAACTAAAAAATTTATGGCCTGTGAGTAATATTTTATTTTTATATGTTTGTAGCTTGTTTGGATAAATAAATGTATTTAAGCTGTTTAACGAAAATATTTGAATAATTCCTATGAGCCCCCGTAAGTGATTGAAGCGTCAGCTCATGATATGTTTCCTTACAAAAATACATGGTCGAATTAGGATTAAGCATATCTTCAGAAGGAATCAATGAAGCGCATAGACATATGTTTAGGAATCAACCTCCTTTTAGCGCTTATTCTCTCGTTTTTGGAATTAGTTCAAAAACCTTGACAGTCCATTTATAGCCGAATAGCTTATCGGGCTCAACTCTCAATGCGACTGACCATACTTTAATTACGATTGCTATGTGATTATAACTATAACGATTACTTGGTCATTTGCAGAGGCTTTGGCTGTAGTCTGAGAAGAGAGTAGTTGTTTCAATGTTTCCCGATTTTAAATTTTTTTTAAAATTTGGATTATTTTGCATTTTCGAAACCCGGCGGAGTCATCATTTAAACCGAATACCCACGCTAAATCGTAGTATCGTACCCAAAGCGGTAAACCTTATAAATGGATACGCCGAAATCCAATGTATATATATATATGTCTTATTTATGATTAATTATAACAATTACCGATGAACTATTGAGAAATAGTATTAAAACGTGATTTCGTGCATTCGTGCGTTGTAGTGTACATATATACGATCTTTAATTGCATCTTGTCTTTGTTGTGTCTTACAATGGTACTTATGTGTACTTATATATATTCTCGTATGAATAGCATTTCATTGTAATCTAAAGCAAACATTAACATATATACGATAAAATATTTATATAAATACTCGAAATCATATTTTTATACTATTTGTCAACAGTTTGTCGGCAATTGTTTTAATTAATTTAATAAAAATCAAAAAGTGTAGAGATGCTGTGAAACTACAATGTATATTGTGCTAATATTAGTGTTTGACTAAATAGATTCTGTCGTAATGAATAAAGCAGATAGAAAGCAAATAAGATTCGGATGGAGCTGATTCTCGTCTACCTACCACCATTAAGATCCTTAGCACCTCATGTTTTTATTTACGCTATATACCCACCTTTTAGTTCACCACAATATGACGCCGCCGATATTTAATTTGAAACTAAAAAATTTAGCTTTTCGCATTTTATTCTCCAAGCGCTTTTAATTGATACCCATGTTGATGGTATTGTTAGGAAAAAATGAATCCATCCGCTTGTAGGGTCCACAATTATTATTTCAGAATTAAAGCATTTTTAGGCAGATAATAGATCTTCACTTGAAGAATACACAAAACCGCGCCTTCCTCTTGCCCATAGGTTACAAGAGTTGTCAAGGATACATTATTCTAGCTTTGTGGCACTCAGTGCAGTCTCCAGGCATCCGATTATTCCTTGTACAGATCGATGCAGCATGGCTCGGCCGGGAAGCGAATTCGAAATGCTGAGGAAGCGCGAAAATGAGTTGAACCAATATCGTTCTTTGGACACTTTGTCGTCATGTTGCAAGAAAGATAGGAAAAAGTCGTGCAAGATGGAGGAAAATATTTTCCAACCAATGCATATTGTATCAATTTTTCTCAATAAATGTCTTTTTCAAGTGGAAAGGTAATCGAAATACATGCAAGTACTTGGTGAAAATTAGAAGCGGCTACAAAGTTTCTTCTAGATTTCACAATAATTGGTTGCTTATGGATCGCCATTTCTATGTCGTATGTACCGTATGTGACACTGAATGAGTCGATTTTCGCTTCCTATATATACATATATATAGCGTATAGACATAATATATTCATATATATATATATATATATATATATATCCATATATATATATATGTGCGTTTGTGTGTGTATATAACAACATAGTGGGAAATATTTTAAATTTTCGGACTCAAGCCGTAAAAAATCTATACCTTGCCGTTTCCTGGCTCAACAGTAACAGACAATTTTTGTTTTTGAGGCGCTCCGCTCACGAAGGTCAAGCCCGCTTACGTTATTTTAAATCTATGGCCCTAAAACTCTTTCAAAATGAACCGTTGCTAACTAAGGCAAACGCAAGTAGAACACATAAAAATGAAGTTTATTTCCTATAAGAAGTTTTATGGCACGTAGATTCGATAAAATATTTCAATTTTTGTACATCTTACACAACACAATATATTCTATAAGATTTTCTTTATTGGATTACTTCTCATAACATTCGTATTGATAGCATTGCAGTAATAAGCTCACGTTGTATGCCTTTCAATATGAAACGTGTTCATTAGACTTGATGGTTAACAATGCCAATAGGATATATCAGTACTTATATGCGTCAAATTACAAGCACACATACTTATGAAAAATTTAGACATTTCCTTACACTTGAAGACATCATGCGAACATATATTTGCAATAAATTAGATTTTACCCTTTTGCTGCATTTAAAATGAAAACAAAAATATTGTGTTAGTCGAAAACAAAAAACAAGCAAGCTTCGCGTAGTTTAATGCTTAGTATGAAATTTTAAATTCTTCTCTTAATTACGCAACGTTCGGTTGAGAATAGCAGCCGTTTCACGGTTTCGAGTTGTGAGCCCAACTTTCAGTAGGAGAAGAACTCTTTCATTCTTATTAAAAAAATAAAACAATAGAAAGGAAAATATTTTGTGCCAATTATGTCCCACACGCATGTTCATGTTTAGGTTGTTAAGCAGCCGAATCTAACGTACACTTGGATTGTATTTAATTTAAAGTCTTAACTTGTGCTTTTGAAAGAGAGATAACCAACCATACATGTAGCTTAAAAAGAATACTTGTTTTGTTGTAATAAGTTGTTATTACATTTTTCAATGTTGTGTGACATTTTTTTTTTCTTAGTTAATTAATTTTCGCGAAATAAATTTTAATTAACGACCCAGAAAAATATCGCAGAAGTTTGGCCTTAATGTTTTTTTTTTTTGCAGGCCAAGTAAAGTTTCGTTTGGTCTAAAAAAAAAAAAAAAAAAAAAAAAAAAAATTCTTCTATATATCTATCTATATATATATATATATATATATATAATCCATATTTGTTTGAGGCAAGTTTATAAAAAAAAAACTATTTTCTATCAATCCATTAATTTTTTAATAACATATTTAAAATGGGCATGTCAGCCAACCCACCAATCGAAACGAAAAACACCAAAAATTTCGGGCCTTTCCATTTGCTACATACTCGCTATCGCAATAAGGGGTATATTCGTTTTGTCAAAACGTTCGCATGTTCTTGATCAGAATCAAACTCTAAATCGATTTATGCCCGGCAATCTGTCCATCTCTGTAATGTCTGTTGTAAATGTTCTTCTAGCCGTAAACACTAACACAAGCTATTGAGTTCAAATTTCGCAGAAACGTTGAAACTCCATGCACGCAGGTTAGTATTGAAAATGGACCAAATCAGCAGAAGGACACAAAAGGAGAGCATCACGTAGACTAAGAACACCTCTGTTTATCAAAGGAAATAAAAAATTGATTTTTGTCCTCATTACTGATAAACTATAGCAGATGAGTGTACAAAAAATTTGAGCGCACGATGCATGGGCGATGCTGTAGCACCTGTGCAAAAATGGAAAACATTGCCCACGCCTACCCAATGTATAGTGTAGCGCAGAAACAAGCTTCAAAAACCCTATAAAGTATATAAATACTTGGCCAGTTTAGAATGCTCCGAAAGATGGCCGTCTGTTCGTCTGTCCAATTCTGTGTCCGCGAGACTGCGTAGTATTTGTGGTAAATATTCTCCCTTTAGCGAAAATGAAGATATCGCTTACAAATTTTCAAAGGAATTAGGAAGGCCACGCCTACAACGCCTACATGCCTATGCGACAAATAGAAAAAACCGCCCACTCCATATTATAAAGCATGAAATTTTTAGGACGACGCTGATGGGTATCAAGGAATTGGTCACGACCCAATATAATATTCTTTCTGTCAACGTACGATGGTCAAAATATAGCTCAGAAGGAAGATTCATAAATCTGCCCGAGTATAAATATATATATTTCCGCTTTTATGGGGTAATTATGTTTCTTATTATGGCAAATTTGGCGATATGTTCCACAATCGATCTCATCCAAACAGCCTTCGCGCACCAATTAATCGACGTCATCCGTTTGCATGTTGTTAAAAACTTCGTCACCAATTTCATTTGACAGAGTTATAAATTCGAAACGCACAACTAATTTTTGCACTACGAAACTTGTGATGCCTGCTGATAAAATTTTGTTGCAACAAGCACTTAAGGTTTATATATAGGAACTAACTAATTGTCTAACTATCGGTCGGTAATATTCGGTCGTTTGAGGCAACAATTACAAATGTATTGATGAGTTTTGTTTTCAACCTACGAACATAGGCTTAGACTAGGCTAGAGAAATGAAGCTTTGTTCCACTTCTAATCTTGATGCGTGACTTGCTGAACATTGCTAGCATTGGTACACCCGTCTTATTAAACGACCGAGCTCCTCAATGTCAATGAATTAAACTAAGATTCAGTTATGAGCTACTTAGCCTTGCGAAGTCTCCACGTTTCCAAATTGCTGGCTGACAGACTTTGCTTGTTTGCGCCGATGTAGTGATACCCTTCCTCCCTATACTCATAGCGCTTTAGGTTTATAATCAAAGAGCGTCCAATTTAAAGTATAAGCTGTCAAACCATTGCTTAAGCTGTGGAAATTTGCTTATTAGCGCCGATCTAAAGGTACGCTTTCATCCTATACGCAAATATCATGGCTACAGGTTATAGACATACATGTGTTTTAATGAATGCGAGCGTTTGGTTTGTTTTACTTTCGCTTTTCTACCTTCTTTTTCACTTACCACATAAAGTTAACCTTTTTAAGTCGTGGATTAGCTTGTAAGTCGTTGCTGGGTATTCCAGCTGATCTTGTCCACACTGGGCCGTCGGGTTTGCCTATTGGCCGTTTTAACTTGGTGAGCTCGTTAATCATATTAAATCTTTATCTAGGTGGCAAAAGCATGGCTATGAAAGATTCTTGCTGCGAAGGAGGGGCCTTCCAACAACAGATCATATCAAATAATATCCATTGCAATGTAAAAAATTGAAATTGAATAACTTCTCGCTACTTACTATTTGTTTAAAAATAGTTTATTAGCAAACTTTATTAAGTAATCTTTAATTGCCGTCAAAGAAACATGTGCAGAACATAAGCCCAACCCACTGTATGTATGCATATATATTATATTGTACGGTAATAAAAAAATAGAAAAAAATTAAACCCCAACGCGTGCTTAATTCGCCCCAGAAAAAGAGTTAATGTCGTCACCTTTGAAAAATGCATTTTTTTTTTGTTTTTGCTTTTTAAATAAATATTTACATATTTTACAATAGAAAAAGAAGAAGAAGAAAAAGAAAAAAATGAAATAAAAATTAAATCAGAAACGGTTCTCAGACATGACAGGAAAATGATGACATTAACCTCTATTGTAAATCTATACGTAAAAGTGATTGTGCGAGAGTGTGTACGTGAAGGTAACTACAATACGATAAACTAAACAATAAATACATTTAAAACAGCTTAAAAAATTAATTAATATTTATTGCTATGTACGCTAACGTGTCATTTGCATAATTCTTTTTAGTACGCTTCTTTAGAGCGTTGCTTTGTGACAACCATTTCCCTCATTTGGTCAAATGCACATATTTTAACAAAAGCGATAAACGTTGAATTTTTTTTATATTTTTATTATTATTTTTATATATTTTTTTTTTTCTTTTATTTTTTCTTTTGTGATTTACGTATGTTATTATTGTATATCCAATACAACCGCACCTATTTTGCATACAGATGTACTAACAAGCCGATGTTAATGCTTTTAGTTTTAATGTTTGTATAGCGAGTAAAATGTTTTTTTTTTTTTTTTTTGTAAATAAGAGCTTTTCTTAAAATGAATAAACATTTCTTCTAGATTGTCTGGGGACATAGGCGTTTACACAAGTGTACCTGTGGAACTTTCTGTTTTTTTCAAAAAAAAAAAAAAAAAAAAAATTATATTCGCAAGTAATGATAACAAGTGAGAAAATTATATTCGATCATGAACGATCTCTTATACCCATCACCATTGTTCCATATTTGTACAGGTGCTTTACGACCACGCTTGAATGCAAATATTTATCATTGTGTCTGTGGTGGTTTATAGATAACGAGCAAAAAACCTTTTTTTTCGACAGTGGGAACAGGGGTGGTCTCAAGATACTTGGCACTGTGGGCGGCTCTTTCAACTAACTTGGCACTATATCACTAGCAAGAGTGCGCGTAAAAGGTTCAAATATTTTTGCCAATTTGAAGCAGTTAGCTTTAGAGTGTCCACACGGACGAAGGGATATGCTTAAATCGGTCTAGAATTTGATGCTAATCCAGAATATATACTTTACGGGCTCTCTGAAGCTCTCTTCCGGGCCCTACAAACGTTTAGAAAAAATGATTACATCCCTTGTCCCTCAAAGTTTGTTGTAAAAACTAACATTTATTAAAACCTTAGTAATAGTTTTAAATGTCGACAAAAGTCTTGTATTTAATTAATGCGTAGGCAGAAAAGTTCTATTCTCTAGCAATTATATCTTTTACTGTAATAAAAAAAAAGGGTGAAAAACAATATTCTTTGTCTCTATGATTTTGCTATTGGGTGCAATTTCATGTCCTTTAATCATCAGTTACATATTTTCTTCTACACATGCCTTCTTTCATACATATAAATAAAAATTTAATCCACTTTGTGCATTCAATAAACCGCACCTTATAATTATTTTGATTTACATAAATATTTTATTAAAGAGTTTTTTTTTTTTTTTCATTTATTTTACTTTAAGAAAAGTTCTCTCCGCTGTTAAGCGAAGATGAACGAATGTATATGCGTATGTACATTGGCACACATATTAAAGCGACTTTGTAAACACTCTTTGGGGTTCATTACGTATGTATGTTAAGATTTTTTTTCGCCTTCGACTATCCTACGGCTTGAATTTTAATTAACTTTCAACATGCTTGCTTAATTATAGTTATTTTCTTAATATTCAAAAAAAAAAAAAAAAAAAAAAAGAAGAAAAAAACAGATATGTACATGTTTTTTTAAGCAACTAAAGTTTCAGTTTTCTTTGCTTTCACGTCTTTGATAAATTTTTGTAATCTTAAAGGAAGTAAGCATTTTCCAAAAACTCCCGGTACTGATTAAAATTAAACATCGTAGATTATATTGCAACTAGTTTCACGTAGCTCTTACTTAGTATCCGTAAAAATTTCAATTTCTAATCGGAGTCAGAAAGTGGACTATCCTCATTCGGTTTAATTTTCACTGTTCCTTGAAACTTTTCGCTTAAATTTACTTCTTTCCGGAACAATGTAACGTAGATCGTACATTTAAGAAATGCTTGAAGTAGATCTAAGCAATATATAACACACCGGTCAATAATTTCTGAGATTAATATGAATATTGGCATTACTTCTAGGACAAGCTAATGACGATTTTTTAAATTTCATATCACTTCGATTATTTGTTTACGAATTGCCGTGGTTTTAGCGCCTGCAGCTTCTAGAATTTCCATTGATTAATTGATTAAATACTTGCTTCTTCTTAATAGTGAAAAATACAATTCAAACTTAGGATAGGCTTGGAAAGTGAGTTTATTATTCATTATTTATTCTAAAGAGCGACCGGTGTCGGTGGTTTTGAATGAAGTCGCACGGAGATCGGGAATGCTGAACACAATGTGCGCTTAAAAACGAAGATTACACCAGAAAATATGCAGAAGCTTGACAATTAGTCCTTCCTATACTTGAAAAGCGAAGTTACAACACGTAGTTCATACCCTAAGGGTATTAAATAAAGATATCAAAAGACAGCTTAGCCAGCAAAATTTGGGCATGAGAAAGTACTGGGTTTACTTAAAGGATCATAAATCGATCACTGCTGCAATGAAAGTTTTGCGTGAATTGAAGTCGAAATTACTGCCGTACCCATGGTACACACCAGACCTGAAGTTGAGCCGCTATAATCTCTTTATAAGTCCCAAAAGGATCACATAGGAAAAGTTCATTACTAAGTTCCCGGCATTATTGATCAACATATTATTACAATGTGATTCCAATCAGTCGCTAATCATGTTCATCTGCTAGATTACCTAAATGTCCTTTCGAGTTTTTCAAGTTATAAATATTACAAAAGTCTACTTTATAAGTTGGCTTGACATGCAGTTGAGTTAAATGTAAACTTTTCATATTACTTCGCCAGATAGCTAGACGTTTTGAAAACAATTCTACTGCTTATGGAAGCTCGCAATTCTTAAATGCTATTTTTCATGACATGTCCTTAAGTGAAGTTGGACGCCTTTTGTCGGTGAGCTCTTCCACCGAAAGTCTGTAATCTACTTATTAACAGAATCGTTGATTAAAATTGTATATGAAGTTAGCTCCAAAACAAAGTTTGTACAGGATATGAGGAAGAACCGAAAGTATCGGTACCAATAAGTTCTTAATTAGCATATGTAGAAAGCTGTTTTTGGGTATTTTGAAAATTTAATTTTTTAGGATTGTAATCCCCTTCTGGTACTTAGCTGCACTCATGCCCGTTCAAATAACTAAAGGGCACAGTCCAATTAGGCACATATGAGCTAAACTTTGCTTACTTGTGAACCAATAGTAATGAAATGTTGACATATTTCGTTTCTAAAATCGTACAGATATGTCAATACTCATCCTATTTCTGTATATCCTCCGACGAACCTATTGTGTGACATGTTATCTCAATTTTGTGGACGGAGAGTTCGTGCGACGAATAACTCGTGGATGAACAGAAATAGTGAAATTGATTCAGAATCTCATTTTACTCAAAAATCTATTTGCTCAAAGAGCTCATATTTATCAAAAATAAGTTTGTGTTGCCTAATGATTAAGAAAATTGATCACTCAGAATTGGGTATACCGTGATACCGTTACAACTATGGTAGTTCAAATCTTACAATGGTAATGCATTTCTTTGATACACAAACTTACTTATGTCTGTTGTGTGAAATTATTTCTTCATAATCTAAAAGTGCTTATACCGTTATTACAATCTTTATATTTCTTTCTCTTCCGAAGGGTCCATACAATAACGTTAAGTGCCTACTTGCATAAGTTTATATATAATCGCTGAATTTCCCTACGAAAAAAAAGAAACTGGTTTTAATTGTAATTCTCTTTTGATATAAGCAAAGTAACAAAAAAAAAAAAAAAGAATTCATTATCATGTAATTACAAATTTTCTAAATATCATTTAATGCATTGCATGCCATTTCACATGTGTATTGCACACTCATTACATAAATGTATACATACACGACTACAAAATGATCGCTTACGCCAAGCTGCAATGTATACACACATCGTAAACAACTGCGTGCGTATATATAGCGAAGCACAGCGCCTAAGCAGCAACAATAACATACGCTGCGCAGTATTTAAATATCTAGTGAAGCAATTAAGTTATGGAAAAAACATTTTGAGATGAAGAAGAGAAAACAACAACGTATATCTAACACTATATTGGCAGAAAAACAAAAAACAAAACATAACATCAAAACTTCTTAACTTTGCTCAAGTGGAAAGGCGTTAATATGTTTTCATATTTTCAACAACAGCGTTTGTTTCTCTTTTTTCTTTTTTCTTTTTTATTTTTTTTGTATTTTTTATTTTTCTTGCAACACTTATATTCTGCAATACTTCAGCAGTATACGGGGAGCATACACACAATTTTATACCTGTTTTGTATTTTTCCTGCTATATAAAAAAAACATACAAGAAAGTGACGTCGATACAAGAACGCTTGTGCTCAGTGTATTCTCATATAAAAACAAGAACAATAAATAATAACACATTGTAGAGAAAGAGTAAAAAAACTTGTTTTGAGCAGAGGAGGGCGTTTAAAGCAAAGCAAAAGAAGAAAACACAACACACACAACACACACACAAAATTCACATAATAGAAATTATATTAATTATTTAAAAGCTTTAAGAAAGCGAACATAAATGAAAAAATATTAAAGCATACATTTGGGCGTAAATAAAACTCGAACATCTATAAATTTGTGGATATTGTAAGTTATCTCTACAATAAAGACCTAAGCCTGATTTTGCTGAGATTCGTGTCCAATCAGTGCTATTTAAATTTTCTTATAAGACTCTGCTATGCTATACGATGGTATACTGTTGCGTACACTATGGGAATACGTCTGCAGTTAATTGCAAATTTTTTTTGAAAATTCAAAAATGGATCAAGTGCTAAACTTTCAAGTGCCATTTTAATGTTAATGCCAACAATTTTTCGTTAAGGGGGAATAATTAATCTTCAAAAGAGACCTTTGGCCATTTGCCATTATCCATCCGATCTATGTCACAAATTCTTCATTTTTGATTTTGTAGGCGTCTCCTACAAAGCTCTTTTAAAAGTAACTTAATATGCTTGAGATAAACGCTTCTTCTAATTTTGAATAGGGTATACCATCTATCCTTGCCCACATGATAAACTAAAAACATTCATTTTGGCTTCCAGGATGCACTCACTAACTCTGTCAACAAAGTAAGAATGAATAACACGCCCTTTCCATAGAATCCTTTTCGAAGTATTTATGTAATAAGCTTTCTGTAGAGAGCTTTGCACAGATTTACCTGATATGCTTACAATCTGTTGGATGCATTAAAACTTCAGGGTCATGGTTTTTTAGCTTCGGATAGATCGTGTTCCTATTACCCAACAATGTCAGCTTGATAAGCCGGTATCCTTTGAATTCCTTTGCTTGGCCTTGACCACTTCAGAGTATAATCAAGATATATTTTAAAACAGACAGCGAACCCTTCGTTCTTTCAATCCTGACCTTCTCGTGGGTTATTGTTGACGTGAAATTCGAGCGAATTACTCTTTACTCAAAGCCGCATCTTCTTTTGATGATTTCAGAGTTTTTTTTCATAGCTTCACACAAGTTGATAATATTCAGACTCTTGATGAAATTATGATTGCTTAAGGTGTAATGGGATGTCAGTCAGTTTTTTTAAGGATCGAACGATTGAATCGGAAATGTTCACAACAAAATAAAATTAAATATAAATATTGATAAATTACAATTCTTTTGTGAGTCTGTAGATCGTTTGCACTTTAATCTAGTTCTATATTTCCCATTCAGGCACAGGACATCAGAGTTTTATCAATTATCTACTCATATCAAACGTCAGCTGCAACTAATCCGCTGCAACTCTTACATCGTGAATCGCGAGAAATAAAATCTTAGTACGATAAACATATAATAAATTTTTAGTATAAAACAAGTACGGAATACACTTTCTTATACTCACCCATCAATTTATTTGGCTTTCCTGCTTTCAAAAGTATCGAAGCATTATGTCGATAGTGACCATTAACGTTTCGCTACAAGCTAAACGTTACTTTTGCTTTTCTGTTTTGTTTTGTGCTTTAACGCTTATTATTATCTATTACTTTATATGCTTATCTTTGTTTTTGTTTTTTTATTTTTTTATTTTTTTATGCTATGTTGTGTTTATTATTATTGTGTTGTCTTGTGTTGCCATTGCCACATTCACTTGTTGTTATGCTTCTGTTAACATCATCTACCTCAGCTACCGTTGCCTGTCTATCCGTGCCTGTGTATGTATGGATCGATATCTTTGTAACGCACATATATGGACGCATAAAAAAATTCTTCAGTTTCGTTTCATGCACAAATATTAACTGACGTGTATTGTAATAATAACCTAACGCTTGATCTCGCTGCTTTCGTTTGCTACTCTAACGCACCTATGTATTCATTTTTGTTATGTGTAGACTAGTTAAGTGTATTCCAAGTTAACTGCGAAAGAAAATTTAATGATAATTTTTTAGTGAAAAATTGTAATAAATTGTAATTTAATTTTACTGTTTTCTTAACAACATGCGTGTATGGTTTTTAAATGATTATTTTCAATGAAAGAAAAAAAAAACTTTAATTTTTGAAATTACAAACGTCTAGCAATGGTGCAATATCCATGAATGAATGTGTGGCACCGAAAAAAGGTAAAAATATTGAGATATTTTTTCAATTATTTACTTTTCATTTTTTTTATTTTTTTTTAATTGTTAATATAAAAAAATAAAAATACTTTTAGAATATTGTTTTTTAATAAAATAATTGTGAAAACCATAAGAATTTTATTTTTTCTTTTTTATGTTATTTATATCTGCGCAAAAGCAACAAACAATCCTTAAATTATTTAAAAAAAAAAAAAAAAACATTCTATTAAAATTCTTAATAATTTGGGTTGTGTCTTCATCTATAAAGTGACTTTTCCTTTTCAACAAACGTGGCTTTTACGAGTAGTTACAAAATAACAAAAAAAAAAACTTCGTCTTTCAAGTTTCGAATTTTCACAGTTCCACGCATTTACGTATATGCTTAAGACTTGCATATCGTTCGTTGTTCAATATCACACAACAATCTTTATTCATTTAATTTAGTTTGCTTTTCTATCAATCTTCGCGTCAATTATTTAGTTTCACTTAGTTTTTCGTTACTATTCGAGATGTGAGATTGCTTTTGTACAATGCTTGAAATTCACTTCACTTGTGCTTCGTTATGCTTGGCATTACAAAAAAAAAAAAAAAAAAATAAGTAAATAAATCGAAAATAACAAAATTTAAAAGAGCATAACAAATATTCTTTTTACACCCAAAGCATGGATGTACGTGTATATATCCACACATATGCATACATATGCATACGTATAAATTGTAAATTTTGTGCCTAGAAGCCATCGTTTGAAAAATTCCGATGAGATATCACAGAGTAGTCGTGGCCTATCGACAGACAGTAGCAGTCAGTCAGAAGTAATCTGGAAAGTACGCTCGTTTCAATGCCAACTTTGTCCGGCGAGCGCCAACATCTTAAAGGAAGTGCAACAGCATAATCTTGGCTATTTGCTTAATCGTTAGGAACATCGTAGGTTATCATGCTATGGATGTTTCGCAGTTTTTAATTATCAAGTTCAGCTGAATTGTCATAAAGGACGAAGTTATAATACTCGGCATAAAAGCACACGAGCAATCATAAAACATGCTGCCCCTAAACCGGTAGATCGTTTGTAAATTTTTGATAGCTACATAATACAGCCGCACTCGCAACAAAGTTGTATTGTTACGACTTCTTTTCGTTTGCTTTTATTCATGTGTAGAGTAATGGGTTGAATGCGACCAGATTTATTCTACTTACGGTTTGTGTCTGAGTTGGGTTGTCTGCGACTTTTTCTGTTAATTAACCTCTAAATATGTATATGAAATAGATTTTTTTATTAGGGATTATAACTACGTTACAGTCCTGATAATTATTGACTGAGGTGTAGCGCATATGCGTATGTGATGCTGAACGCTGCGGGATGCCCAAAAGTGACGGTTAATCCAGAAATTCTAAAAATTATTCTCGAATAGTGAAGTTTGAAGATAGCCAAGGTAGGTGGCTACTGCATTTAGTCACAGTGGAATAAAAATATCATGTCACCAATCGATGACTGCAAAGTCAAACTTGCATGAATAGTGGTTTAAATTGCTTTTCCTTCCGTCGTATTCTTCAGATTTTCAGAATATTATTCGTTTGCAAATTTTAAAAAGATCCCGTCATTGTGTAAAGTGGAGGGTATTTTGAGGGGCTTGGCAAATAGTTTTTTAAACAACCATCGAAATTTTAGAGAAGTGTTGGACGGATTGTATGAGTCTCGAAGGAAGAGACAAATTAGTTTATTTAATCCCGGGAATTATGGATCGACATATTATCAGTATGTGATTCTAAGTTACGTCATTCGTCGGTTATATTTCCCATTTTAATATTTGACTTGGCTTTAAATGCATAGTTGAAGAACCCTTGTCACATAATTTTACCTGATTGGTCTGGTCGTAAGTGGCTTGAGGAAGCTGTATCTTGATGGATAAAACCGACTTTTAATTAATCCCTGAAATTATTAACCGCTACGTCATATTTAAAAGCCGAACTTCATTTTGCTGTTCAGAGTTTGATTATCACCGGAGTCCCAAATGCGTACTGCGTCGCTGAAACTAACAATCACGTTAGACTTCTCCGATTACTTTTAATTTCCTTTATAACAACAACACAATTTGCAATGTCCGCACTTCTCTAAAATAGGTAGCACAAGTTTTGATGACCTTGAAACCTGGACATTGCAATAAAATCGAATTTTTGTTGCTGTTTCTCTGGCCTAATCTTACCAAGCACCGACTTTGAGTCACTTGTAAGCTTTGAAAGCAGATATTTTGACTTGAGTGTACACTGCATTTACCAAAAGCAGTGACTTATTTTATGTTTATATGTAGCTTGTTTGAATATATATAAACATATTTTAAGCACACAACAAAAAACAAAAAAAATGTTAATTGTTCCCAAGACTCTCATCATAGACCGAGGTCGCATTTTCTAGCGAAGAAAAAATGTAGACTATGAATAGAGGTCTATATTGTCTTTCCTTCCTTCCTTCCTTCCTTCTTGCATTGACGCAGAGACATAATGAAGTGTGTGCGGCGATTAAAGCTTTTCTGCGAAGCGGTCCAAGCTGGGAAGATCGCACCGTTGGTTAACGGTGTTGAAAAGCTTACCGGGGATAAATGACAAATTTTAGCAATAAAAATGAAGAAAGCTCCGATAAACCTTTAAAAAAAACAAATAAAAATCGATGGCTCCTATTGGATGATATTTACTAGAGGCATTTGAAAATATGTTATAAAAAACATCCACCCCTATGTTCTAAAAACCATCCACACCTGCAGGCAAATAGCTTCTTCCATGGCTAATAAAAATATTTACGTTTTTTGTTCAATGCGCTCTGCATGATTCTTTTCAAGGCAAACACAAGTTTCATAATTGTTTCTTTGTTTGTTTTTAATTTTATTTTCAACAACTTCATCAAGTTTTCTATTACTTTTTATAGACTCAGTTTAGTGTTCTTTAAAAAAACATTTAATTTATTTTATTTCTCTAACTTTTCCTAAAGTTTTATCTTATCACAGTTTCTCTTTTCAACTTGCACTAAGCCGGTCAGAGCATACGTTAAATATCCTTTAAAAAAAAATAAAACAAAACAAATAAGAAAGTTATATGAAGGCAGTTAGGAAAAAAAAAAAGAAATATGTCAGTTCGTCGAGTGGAATTATCTTTGTATTACAGCTTGGGGTGATTTTAAGGAATATTTCCAGCAAATTTTAGGCTAATATAAGCTTTATATGTAAACAACATTTGATTAAACGATGTGGTGTACACCCAGCCTTAAAACCTTCTATTAGGGTAAGCGTATATCTTATAAGCATCGACTTGACTGTAACAGTTTCAATAACAGCGATCACGTCTCCATATTCCGATGATAAGGGCAAAAATCAAATAAGACCACCTCGCGGTTTTGATGTTATTTTGGTCCCCTCCTGTAAAAACTAGTCCTACAAAACATTTTGTAAGATTTGTTAGGAAACGCAAAGCGTTCCGCATACAATATGCCGCCTGCACCGCCATTTGAGTCATTCATTAGCCAGACAGCAAGAAAACTTGCTGAAATAGAATCTCTGAAAAACCTTCTTCTTCTTTAAAGTAAGCTACGTATAGACTAACTATGCGAAGAATTCTCTATAGGCTGTACCTTACGGCGTGTACTGTCAGAGTGCTTGTCTCTACGCCACCCATGGTTAGCTGTTGAATGTCAAATCCAAGGCACATTAATAAATTTGTTTCTTATACGCAGGTAATGATAAAATTCAAGGCAAATCCGCGCACCTTGGCTGCATCTTATTTCAGAGCTGCTTCCTTGGACGAAGTTTTTCACCAACTATGAAAAATATTGACATCTAAATGCAAAAAACTAAAGCAAGTAAAAACACAACTATGTGACATGTCGTACAATTAACTATCCTGTCGCAGTTCCCTTAATTCACTTATTCATACAACGACTTTTCAAAATAAAGTTTTATACGGGAAGTAGTCGTAAAAGGTCCGATCCGAGTCATGTTCGTTCGTCCTTGTGCTAAAACACGCCGGTGTATTAAATTTCATCGAAACATCTCAAAAATTTGCGGCCTATTAGTTGAACACAAAAAAAAGAGAACGGAGGGACGGGCGAACAAACTTAAACCGATTCACAAATGGTGTCTATATCAAGTTCTGCTGGATCATGTATGCATCGATACAAATTGTATAGTGTAATACTCGTAGTGATGTGGTGCGCTTATATTACATTATAGAATAAACACATGAAAGTAACACTTTAGCATTGTGCTAGAGGACACGTGGAAATCAGTCATTTTCAACAATTTTTCTATGGACAATTTCCTCTCATCTCACGTCCTTATTTCTTCCCCTATTTGAGATTTTAAATGGCTAATGGTGCCAAAGTTAGCGAAGTAGATCTTAAGTTTGGTACATATGCTGTTAGTTGAATTGTAAAGATCAAGTTAGAATGTGAATAAATATAGGAAAATGCATTTTGATCTTTATTATCTGAAATTGAAATAGAAAGATATAATCATTGGAATCGCTCCAGTGCGAAACTGCCTATACGTGCAGTACAATGAAATGGGCAGAGATGGAAAGAGATGGGTAGTGGCGTCAACTTAGCGGATGTGCACCTAATCGGTAAGTTCACCCGCTGAGCACGCGCTATAACTACGATCAACTGTATTCTACGGTACTTGGATTTGCACAGCGAATGAAAAAAGAATAAGATTTTTGCATAATATAAAGGTTATGCATGTTCAAGCCTAGCAAAATGACTTACAGACAGAAGAGGAGAGAAATTTCCTTTGAAAACTTGTAATAGAATGCTAAGGTCGTATGACTAGAGTTAAATATACATAGCATTCGAATCTTCCGAATAAAGTAAGATCAACGTCCGGTAGACTAAGAGTAAACTTTTTTAGCGACCGTAACGCCTTCAGATAGTTTGCACCGATAGTTTGCAAATGCCATGGGCTAAGCCGCCTAGTCCGAGATCTGTTCCAATTTGACCGTCTATCTAGATTAATGAAGTCATATAGATTGATAAGCAATAGAAAATTAGCCATTATTACCTGAGCCGGCAATTTTTTTATTTTCTCAATGATAACGGGATCGTAATATCGCTTAACTTCAATAGAGACAATGTGTAGGGATTAAATAATTATTCTTTACCTTTGCAAAGCGTGGATAATTAAAAGTGATGTCAGCCCCATTGGGTAGCGCCAAGATAATGGATAATGTGTACATGTACCCGGAAAAATACGATTAATCAACGTTTTTATACGAATCAGATAATTATTGTAATTTTCATAAATATTCTTTAAAAACGACTTAATGGCTTATGCAGGAAATGAAGCGCTAAAGAGTAATTATAGGCAAACATCTGTTTTTGCTTGTTTATCATTGTTTATGAAATTTGAACAATTCATCTGTTACCTCCCATAAGTCTGATAAGTCGTAATAATTGCATTAATATTTAAGAGGAAGAATAAATCGTTATGTCTTCCGCTTTCGCTCATTTGTTATGCAAAGAATGCCGATCTCTCTAAGAAGACAAATTGATGCAATCAACTTGTGTACCCCCATCAATTTTCAATGTGTTTTCCGAATTCCTTTACTCTCCTTGAAAGTTCACGAAAGCAATGTAAATGTCAATGATTCGCAGAATGCTCAAAACCGTTCTCACATTTATTAACCGAAGTAAACTTGAATGCAATTGACAAGGACGTGGAAACAGAAGTAGATGGGTGGAGATGGAGGAGTAATACTGTTTACCAGGAACTTCAACTTTGAATGCAATTCGCTCTCTTTAAGTAAAGATGGTGTACAACCTTGGTCAAGAAATGAGAAAATGGATTTTTCATTTCAATTTCACGAGTACTACGAAGTCATGAAATGTTTCTCTTTGGTTTAATAGTATGCTCTTTGATGTCTATGCAGACTGTTACATCACTGCGTATTTGATCAAAAAATAAGGCGAACTTTTTACTTCAACTGGGCAGGAAATCATAAAATTATTTTTCATTTTTTTTTGCGAGTCAAGTCAGTGTTTTTGTGGACACGCAAAAGTGACTTTTTCGATCTTTTTATATCTGTTTTTTTTTTGGAACAAAGAATTTTTATTAAATTTGCTTTACGGCATAAATATTCTCCCACGAAATCGCTGAGAATATTACAGAAAACTTTTGGCGACAATGCTATGTCGCAGATAAGTCTTAATAGGCGGTGCTAAGACCTCAATGAAGACCGAGAACAAGTGCAAGCTCAACAAGTTCAATCAACATCTACCGAGGAAAGCGATATGAAGGAATTCAAAGATTTGCTGCTTGAAAATAATCGATTGAGACTAAATATATTTCTATTTTAAAGAAGTTTGACCTATTTTTGACCCCAGGAACATTTCAAAGTTTATTTACTTTACATTTAGTTTTATTTCGCTTTCTTTCCACAAGTTAAAGATTTCGTAACATAAAATAACATAATGCAACTTATTTAATACTCAGTACGCCTGCTTCGGCCTAATATTGCAAAGAAGGAAGAAAATCGAAGGGCGAAAAGTGCTCACAACTCCTAATGCCATCCGTCAGTTAATTACTACTCTAACTATAATACACAACCATGTACATACTTGAATTATTCGGGCTACATTGATATTCTTAGGAGAAGCACTTCCACAATAGCTAATGGGAAAGACCAAGCTTGTGACCGAAACTTTTATACCCACCACCTTTAACTGAACAAGCAAAAGAGTTGTTCTCGGTTGTCAGCAAATCATTTACACCCACCATTTTTATTTAAAAAATAAAATATATATAAAAATGTTGATACTGCATAACATTGAGCGGGCAGTGATTTCCACTTTTGTCCAGGTACTTCAGAATCACCCATATAACCTATGTGGAAACATTTGTAGCTGCATTTGTTACTGTTTCTAAGTATTGAAAATATGTTGCCCCCTTATGTTGCACCGTATGGGTGTCCTTTGAACAATTTGGCCAATTCTCAATGTCAAACTGTTTGCAACAACTTCTGGATGCTTTCGTCAAATTTGTAATCGATATTTTAATTTTCGCAACCAGAAAGACGCCTGGATCCATTCAGAATTTGATATCGATTACAAATGCTTATGCTGCACACGTTCTGCAAGGTGTCTTTCAGGATGTTGCGAATGTTTTAACAAAATGAGTACACTCCAATTCTTGAAAGGTGGTTGTAAGAAGGGTAGAAACACTGTTAAACTGTTGCATAATTGATTTAGTGGAGCTGCACGTCTATGTAGTCTTCAAGTGATTGTTTGCTATTTTGATGCTTAATATAGTCCAAATCAAAAAAAGGGGAAAGAGAGGGAGACAAACGTATGCGTAAGGAGAGAGAGAGACAGAGTAAGAAAGATATTGAAGGGAAGACTGTTTACTGCCTATGATGCCAGTAGAGCTTCAACTGTTAGTGACAATTCATCTACAAATCCTATCACACCTAGTGAAGGAGTTTTTTTGGATTTTAGTGATCACTTACCAGTCAGAGAATTTATTTCGTGATCCTGAAAAAATTATAATAATAACGATAACAGCGGGGATACACGCTTGGTACTTTTCAAAAGAATTTTTAACAGATAAGTTACTCTCAGCTCAGTTCCTCTGTAATTTTGCAGAGCGAGAGGGAGATAGAAGATAGAGACGAAACGAAAACCAATTGCAGTCGGTGGTATCGCTTACAGCAACTTCAAACACTGTCATCAACAGTACAACTCGACTCCTAATCCTACGAAAACTAATTATATCTAGCGAAAAAGTTGCTTTCAGTTATCACTGTTGAATTGGGGTCGCAAAGGTGAAATGTTTTCCCAGAAATCTTCAAACACTATCATCCGCTTTAAATTTTATGTACGTGTGATCCGCCTGGGTGGTCGAAGGCGAATCTCAAGTGCGGTAGAGTGTGTAATAAAAGTCGATAGCCTTAGATGCTAGTGCTTTAAGATTTTAGTCTTAGAATTTATTTCTCTGGCGAAATTAATAATAATAATAATAAATTTTATGTAATAGTACAAGGAGCGCACAAAAGAGCAAAGCAAAAGTAAATCTCTCCTAACGGCTAAACAAACATGTTTTCAATCCCTGATGTTCGACCATTGACTATAGCAAACCTGACGCTCTGTATCTAACAAGACAATGTCCTTCTCACGTGATTGTATGGAAAGAATTCATACTTCATTAGTAATTAGCCACAGTTTGTAAATTTTCTCCTTCACAACAGTAACCTATTGTTCATGTAAAAACCTATATTTTGAGCGTGAAATAATATCGTAAATTAAGCGCCGACTTAGGACTTTTCCTTTAACCTAACATTTATTATTATTTGTGTTTTTTTGATATATAAGAAGTTACGTTTCTTTTTCAACCGCATATAGAGAAACAGGTTTAATAAATTTTTTCTCATTTGTCTTTCTATTCTACGTCTTACAAGCAAAGTTTGTCTTTCACATTTATTCAACGTATTCAAATAATGTGAGAAGACAAGTTTTGCTAAATGTTTACCTACTTTTTGTTTTTTTTTTGTTTTTTTTTTTTTTTTCTACTTATAGAGGATCTACTTTGCTCGTATCATCTTTTCTTTAACTTCATTTCGCTTCTCTTCATAATTCTGATAATCGTTGTCGTTATTAACACTTGAAAGCTTAGTAAACCGAAAAGATTACAAATTCGAAATGAAGATACGCTAAGTGATGGGATTTTCGAACAATTTGCCGATCAAAGATCTTTCTTTCGAGATGTTTATTTTTCATTATCGTTTCTATAGAGGTTTCGCAAACACCTTTTCATCTTTCCCGGTCTCCATAGACGGTGTGGCATAAAAAAGCGCCCTTAGCTTCTTCATGTCATTATTGTTTACTGTTTTGCCAAAGTACGGTAACGTTGTCTGTTGTGTTTGCAAACATATGTCGAAGAGATTGAATATAGTTTTTCCAGATTGAATACTAACCGGTTATGTCGATTATTTTTCTAATAAAATGTGTTGCCTATTTTTGCTTTTGTTTTTGTTTCTCTATTCTTCTTCTCACTTTCGTACGTTTTATTGAATTTTTTTTTTTTTTTTTCATGTAAAAATGAGTATCAATTATATTTTATAATCGAATGCGTTTTTTCAACTTGTCGTAACAGATCGATTGATTAGTAGTATAATCATAACAAGACATGCTATACATAAGTAAAAGTTAAAATTGTTGCCTACAGTCACATACGTATGCACATATATAAAT
The DNA here is from genome assembly GCF_014805625.2 of Glossina fuscipes. Lineage (NCBI taxonomy): Eukaryota > Metazoa > Arthropoda > Insecta > Diptera > Glossinidae > Glossina > Glossina fuscipes. Next base: position 17,854,414 of record NW_023998416.1, read on the forward strand.
GCATTTAAACCAGACTTGCAAACAGCAGTTGTCTTGAATTTAGTTTTGCTTTTGCTTTTTCTTTTAATGTTTTTGTTGTTGTTGTTGTTGTTGTTGTCGTTAACTTGTTTGCTGCATTTCGTGTTGTCGGTTTTGATAGATGTTTATGTGTGCGTATGCGATATTTACTATGAGAAAATATTGTTAAATGTTTGATTTGGAGAAAAAACAATTTCTTCTTAAAGTTTAGTTCAGTTATTAACATTTTGCCTAAAACAACGTAAGCGCGTAATTATAATCTAAATAAATAAATAATTGAATAAAAAAGTTTGATTTCTCTAAAAATACGAATCAAATCAATAAAATAAATAAAACTTAATATTAATTAATTTATTGTTGAAAATTAAAAATAAATAAATAAATTATTTTGAAGACACAAGAAACTTCAAAAAAAAAAAAAATTTATTAAACATTCGAAAATTTTCATTTGCAAATATAGTTCGCATTACATCGTAAGAAGGAGGAATTTTTTTTAAAGATTTTTTTTGCGCTTTCACAAACTAAACAAAAAAAAAGTGTTATATTTTTAAAAATCTGCTCATATTATAAAATTTTGTCGTCTTGCGAGAGGAGGCGCGTCGCTTTCTTTAATAAAATGTTTGCGGTTTGCAAATATAAATGTGTATCGAAGGATTATTAGGACTTCATTGAAAAGTCTAAGGCGCTTAAAGAACCGCCTTTGTTTATGGTTATATGATAACATTTGTTGTAACTCCATATCATTGGTGCTTCAGTAACATATACTTTGCACAAAAGTTGTTTCTTTTTTATTACTTGCGAATCTTAAACGCATCCTGAAATTCCTTATAAAAATGTGAGTTTTTACGTGATTCGCTTAGCAGTCACCTAACAGCTTGGAAGTGGCGAGCGAAATAGCGTTCCCTTACGGTCGAATGCTGACAATAATTCGACCTGCTTGTTTATCAATTGAGCCAAGTCACAATTATTGTGGCGCATTTTCGGATCAATTGCGAAGACACCGTACAGGCTAACTATTGAGCCGAATAGAATTATGCAAAAAAGAAGAACGAAGGGTTGCATTACTGAAAAATTGTCTTTCATCGAAAGTTTCACAGATTTTGTCCATTTTAAATATTCGTCACGGGCAAGATTACCTTGCCTTCTAACAATACCGTAAGGAAATATCTCAACCCCAATTAGAAAATCTTTGTTCATACGATTATTTCCACAAAGTTATACTTCGTTCTCTTTCCTAAGGATTAGTTAATTATTCGTTTCTTTCATGTTGCATTCCTTATTTTAGATTTTATTAATTTATATTTATCGCTTTATACTAACTATTGCAAGTATGAATACCTGTTTGTTGATTTCGAAGAACAGATATATTCAAATACTATATCGCATGGCTCAATATTGTGACCACTTCACGCGAAAGCTTTCTGCTACAGTATAATACGTGCCTCGCGGTGAAGTGAATTGTGAAATAAAAACCAGAGCCGCGGTCTGTGCCATAAACAAAAAACGTTAAAGGCGGCCATGTTTATTTTTCCTGCTTAATTCGAAGCACACTGCTGCCGAATAGTTAAGAATGAAAATCAGTGACTGGGCTACGATGTTTAAAAGGCAAGAAAAGTCTGATGCAGAGTAGGCATATTCCTGCCAAACTCGTCTGAGATTTCGGCTGGATATAGTGTGCCATCAGTAGTTCCAAGTAAATGAAAATATCGTTACTAACCATTACCGCACAGGACTTTTGCTGACTAATAGCTTTAGTTTCTTCGCTTGTGAGGTTCGGAAATAGATCTGTTCAATCCATATTTTTTATTAAAATTATATATTATTAGGTTAACTACTGTACATATTAAGAATATACAACAGTACGGTTTTTTTTTTTGGTGGTTTCCGGACAAAGTGCGCAGATTAATCTTGCTACCATCTTTTTCCCACCTCCCACGTAATTTTCGAATTCCATCTCGGAAAAGTATTTTGTCTTTTGAGCCTATACCCAAAAGAACCCACATTTGGGTAGCATCGTAAGAGTCGACCAAACAATAATTTATCAATTGAAACCCACGTTAGCAACCCGTAAGGAGCAATGTCTGCAAATAACAGCTGGAACAAGGACAAACATTTTCTGAGCGTATTTTATTATAAGGGGCGTAGTCGTTCTGAAAACTTACGATATTATGAAGTTTTTTGGTAGATTTGCGCACGTTTTTCGTTCCAATTCCATCGCTATTGACGATTTCGTATTAGTTTGAATAGTCCATATCGGACTTTGGGTATCATTCCGCATCCACTGGTGTTATCACTAGTTCTAGAATCTACCAATATTATCCTCCGTTTTGTTAATTCCGATCTACACTTATTCAAACCCTGTTGCATACGCTGCAGTGTGACACTTTATGCGGTTGCATGTAGCTTTGAAAGAGCTTTCAACTGAGGAAGTCACTCTTTCGTTCTAGATCTCACATGTACATATTCCTGAAAAATATCAACCAAATTTCGTTTGAAATATTTCGTAGGATCTCTTAAGAAAAAACCATCCCATGACTGCCAGAAGCTCAAATCGTGAGTAGGTGTACTGAGAGTGAAATGCGACTCTTTCATATCTCTTCTGTATAATATCGGCATTGCAACAAAGGGAAGGCAAGGTAAAAGTCATTAGAAAAGACTGTACCGATCCTACTTTGTTACGCCAAGTAGTTCAAAACATGGTTTATTATCTATACGTTTCCCCACTAGCGAAAAACTGCGACTTGGTTATGTACGCAGCAACGAAACTCTCGGGGTTTTGATTGCAATAAAAAAGTTTAAAGTGGAGATAGCGGGCCCCAATAAACTAAATAAAAAATAGGCAAAAGTGCAGCTGGGTTCAATTAAACGCATTTTGATAAGCGGCTTATAAAAAAAAAAAAAAAAATAGTAAAAAACCAATTAAATAAATTGTTTATTAAAAAATTCATTTAATTAAGTAAAAAATTTTGTGATAACTAAACGAAACGTTTGTGAGATTTCATGTAAAAAAAGGCCTATAAAATAAAATTAAAGAAAAGATGTTAAAAACAAAACAAAAGCAAACAAAGGTCATACAATGCTTGTAAATTTTTTAATATTAATTTTCCACAGTCGCCGGCCACTCATAATAATAATAATAATAATAATAATAATAATAAACGGTTTTTTTCCGATTATCAGCCTTTGTAGTACGTGTTTAAAATTTTAATTGAAATGGAAAATCAATAAAAATAATTTTTTTAACGTGCGTTAAGTACATCTATCCTTAACGCAACTAATGATTGACAAATTGAAGAAAAGAGAAAAAAAAATCAAAATCGAAAGTAAAACAAAATTAATTGAACTGCAACAATAGGAAGTAATGGCAAACAAATGGCAATAACAACATATTTTCATTGTTGAATGGGAAATAAAATAAAAGTATAAATTAATAAATAAATAAAATTAATTAAGTACTATTTACGGATAAGCTTTGTGAACATACAAATCTCAAATATGTTGAATATGTTGACGTCGTCAGCAAATGCAAGGGAGAGATAGAGAAAAAGAAAGGCTTAAAGCAAATAAAGCCAATTTAATGGCTTAACGTAGTAAAAACATCAAAAAAAAAAAAAAAAAAAAGATTAATAAATAAAATAGAAACAACAACAACAACAACAGCAACAACAACGAATAATGGCAGCGCAACTAACAGCAATAAAATGTCTTTTTTATCTAATGCAATAAAATTATAATAAATTTTAAATAAATTAAAGCACAATCTCTGTCCGTTTTATCTGCTAGTGAGATCGATCTCTCCTCTCGCTCTGCCACTCACAACAAATAACCTTTTTTCCTTTTGTTTGACTAACTACTAGTGAAAGTCTCTTCTGTTTCTCTGTTGGTTGAAAACGAGCAACATAGCCATAAACAAACAGCGAAACACTTGTTAAAAACATTTAAAATTTTTTTTTTTTATTTTGCCTCTTTTTTCTTTTTGCGTTTGCTTTTGCTTCTTCTCATTTTGCAACAAGTTTTGCTGCATACTTTGTTACTTGTTTTCTTAAAGAAAAGAGAAAATTTACCCGTAAATATAAAAAGTGTGACAGATTGAAAAAAAAAAAATAAAAATAAATAAATAAATAAACATAAAATAAAACGACAGTAAGCAAACCCTTTCTAAATATTTGGCGATAAAATGATGTTATTATCCGCTTTGAAGCTGGGTAAGATACTTTTAAGTTCAAATGAAATCTACATTTATTTGTATTACAGTCTAGTGAACTACAGAATCTGATATAATGCTTGATGCGTTGAATGGAATCAAGTAAAAGCAAAAACTGATTCTACCCAATTGTACAGTTAACACAGTTGTCTTAAATAAACTTGCTTTGTGACTAATGCAGAACGAGCTCGTTACTTTTCATAAGTAAGAGAGTTATTTATATTAGTTTTAAAGCGATTTTTATCCTGATATAGATTACAATTTATTGTTTCTTTTACATTAGCCTTGCAATACTTTTCGCCGTAATAGGTATATAGGCTCGTGTTCATGTTTCATTGTCATATTCAAATTCTCGATATAAAGAAATCTATCACCAGATCGTTTAAAAATGTTCGAAGAGAGGGACAGACGTAGTTAAATTGGCTTTGCGAGCAATCACTAATCATCATTACGTTTTCCCCTTATAGGGTGTAAGACTTTATATCAAAGCAATAGTGGTAATAACAACAACAATTCAACAACACAATTTTGCTTTAAAATATAGTTGTTAAGTCACGAAAATTACAAAAAGAAAAGAGAAATGCATTGCGATCTGCAACGTCCCTGCGATGTTGTCTAGGACCGTCTCTGGAACAAGCTGAATAAACGATAAGTTTTTCTATTCCTCCAATTTGCAATTGTGGACAACATCTTACGATTAAACTTATGGGCGACTATTCTTGTTCTCAAAACTGAAAAGGCCTGGGAAAGAATAGGGGTTTTGCCACGATTAAGAAGATAAAGATAACATTGCTGGCATTTTATAAGGTGCACATCAGAAGCGTTTGGAAGATTGGAAAAAGCGCTGGCACAAGCTTATTAGATCTAAGGGGGTTTACTTTGAAGATATTGATGAATAAATAAACACTTTTCGAGAAAAGTAAAAACTCACTTTTTTTAGACACACGTCAACTTTTTTAAAGAACCGAATATCGTTAAAATATTTAACGTTATTAAAGCAACTAGACTAACGATATAGTCTAGCTTTTAAAAGAAAAAGACCGAGAGTCAGTCGTTAGTGTTCATCCTATATTTAATCGACGAATTTATTTCGTTTTTCTGATTAAATTATGATAATAATAATAAAAAATATTTCATTTAGTTATTTATTTTTTTTATATACGGCCAATCACTCACGGGATGTCCCCTATACGTGTAAAAAGGTGATGGTCAGAAAGAATGAGGAAGAGAGAGGCAGGAATAACCGTAGCTTGGAAGCACTATGCTCGAGCAATAAGTGTTTTGCATACGCCAATCGAGCACTCCTTGTAGCTACGGCCAGATGTTATTAAATTATACCCTACAGCACTGGGGATTAAAACCGGGTATGCCGGCTTGACAGTAGCGCTTCTTAATTACTTAGTTACGCGGTAGTGTTTCGAAGATAAAACTGAAAACAACATAAATTTTATAATGAAAGGTAAACATGAAGAGCGAGACTATGTTCTAGTTTTTTGTTTCTGCTTTTTGGCGCCAAATTATTAAATTTCGTTTTGCACCCATCTTTCCGTAAGTTGTTTAGCGCTGTTTCATAACAGATGTGGAAAATCTATGGCAATTTCAAGTTTCCTTGCCGCTCTGCACCTTTCGCAGCAAGAGCGACGAATGTGATCTGTGGTTGCAATTAACAGAATGTTGGCCGATCTCTCTACCTGGGATTTTTGTTCGTCCACGCAGAATAACCTACTATCTATAACAAATGCTATTTTAAAAGTCGTCACGAGCATTTTCTTCCTGCGGTGCAAATAATGGTCACGATCGGTTGTCATTGAAAGTCAAGCTTTCAATTAACAAGAAACTGTGTTTACTTAAATTGTTGAGTAACAAGAGTTCGGCGCAAAAGGCCTTAATTTAAAGTTTACTTTTCAGTTTTTTTTTCCAATTGTTTTTTTTGTTTTTTATTCAATTGTATACCGAAGTCAAGGTCGAATGATTTTAAGTAAAGAATTATATTTGTGTATATATTGCGTTACTGTTTGAGTAGGCAGTTAAGTAGATTTTTAAATGTGTAGCTTTTAAATACTTATTATAATGAAGAGAAATCGTATGCGAAAATAAAAACAATTAATAATAAAAATAAAATCTTATGTAAATACTTAATAACAAAAAAATATAACCTTCGAGACATAGCCGAGAAACAGATAGATAAACTGTTAACGGGCAGGAAGAAATAATCATAAATGAACGCATTTTATGTGTATGTAAATGCATACTTGAAAGAGATTAATAAGTTCGAAATTTTTAAAAAGAAAAAAAAAAAGCTTAAGAATATGAGATGTAGTAAGCGGAATCTTGGATATTCAGTCTTCATGATAAATAAAGGCAAGTCAATCGGATATAGGATAATTAGTAGGGCGTGTTAGCTAAGCAGGACAAAGGTCAAGGTTAACATCTTTGCATTTTGCAGTTTTGGTACGGACAGGACAGATGAACAAATTTAAAAGAGGCCAGACAAACGAATGGACAGATGGACGGACAGATAAATTGACATATGAACGGATAGAGCGATGTGGAGATAAGGAGACAGACGGGTAGGCAGAATGACAGGATGGATCGCTAAGCCATCGTATGAACGAACTGTGGACGGCTTCAGGAACAGGTTATTGAATACAAAAACAAATGACGAAAATCCACAAATCATTAATGCATACATTGTGTGTACAACTTTTTGTGTTTCTGATTCTTGTCTTTGCATGCTACAAGTAAGATAAACAGATTAGTGCATTTTTCGTATCCGCTATCAAGTATTTATGTAACCTTGAGCTTGAGCAATTACAAAGTCATAAACAGGTCAACACAATAGAATGAAAAGTATAATTTTAAACTGAAGTACTTTATTGTTAATGATACTTGAAAATTGAATGTTTGTTTCTTAAATCTTTCGCTCTCTATATGTGAGTAACTGGTAACGTAGCGAAGAGCTGTCCTATTACAAAACGCATACTTAAACTAATTTCAAAAATCAAATACCTGTAGAGTAACCAGGGAGCGAGGACAGCGCCTTTTTTACTCAGTTGAAGTGGCTAGTCTCTCTTATATATATATATGTTTAATTTTGTCCATCTCCAGTATGTAACATACTTTACTCAATAAGTTTGTAGGATGGTATACAGACGTCGCAAACCAAGTGTAACTTGTAACCTACCGGTCGCAGTGCCATTAAATCATGCCGCGCGTTTGAAGGTTTATGCTATCTACAAATCGTTCGTCATTCGTCATCCTGAATTTATAATTTTTCCTACGAACTTATTGACTGTTGTGTTATATTGGTTTTTTTTCTTTAACCGGTTGACTAGGTATAACGAATATATACGTGATGAAAAAAGTACAAAATTTTGTGTTATGACGAATGTATACGTCTTGATCCGATTATATTATTTTAAATATGATTTGCCGTAATAATTTATCATTTTCGAATGCGCGTATATCATTTTGTCAAGTTACTTCATTACAACCTAATTTCATATTACACATACTCTGTGTATGACGAGTATAGTCGCCATCGCTCAATTAACCGATTAATATCCGACTTTAGACTGTTTGGATCTGTGATGCTTCAATATCAATATCTTTTCGAATATATTTGTATGAAGTCTTATCGAAAGAGAGATAGTATGTGATAGGTGAGATTTTTTACCGTAACAATTTTTCTAAATAATAAATGCAGGCATAAGTAGTTAATTAAAGCAAACTTAAGATGACGTCCACTTACTCCTAACATTCAGTCCTCTTCTATTTATTATTTGCAGTAAACATGAAAAATTCAATACGATTTTAATGATTATGATAATAACGACGTAATATGACAGCAATAAGTTCCCCACTTTAAAGTATACATAAGTAAACTTGCGGATAAATTATTATGTTAGAAAAGTTTTAAGAGTTATTATATAATTTTGATTTATTATTACTTCCTTCATATTTAGTCAAATATTAAATGTGCAAATGCCATCTTGATAATGTCAACAGTTGCACAAATTATATTTAATAATAAGAATAATAATAAAAAAAATTACTTTTATGATGACCTTATGAAAGTCTCAACATTTATACTTGAGCTTAGTAAAGCATTACCAAGAAAACAAATGTTTTTTCGGGTGTAGTAATCTAATAGACGATAACCAGTACACTTGTTTTGAAATAAAAAAGTTTAACTTGTTTACTTAAGACGAAAAAAAAAAAAAAGCCAAACAAAATTTAAATGTTAGAATAACATTTATTTTATATGTAATCCTTAGTAGTATTGGAATACCCAACCTTTCAATGAGAACTGGCTTTTTTCTTTCTTACCTGTTTCATCAAGCTTAAATGTATCAAAACATGATACAAAGATGTGTGCTTTAAAAAAATGTTTGTAAAATTGCATTCACAAAAGTAACTTATTTTAATGTTTTAGTATAATCATTATATAGAAAATGTAGGTAGAATTCGAAAATTAGAGAACTCCGGCACCCAAAATGGCATAGGCACCACTTTCTATTTTTGATTAAAAACGTGCCGTCTGTCGGTAGAGTAAAAGTAAATCTTTACATTAAATCGCATCGAACAAGTAAAAACACTATACTGCGACAAGCTTCGCCATTAAATGTCCTATATTTCTTTGCTTTAATGGATTAGAACGACTTAATATAACGACTTTTTGAAATAAGGTTATATGGGAATTGTTCAAAAAAACAGTCCAATTCGAACCAATTTCAACAGTGTTCGTGCATGAGCCAAAAGCATATCGATGTACCAGATTTCATCAACATATTTCAACAATTACGCCCTGTAGGTTGAGTACAAGGAAACAAGAAGGGCAAATGGACGAACAGCTTAGATCGATGCTGAAAGGATTTATTAACCGGTTGGTATAATAAAATGCTGGCCTACCTCAAATCGTTTTTGACTTGACTATATATATCTTTGTATCACAAGTTATGTGGGGTATAAACGTATCCAAAATGAAGTTTGCAGAAAAATTTCTTGCCTTTCAGATAATCCTGGTTTTGAAGCGAATTGAAAAAGTGAACACATTTTGTAGGCATAGCAACCCAACATGAAACAACAAGAAAGTGCAGTAAGTAGTGCAGGCCGTTTATGAAATTCAAGATGGACGTTTGCAAGTTAGGAAAGCGAAGAACGCTTGCAATTGAATGGTTATTTAACACTACGTTTACAGAGCAAATGCGATACAAATTGGAAATAAGTTTGAAATGAAGTGAAGCCATTAATTGCACTACTAAACTGATAGGGACCATTTTTGCACGGAACATGCAAGTGGTTTTTGCGAACATTTGGGGGGCAATTTTTCAGGAACATATTCACAATGGGATTCGAAAGTTATATATATATATACAAATGTATATTGTTTAGTTCTGCCTACATTCTGCGCATGTAATCCCAGATAACGTCCGTTTTTTAACGTCATATTCCTAATTACAACAGTGTAAACTTCGTGTTTCTGTTTATGCGACTGCGACAATCGGGAGAAATTGAACAGATACCTTTTTCTAGGGAGAAGGTATACATCTTCAAGAAATAGGGGAATGGGCGTGTTGTAGACAAAAAGGAGTGGATTATATCAGTAAAAAGCAACATATAGCATTTAAAGATAGCTGGTTTCTTATGCAGAATATTTAAGCTTTAAATCAAAAGTCTGTCAAATTGCCGGGGACATATATCAGTATAAATTGAATTGAAATTGAGTGAGAATAGCGTAAGGGTTGAATTTTGCGATTGCCATTGAAGCTGGTTCCGTAACCTTCCTTCTTCTCCTATTTTTTTTGAACTACTACTAACTCCTTAATTAATTTTCAAAAAATGCATAAAAAGTATTCGAAAGCGAAAAAACAAAATTGAAAATTTTCAAATAATATATCGGGTATAGTTCAACATAGCTGCTTTGGTGTAAGACGTACCATGTTTACACATGGTTGACGTACGAATGGAAAATGTTGACATTTCAGATGCACCTAAGGCTTTACATTAAATCGTCAGTTAAGACTATTTTCTTTCTTAATTTTAAAAAAATATTGAAAATGTTTCTCTTCTTGTAAACACTTCAATTTTCAACTCGTCCTATGTGGCGCATTACGAATTACGAATTTTAATACAGAAAACATAGTGAAATGGTCAACTTTGTTTTCAAAGTTGTTTCCTTCTTCCGAAGTTTTCAATTAATAACATGTCCGTTAAGTTTCTTCTTCGCTTCCTTTGCTTTCATCCGTTCCCTGAACAAGAAAAGAAATGCGAATATATGTAAATCAATCTCGCATCTCGCGCTGATTCAAAGTATATTTACCGGTTGTAATCGCTAATGTATGTCATTACTCTTTATTACAAAAACTTTTACTTTCTATTTCACTCGGGTTAAGTAATTTACCAACTAAACACAACGCCAAATAAAGAGCATATATATGGATAAAATTAAAATGTCATGTCGCGAAAGATAAAAATTTGCTTTTATTTATTTTCCCAGAGTTACACTTTTCAAATTGCTTACAGCATTTATGGGCACCTTAAAGTAGTTGCTGCTGCAATGGATTTCAATTAATATCTCGTCGTTAAGAGATCTTTTTCTGTTTTCTTCCTTTTTGTTTTGATTGAACTTTTTATATTATTAAGTGTGCGTAGCGCAGGTATGTAAGAAGTCGTAACATTTTTTTTCTGTGACATCTCCAAAGTAATTAGGCAAGAAAGCAAAGTTTTCTCTGTAGCGAATATTTATGTGTCTACGTACGTGTACACCTATATGTAAATATATTTATATAATATTTATATAACATTACTCAATAAGTCTCCGATCGGACACATATACGACAATGCTGCTGGCGGACCGATATGATTTCTGCGGGATTACCAATCTTCAAACGAAAATGTCTCACAATTTCATGACATTTCGACCAATAGTTTACAAGTTACACGGGTCTGCCAACAGTGTTGCTGTATATATGCATGACCGGGGACATATTGAGTGATATGTTGTACATATAATTGCCTTGCGTAACCGCCTGTCATTGCTTTTGTCTCTTAATTTTAAAGAATTTTTATCGATATAATATTTTGGGTAACATTGTTATTATTTATTATTCACTTTTTGACACAGACCTGCGCATTAGATACGCTTCGTCTGTGCACTTCGAAATTGTGTAAATTAAAAATGACAATTTTTGTATCCACCATCAAAATCCCACTTTTCTCAAAAAGATTATCATGCCCAAATGTAATCATTTGGGGGCCCTAGATAAATAAAAAGATTGGCAGATCGTCTGCACATGTCTTATCCATCCTACCCTGAAACCTATCACTCCCAAAAATTAAAATACGCGCTTCAAATTAGGTAAGAACATTAGGAGTTATTGTAAATAGATTCATATTGAAAATGGATCATATTGACTAAGGGACGATCACACAGCGCTACCTAAACTGGAAGCATCTTTCATTTTGAAAGCAACAAAACTTGCGCAGATACAATGATAAAAATTCGTATTCATCAAAAATATCGGCCATGCCCACCCATTATTACAGAATACTGGAATTGTATTTTTTTTGCTTTTGTTTCAGATAAAGGTGTTAGGTATAAACAACTCATTCCTGCCGAACGTAATTTTTTTACTTGCTTTTTTTTTTTGGTTTATTTTTTTTATTAGGTTTTTTATAGGTTAGATGACTTAAATTTTCGTTCTATACATTCAATGCTTTCAGGCCGAGGTATGCATCATTTTTATGAAATGAAACTTTACGAAATAGTTTCTTTTTACCTTCCACAGTGAGTAAATATCTTTAACTGTGTAACATCACATTATTCAAAAAGGTCGTAGGAAGACATAGAGATGGCACTATTGATGAATCCATATGACGTTTTGATAATATCAACGCTCAAAAGAAATGCTAATTGGTCTTTATCGATATGAGCAGTAGAATTTATTTAGCAATGTTTACCCGCACGTCACTCCGTGAAAGTTTCCATACAATTTCAAAAAAATTTTTTTTTAACCGCTCGGTAGTTCTATCCCGAAAAACATTATTATCGGTCTATGTGTCTTCCTATAGACGAAAATTTTTAACTTTCATTTTTACAATTTACGATACGTTATACCGCAAACAATTAAAATTTCGGCTCGAGGCGAATATAATTTTGCTTGCTTGCTGCGTAATAACTCTAGAAAGATGACTTGGTCGATCAAAGTCCATATATTTATTTACCTTTAGCTGTAGTCGAATAGGAAAGGAAAGCCTAAATCTCGCACATTCTTGGTTGAGGTTAAGAGAGAAACTTCTTACAAGACCATTTCAAAATTTGTTTAGCATAGAAATCATTATCAGGAGAAAAGGTCTGTCTTCACACGCCATACGTTAACTCAACGGTTCTCTTTTTCATTTTTATGCAAAACTTTTATGCAAAATTTATTTATTTTAAAGAAGAATTTTTATATTACATTGCGCTGGGAATCAGTATCTCGAACATATATGTTTCCTTCGTATACATGAATGCACATGCACAGTTGATTATCATACCGCTAACAGTATTTGTTGTTAGTACGTTTTAACGCGTGTTACGTTCCTATCCATATATAGAAAAGCATTTCAAACCTTTAGATATAAATAAAACTCAGTAGAAAAAAAAAGCCTTTAATAATAAACAATGATAATTTATGTTCAATCAAACTGCATACAGAATATTAATAAAGTGCATTGCACTTATAGTGGGTATTAAGTTAATAAATCAAAAAAAAAAAAAATAGTAAGATAAAAATAATAGTCGACTCGTACAACTTGTCTTAAAACACTCACTACACACCCTTCACTCGTTTATGTTCTCTTTTAGTATTTAATAAATAGATTCGTGGAATCTAACATGAAGAGACTTAGCTGAGCTATTTTGATGTGACGCAGTCCAGATATATCTTAATTTGTTTCAATTTTCAAGTTGATAAGGCGCACCTATACCTCTTTATGCCTCCTCTCGCACTAAGAATATTATGTAATATGCCAGCAGTGGGCCCAATAATTTACATTGTATGTAACGATTTACCCAAATCAAAGCATAGACTGCCCGTACATGTTGTTGTATACGCAAACGAGGGATCTAGGCCTTTGCTAATTGTAAGCGAACTAAGGGAATGGTTAGCCCCGACTTTTAAAAACCTTCTCAATTGGTAATTTACACTCACTATTAATATAAAAAAAGGAGTATAAAATCCGCATTCTACTTAGGTGTGCGTGAGTGGCTTTTGCCGTTTTTGCGCTTTATGCATGGAAATTTGTATCGTAGGTCCGTTGTAATTTATTCGTATTGACAAAAACCTAGAAAGCCGAGATGTTCTCAATTAATATTGTACTGTGGGCGTGCCGATTTACCGATTTGCCACACTTTCAATATTGACCTGAAATGCCGGTAACTTTAGCCAGAAAAATGTTTACGGCACACAGACAAACAGACAGAAGGACCTGCTTAAATCGATTAAGAATTTCATGCTAATCAGAATGTATAGTTTTTTTAGGTTCTCTGAAGTTTCCTTCTGGCTATTGGAAAGATTTAGCGAAATTGTCTGTCCCTCACTCTTGTCCTTGAACGATAGGTATAAAAAGGAAAAAGATATTTAATACCTTTTCAAGGAAAATGTTTAATATCGAAGGCGTTGCTCGAAGCTTTTTACTATGTGAAAATTATATGGATTCTTCAATGATCATCCTATACCGGCATTTTATCCCATGAACTTATTGAGTATTATACATGATTTACGGACAATTCTGGGCAAACCTTTAGCAGTTTTCCATTTTGATATGTGGATTTTATGAAGAGGAACTTAATTTTAATTGCGAGTCGAATTAAGAGTCTCCTTTGCTCACTTTCAACTTTGGTTTGAAGCGGTGGAAACTTGGCCTTAAATTTGTTCTTCTAGATATAGTTTTGTTCCAATGCCGTTAATGTTGCTAATCGAGCGAACGAGTTTTACGATTATTTAACTAAAAAATGAATGCATAAGTCATCGTAACGCGAATCTAAATAGAAGCAAACTTCTTGCTAAGTTTGTAATTATATAATGAGCTGAGCGCTAATATCACAATGAATATAGATACCAGGGCAAAACGGACGGAGATGTGTAGTGTTGAAAACACGATTAATGGAAGAAAACAATATTTAAAAAGTATTTACGAAAAATATACCCGAGCTTAGGATTATATAAATGACGTAAAGGCAAAAAGTTTCCAAAGTTAAGCGCGAACACTTTGCTTCTAGAAAATACTAAAATTAATTTGAGTAAACTTGTAAATCATTATATAATATTTACTCGTTAATTAAGAAATTGTTGATAATTATATTTACAGATAATTATAAAATTGCTTACGCAATGGTTAGCGCATTTTCACTTTGTTATCAATCTTGAGAATTTATTACTTACTTATGCCAGGGAAAAACCTTATTAATTACAAATAAGTAAAAACATTATGATCAGACGAGGCAAAGAATTAAACGCCCTACATCATTTCGCCTAACTAACTATACTTCATCTATTTTGATAATAAAAAATAAAAAAAATTTTATATCGCCTTTCCGTATGAAGGCGTACTTTTCAAACCAGCATTCTTATCGGAATGGGTCTGCAGCCGAATTTTTTAGCAAAAGATTTAATTTTCCTGTCAAAGATCATATATTACTTTTAACATCATTTTGCTAAAAAATATTGAAAATAAGACTTTTTGGCTTATATAGGCCTTGATAAACCGTCGGCATTGTACAGTAAATTTTTATGTCAATTTTTTATTATGCATCAATTTTTACTGTGAAATATTAAAAATGCTATCTTTCGCCTCATTAGAGAGTTCGTTCTTGAACCAAAAACAAATCAGGAAAGAAACTTTGTTAGAATATCTGAAAAATTGCGAGCTATACGTTGATCACAAAGATACTTAGACAAACGGACGGACGGACAACTTTGCGTAAGTCGGTTCAATAAATGATTTTGAATCAACGGGTCTCTACTAAAACTTGAATCCATCTTGTGTTCGTCTGGCTAATGCATACATCCGCTCAAACTTAATATACGTTGTGTCGCAAGCGTTGGAGAGTATAAAACCAGCAGCGGATGTGGAAGTGGGTTTGAAGCGCAGATGACTCATATTTATATGTGTGCGTGTATTTTATAACAGACTTGTAGCTAATAAGAGAAACAATCTACTGTAGGTAGTTATTATTTCTGTGGTACACAAGTAAAGCATGTATAAAATTTTTTAATTATAATATTGGAAAAGCTTTAAACATATAAGAAGTTGTTGTTTTAATCATATCAACATTGCATCTGTCAATTTTAGCCAATTAATTGATATATTACTTCTTTTTATCTTCGTCTTTTTCTTCTTCTTGTTTGCAGTATAAACCGCTTATATAAATCTTGACTAAATATTTCCTGCATATGGTTTTTAATTTTTTTTTTTTTATATAACAGCATTTGATTAATTATTTTAGTCAAGTGTCGGTTTTACTGGCTTTTTAAACCAGTTTATTATTATTATGTGTATTCATAAATATTATTTATTATTTAAAGTATTTAGCGTAAAGTATGCGCTATGCCTGATTACATAAATAGTTTTTTTTTCTTTTTCTACTTTTATTAATTTCTTTTTCTTTTTTTTTTTTTTTTATGCGTAATTTTCCACTGTCAGCACGCCATAGTAGTAGATGTTTAAAAGAAGAAACAAAAAAAAAAAAAAAGAAAAAAATTAATAAATAAATAAACCTAAGATTACAAGCATTTACATGTATATGCATGAAATGCCAAGTTGAAATTATTTCTTCAATGCCCCCATAAGGCTTAATGTGCACACGGTTTGCATTCAAAATTTCATAATTATTTTTTTATGAGGAATTTAACGAAAGAGAAGAAAAAATAATCATAATCATTACAAGTGAATGACTAGTGAATGTTAAAACAAGACCGCTTAATATCCGTTAATAAATACATACACAAATAAGAAAAATCCCATGGCAGGACGGCAGTTCAAATTTACATGTGCAACGCATTAAACGTTAAACTTGTGCATAAGTGCACTTAGAGGAGAGCTCAAAAAAATTGTAACTTTCAAAAGGAAATTGCGGAAATTGATGAAAACATAATTTAAAATTAGTTTTCTCTAAGCAATTCACTTACCAGGCACGAGTGTTTACGAGCACATGTCAAAATAATAAAGGGTACCGTCCATTAAGAAAAATAATGAATTATTACTAAGTCTTTAAGTCTGACACTAATTTCCGCGGTCATCGAAGAATTAATTCGTTTATCACTACTGTTGTTTACTTGAAGTTATCTCGTAGATTTTCTGCTTTAGATAAATGTTGTTGTCTCGAGTTTTTGCTTTTACATCAATGGAATATCATGAACGAAAGAATTGCAAACGTTGAATAAGATATGAAATAATAACCTTCAGTTAACAGCAGAAACAAGTGAGGGCTACAAAGCTGTTAAGCGTTTAGGCCTTGAAATGATGGAAGACAATTCTCGTTTTAGATGAACAATAACGTTACATAACGTAAAAAACGTCAACCGATAGTCTTAACTAATCGTGAATCGATTTTCTACATTCCGAATAGGCAAGTGAAACATATTCACTTCATTATCTCTCGTTTTAGTATAACATATTGTCTCGCACCGAGAGAGGAAGATCGTGGACTATTTTTCCTACAAACCTTCATTATTACATAGAAAGTGTCCTCTATGTTCGGCAAATATCAACGCTAAGACAGAATGCATGTCAATTGTTTTTAATACTAAGTAAATATATATATATTAACTATCATCAAAAATAAATCGTCAAACTCAAATTTAGTCTGTTTTCCAAAAATTGTAACTTGTTAGCATAAAATATTCGTACATGTTAAGTTATGAGGCTACTATTAGTGAGCCAATTATTTGCATAAATTATGTCACAAGTTCTGTCTTTATCGTAAAGCCTTTATTTCGATACCAACTTTCCCAAGTGCGAAGATATACACCCATGTTCTCTCCTTTTATGTCAATAATGGATAATCAAATACCAAAAAAATATAGTAACAACAATATTTAATAATTACTATTAAACAAGGAAGAAAATTTCATTGGACTGCAATCAAATATTTTTTACCTATCAAGGAGAAAAAACATATTCACTGTTGCAGTTGATGATTAATGAGCAGGATGAGCAGGATTTTTTTCTCACTTTACACTGTGCCGTGAGCGTCTCCCTTGACCGATCTAGCTCATTTTCTATATCAATGTACGTCGAAGAATTTCCAATTTTCATGGTAGATGGACAGACACATATGCTAAAACCGATTCAGAATGTGATTCTGATCAAAATGTAAGGGATCTCTGAAGCTTTCTCCAGCTTTGGCGGAATGCGTTTAACGCCCTCTTTCGGTGATATAAAAATAATATTATTAATAAAATAGATACCATGTATTAATTCATTCGCTCATATGAACACTAAATCATCATACATGACCTTGTATACGCGGTCGTTTAGCCCTGCTACCGCCACCAATATGACTTTCATTCCTGTTATATCTTATCGTTTTATATCGTTGAAAACATTTTTTAAAACGATTAAAATTATTTCATAGGTCCAATAATGCGGCTTTTTCTGACCGAAATTTTGATTAAATATGCGTTGTGTACACTTAAAGCCATACTATTATTTTGGTAACCAAGTTTGGTCAAGGAGTTGAGAGAGAAAAAAAAATTGACAAAATGCCTAACGATGAGAAGAGAAAGACGAATTGAAATAACTCTTAGCTGGTAGAGTAGCGCTTTGTGATCAAAAAGTAAAGTAAATGGAAGTAATGATAATTATTCAACGATTTTCGTAGTGTAACTCATTATAAACTTCTACCGCCCGGCGAGGCTATTAAATTATTGGTTTTTGTTCCACGATAGCTTTTACCTTCTCACAAGTCATTGGTTCTTTTCAACAGATACTCAAGTCACATCGTTCTACAATCATCTAATTTTTCTGATTTTATTTCGGCTGATCTCTGGCAATTCCTACTAACGAAACAACAGTTTTAATTCGTTATCCTAATGTAATATAACACAAGAGTTTTCTTTTCGATCACATATAAAATGAATACCGTGCTACTCGCTTATTGGTCATGCAGGAATCACTTGATTAAAGATAAGAACGAAAAGAATTCAAGGTGGCTGTTTTTAATAAAATGTAAACGATAATTCCGGACAACGGATTTTCGCTTCACGATGTTATTAAACATTATTTGGTTTTTCAGCGCTATGGTGTAGCTAGAAAAAACTTTTTGCTAAGCGTAGCTCGCTTTGTAGTTCAAAATTTAAAGCCGTTGATAGCAATTTAAAGTTTAAAAACTATCTAAAAACGAAAAGAATTGTAAGTCACCTCAAAATCGCAAATTTGCTGCGTTATTATAATTAATGAGAACGTCAAACAAATAGAATGTTAAACGTTCGCCGTTAGACCTAAAATAAAACATTATGTACTCAATTTTTGCTATCTGTCTCTCTTCATTCAGCTTTTTTTAATCTTAGCAGTGTACATAATTAACCAAATGTGTATTTGCTTTTGCCTTCGCTCATCACCAGAGGTCATATTAAGTTTGTCAAACGTGTGTAATCCTCAGAAATCTTCATAGGAAATACTGTCTATGTGCGCCTCAAAAGATAACATAAACAAGTTTAGCTGCTTCGATCGATATTCCTGCACTAAGCGAAGTTTTGAAAATTATCGATCTATCTCTAAGAGTTGTCTACGTAAAAATTCTATTATTATCAAGCCTATGTTTATGTTTAACATGAAATTCTTAACCATTTTCTTTGTTAAATTTGAGTTTAGTTGGCCGAAGAGTTATCTTAAATTTGCGTGTGTATGTTATGCCATACATAAGCTAACAAATGGCGGCATATTTGACGTGCCATGCGTGCGATATCGTACGATGCTGCAAACTTACGATGGCTATGTTACAATTTTGCCTTATTTCTAGACCCATTGCAAAGATGGTAATTGTTTCTATGGCATTGCAGTACAGACAGAAAACATTATACAGCGTGTGCGAGTTGATGAAGATGAATTATTCTTCCCCACGGCTTCACTTCGCCATAAGTTCTGTCAATTATCTTCTTACTTTACTATTAATTTCCGAATTGTGTAGCACAAGTTATCTTCAAAAAGCGATCCCGTGTGTCTTTATCTCTAATTTCATAGGATATTCTTAGAAAAACAACAAAACCAATGGCACTGTGGGTAGAATACAATTCGTTCTAAACCTAAAGTAAATTTAAAAAATTTTTTTTTTGTGTTTATGTTTTCTGAATTTTTCTTTTACTATATTTTATGTATTCTTTCCATGTATTGTATGTTTGTACATTTTCGTTATTGTGGATCCACTCATTTGGAAAACAAAAGACTTGAGCAACAAACTTGAGTTTTGTAATGTTGTGTATTCTTTATGTGTGCATTTAAATACAAAACAAAACGAACAATTGCAGACAGAAGACGTAAACTGGCTTTTTCGGCATATTTACATAAATTTTCAAGCAAAAGTTTTTATTTTTATTCGATTTATTTATTTTATGATCAGGCTTTTTAAACTTTATTATATATATATAAACAATGTGAATCATAAATTAAAATTGATTTTTGATTAATTAATTGATTAATTGATTTCATATATATTATGCTTTTAGGCACTGGAAGTTCGCCTGCCCAGATTTCACAACGCAGCATTAGTCCAAACAATTCAACCACAACCAGTCAATTTAGTTTGCATCATAATAGTTCGGGCAGTTTAGGTAGTTCAACACCCACCTCATTACATCCACAGGTAAATAATAATAAAGTAGTTTAATAGACATTAACATAAACACGACCTTACAATGAATTTCATTTTTTTGTTTTTGTTTTTTCTTTTTTTTCATAGTCATCGGTATCCACCTTTAAGCAGTCACCAACTATTTTAAACGGTAACAGTTCTTTATTGGATAACACAATGCCAGGTGGTATACCAACGCCAGGAACACCAAACTCGAAAGCTAAAGTAAGTTAAGTGCAACGATTACAAATTTAACTTAAAACTAATCGTTTTTTTTTTTTTTTTTTTTTGCTTCGTTTCAGGACAATTCTCATTTTGTTAAAATTGTCGTAGCTTTATATCCTTTCAAGGCCATAGAAGGAGGTGATTTATCTTTAGAAAAGGTATTCATTTTTTAACAATTTTTACCCGGCTTCGCTCAAGAATACGATTTACATTTCATAAAATGAGTTGATCAAAAAATCCCTCGTCACATGTGACCATGGCTATCTGAACAGATTTGCCCGAACACAGCTTATGTTCTGGGGTCGACTTATGATTCTTCTCTGTTAGCGAGCTAGTTCACTTGACGGAGCACAAAAACGATAGCATTGTATCGATCAAAATTGGGAAAAATTCTTGCGCTATCGAGTATCATCAGCTCAATATTACTCGCCAAAAGTTGCTCGAAAATGAATAAATGAATTTAGAATTGAAAATTCGAATTTGAAACTCCGACCTAAGCTCCGTTTACCGATTCCTGTTTTTCGAGTTTTATCTTAGGTCGGTCGGGCATCTTATTTTTGCAAGTCAATACGACGTTATTTCTGGTTGCTTAACTTTTCTTTCATTTACAATATCACTAAAGGGTGTCTTTAGAGATTTAATGCAGTTTACAAAGTAAAATAGAAAAAAAAGAAACTCTATTAAAGGGTTAAAGCAATTAAAAACCAAATACAATCACAATGCTGAAAACGTTACTCTATTGGGAAAATGAAGTGACCGACCCTTTTTATATAAAATTTCAGGTGAATTCTAAGAAAGAATTTTCATATTGAAACAGTTAATATAACCGTGGTTGTGCAAGAAACCGCGTCTATTAATGCACTTGCTGTCGGTGTTGAAATAAAACATATCCCAAAAGGGGGATAGGTGAAACCAAGTCTGCGTTGAATGAAAATTTCGCCTCACTAGATGCTAAGCACTTCGTGATAGACACCCTTTTACATACATTCTTGATCGCCTCACATTATCAAACTAATTCGCATAAGTCTTTCCGTCCATCCCCCGGCCTGTCGTCTTTTGTCGAATTCTTTATGGTCGCTGACCCAATTGCTGGCCTAAAATTGAAAACGGGTTTGCTGAGTCCACAAAAGGGAACATGTGGACTAGACTACATAAATAAACTAAAAGTTAATACAAACATCATACAGGAATCGTCTAAAGCGTCCGTTACAAATCATCTTAATCGCTTCACTGACATGCTTTAAGATGAATGACTTCATTTTTTTCAAGTAATTAGGTTTGCAAATGTAAATCATATTTGCGACCAAAAAAAGAATAAAAATATGAACCATACATGTAAGGGGGAAGAGTAGTAAATAAGGTTGAATACAATTCCTTTACGTATTTATTTATTTAATTATTTATTTATTTTTTCAGAACGCTGAATATGAAGTTATTGATGATTCTCAAGAGCATTGGTGGAAAGTCAAAGATGCCATGGGTAACGTCGGTTATATACCTAGTAATTATGTAAAACCTAAAGCGTTGTTAGGATTAGAGCGCTATGAGTAAGCTTTGAGAAAATGTTTTTAGATAAAAGGCCCAAAATAAAAATTGTATTACTTAGATGGTACGTTGGTGACATGTCACGACAACGAGCTGAATCCCTGTTAAAACAAGGCGACAAAGAAGGCTGTTTTGTGGTGCGTAAATCATCAACAAAAGGTTTATACACACTATCGCTACATACCAAAGTGTAAGTATTTCGGAAAGTTTAGCATTCCGATAAAGTAATTGGCAAATATAAATAAAGCACATATTGCGTATTCAATATTAATAATTAATATATTTATAAAATGTATTTTATTTATTTTAGTCCCCAATCGCATGTTAAGCACTATCATATTAAACAAAATGCGCGCGGTGAATACTATTTAAGTGAAAAGCATTGCTGTGAAACTATACCCGATTTAATTAATTATCACCGTCATAATTCGGGCGGATTAGCTTGCCGTTTAAAATCCTCACCCTGTGATCGCCCGGTACCGCCCACTGCTGGTTTATCGCACGGTAAGAATTATATAAGAAACTTTATTAAAACACTATTTATCTCTCTTCCTGTGTGTTACTCAATGCCCTGCTTTTCTTCGAACCGTCATCGGTGTAATTATTTTACAATAAATCCTGTAAGTGAAGTTTTCCAGTTTACATTAAATTCTACAACAGAGACAGGAGTTGCTTTCCGGTTTTTTTTTAATACGACTTCTATGGAACAATCATTTCCTCTATCAATGATATACATACTGTGGTCACTCTTCGCCGCGATATTAAATTGTCGGTAAACGGGTCTTGTATTAGTTAAGACTAGGAAATGTTCTACGCAGCGTTGTGTGAATGATTACATGCCTTGTGACTTAACTTCAATCTAGATTTATCTAACACCTCATTCTTTATATTACACTTCCCGTGTTGTTGGGTTTACAGCAGCCTTCACTGTACTCCGCGAAGGACCATATCCAGCAGTCGGGGATCAATTTCGCTTCCGTCTCGGCATTCCACCACCAGTAGAACTGAAGAAGATGCTATGAAGCACATGTGTTTCAGACTCGATCGAGCTCGCCTATTCCCTCGGGACTTTATTTTATAAAACTTCCAGCTCTACTTTAGGCAAGCACAGTTAGTCCTGCCTTTTGAGTTTTTCATGGAATCCTGGAAAGCTGTCCTAACTGTTTTTTTCCTTTCGTAGATAGAAAATCGGTAGAAAATCATTGACACGACTAACTTCCACACGTTCCCCCAGCAACTGCAAAGCCGCAGTATTCCACAAAAGTAACTGGTCCGGTTTCAGCTACTCCTGTATGGCCTCCGTAGTACAGAACACGCTTAGAAAGAAGAAAAATTCTTTTATAAAAAAAAGAATATATCGTCATTACATTGTACCCCGAAGCAGAGTAATGCGAAAAGCTCGTTACCAGGTTATAGAAAATGTTAAACTTGAAAACTTCCTTCGTCGACAATGTTATAATCCAGAGAAGAGGACGAAACGCGATTGATATATTTGCGTTCTCCTTCCTTCTGCCTTCCTGTACAATGGTAACTATCGATAATTACTGCTTCATTTCACAAGTCATTGCACGACTGATCAGCAATGTGTAGGATCATGATAATCGCTTAACTGTCAAACGGTTTCTTGTTCTTTTTCTTCGCTTTCTTATTTAATATCGCAAGAGGTTCCATTATATGAGATAATTACTTTAAGCAAATACTAATTATTTTCGTTTTCTTTGAACGAAAAACTGTGGTATCACCCATTCCTTCAAGATCATCACCTCCTTCGAAATATTCTTTTAGATTGAACTGTTCTCTGCACTTAAGCCCATTGTTTTATTTAATTTCGTGTTTCCTCGTTTCCTCTTAAAAATGCCCTTGAATTTTCTTAATAAAAGCAATAAGAATAAGGAAACCATGTATAAAATTAGCAAAACAAGCTATTCATTGCTTTCATCGGCGCAAACTTTTGCCGAGGAGCAGTCAGAAAAATAACACTATGATTAAAAGATTGAACAAGATTTCAGTTTAAACGAGGCGGACGTATCGAAAGGATTTTGCCTTTTGTTTGACTGGCGGCAATCTCACCGATATCTACGTCAAATTTCATGTTAAAGGGAAATGAAAAATGACAAAGGCTTTTAATGGTAGCCAGTCATTCAGAGCGACCGTTTATGATTGCGTTTAAGATGTTTAAAGAATGCAGAGAATGCTTTAACGATATTAAATGTCTCGCCTGATCTTCAATATCTAGTAATAAATAGAGAGGAAGACATGGAAACAGAATAGAAAGTCATGGATGGGGTGCTACAAGAGTGCAATAGGCTTTGTTGTCATCATGCAAATATACTCTTACCGACGACAGACAATTCAGACCACATGCTTTTTATTATTGTAAGTTGTTCGAGGAACGGAAAAAATACATAGAACGCAATGGCAATGGGATACCTTATTGACATTACATATATTCCAATATCGTGTTGGATCAATACAATCGATTTCGAGAGATCACTTGGCCTTCGAGTGCGTCTTGCATCACTTTGGATATTCGATACCTTCTAACCGGGAACTCGAATCATATCGTTCCTTTCATTTATCTCATTTAAAACAAACTGGAGATCAACATATGCTATATGTATTACAATAGCAATCTTCTCGACTATTGTGTGGCTATTATCGGACGAATCATTTCCAATTTCATTTATGGCCGTCACCTGAGAGCATATAAATTTTGATAATAGCAAATAAAATAAATTGAAAACTCGAGCCAGAATCTTGCACTGTCTACTGTTTATATAACATAAAAGTGTTTGACATATATTTTCGCTTGTTATAAACGTAATTGCAACGAATGTCATTTCTTCGAGCTGGATACACTAGGAGTTGCTCTTTTTAAAACCCAGCGAAACTTTGACTTTTTGACGGGTTCGATCGTTTTCAAGATAAATTCCATGTCTATATCTGTTGTTGATGCAAATGCAAATGCAACATTTTAGTTTTCGTTCATATCGATTACATTTTCTCGGCTTTCACGAATCGTATTTTGCGAGTTCCATAAAATTAATGTCAATTTAATAATAAGAGACGCACTTTACGCCCTCACGTTGTAATCTGGTTTGAAAAGAGGGATTTTGTTAATAATATTTTTTTTTCAAATTAATTTTTAGATAAATGGGAAATCCATCCTTTGGAATTAATGTTAATGGAGGAACTTGGTTCTGGTCAATTTGGAGTGGTGCGCCGCGGTAAATGGCGTGGTTCTATAGATACGGCCGTTAAAATGATGAAAGAGGGCACCATGTCGGAAGATGATTTCATTGAAGAGGCCAAAGTCATGACTAAATTACAACATCCAAATTTGGTACAATTATATGGCGTCTGCTCTAAACATCGCCCTATTTACATTGTCACCGAATATATGAAACATGGTTCACTTTTGAATTATCTACGACGTCACGAGACTAGCTTGATTGGAAATATGGGCTTACTACTGGACATGTGTATACAGGTGCAAAAGCAATAAGAAAAATTATAATATTTAGAAACCGGAATGACATTGAGTTTCGTTTAAGGTCTCCAAGGGTATGGCTTATTTGGAACGTCACAATTATATTCATCGCGATTTGGCGGCGCGTAATTGCTTAGTGGGTTCCGAGAATGTAGTGAAAGTGGCCGATTTCGGTTTAGCGCGCTACGTCTTAGATGATCAATACACCAGCTCGGGCGGTACAAAATTCCCAATTAAATGGGCACCGCCTGAAGTTTTAAATTACACTCGTTTCTCCTCGAAAAGTGACGTTTGGGCATACGGTAAGAATTAAATAATGCAAAAAAAAAAAAAAAAACATAATTAAATTAATTTATTGAAATATTTAATTAAATTTTTATATTAAGGTGTTTTAATGTGGGAGATATTTACCTGTGGTAAAATGCCCTATGGCCGCCTAAAGAACACCGAAGTAGTTGAGCGGGTACAACGTGGCATCATTTTAGAAAAACCAAAGTCATGCGCTAAAGAAATTTATGATGTTAGTATAAAAAAGGGAAAAATTCAATTTATATTTTGTAATTGAAAATGAAAATTGCATTCAATTTTTGTTTGTTCAAGGTCATGAAAAAATGTTGGTCTCATACTCCCGAGGATCGTCCATCATTCCGCGTACTAAAAGAGCAACTGGCTCTGGTAGCACAAACACTCACCGACTAAATAATATTTTTGGGTTTTGTATGAGAAACAGAACTCGTAAGATCATTTTTCTATTTGCTCTTTACACAACTGAATCAAACATCTCTCCTAGATCATCATCCTATACGCATACATAAACACTTAAGTATATATGATATGCAATACATACATATTTAATATAATGAAATTTATGAAACAAAAATAATTAAAAAATAATATTTATAAAGCAAAGCAAGCACTGATAAAATAAATTGAAAGAATTACTTTATAAAGCAGAATTAAAATGTGTATACATATATATACATATATAAATAAAAAAAATATATATATATACTTTAAGTTAGCCAATAACATATGTGAAAAAATGTAGAAAACTATAAGATCTTTGAACCACAGAAAGTCCTTTAGAAACATTTACAGTTAAAGAAAATTAATTTTAAGGAAAAAGAAGAAAAATCAAGAAATATATCCCGAAGTCAAAGGGACTAATTAGTAATTATTAATTTAGTTTCACGAATTCCGCTGATTTTTTTTTTTACAATATTTCTATATACAATATGATTACTATAGCGAACCTACCCACGCGTACACCAACAAGTATAATTATATTACAATTTTTTTAGAAAAAAATAAAAATAAAATAAATAATCTGTTTAACGAAAGTGAATATGTATAGAGTAAAAAAACCAAGCAGATATGTTAAAAGAAATTTTTTTAATATATGTTAAAAACATAAAGCTGCTAACAATTGAGCATTTTTTTTTTTTTGCGCTTAAAAAAATTTTTATTCACATCTTTGCTCTAAATACTAGATAAAATTTGTGCTTATTTATCCTCTTTAAATGTACGCATAAGCGCAGCAGAACAACTAAAAGAAAATATGATAAATGATATAAATTTTTATAAGAAGATTTAAGACATATATATATATATATATAAATGATTTTTTTTTTATAAATTTTTTTACGTTCTTTGAAATCAATACAAAGCAAAATATAAGTAAGCGTTGGCTTTCAAACCGCTCATCGGTTTACATGCATAACCTACTGATTGCAATGTTAGTTGTACCCTACACCACTTGTACTACCTTCGGTATATTAAGCTTGTGCTGAACGTGTGTACAACACCTAAAAGACTTGGAATTGACCCAACTTTTATTATATCGATCTAGGCTTATATGTCCGTCTGTCCGTCGCGATTTTTGTGTTCAAGCTACAAGCCGTAATTTTTGGGATATTGTAAGAAAATCGGGCGGTGTGTCTTGGTCGACAGACGAACATTAAGAGACGCTGTTCGAATTGGTCCACTTTTTGCGCTACTTCCAATTTCTTCCGCTTTATCTTTAGAAGTCGTTTTATGAGTGCTGCACATATTAAATGATGCGGTGTAGGGTATTTAGTGACTAGTCGGGTTCCACTATAGTATTTATACTTGTTTTTTAATTAATTTTTACAATTCTTAAAAAAATATATAACATTTTTTTTTTGAAATTTTACAATTATATTCTATGAAGAACAAGAGAAATATAAAACTGCCAGTAATATCCATCCATTTTTGCTCATAGCGCTTAAGTATCCTTGACCGAAATAAGTGATAAAGTAAACCAACATGATCGAGCGACTAGGGTGAACGGTGCAATATTTCCTACGCGTAAGCCTTTATAACGTTTGTAATTAGGTTTGAATCACGGATCCGCTTATAGTTATGGCCCTACTTTTTTACGACGTTGACTTAGCTTGACACGAATTTTGATTATTTTTTTTGAAACTATTTGTCTTCTTACCATTTATATTCGGCAAGATTCTTTCTCGTTCGAATCGAATTTAAGTCAGAGTAAAATTTCGAAAGTAGACAGTAACTCTTTACAGCGCTTCATTTAAGTGATATAAGCGTTTCCCACAATGTTTTTTTTTTTTTGCCCTTCATCATCTTTAGAAAACACTCAAAATTTATAAAAAGGAATTTCAGCCAGCAATGCTATTGGTAGGTTTTTTTAAAGGCCCCAAGCATTGAGAACACGCTAACGTTCAGCATTTCCTTAAAATCAAAAAACTTTTTTGGACCGAATATAACCTTTTTTTTTAAATAAAAATATTCAGATGTTCCCACAAGTCAAGGGAATCGCTCTGAGTCGCTCTGAGCTCAAACTTGTTACTAATAAGGTTCCCGCAGTTCGTGCTCACTGACGTCCCTCAGCACCCGCTGAAGTTCGTCTTCGATTTTGATGGTTAGTGTAAATTATTGGGACGCCGCGTAAGTTCTCGCTTTTTTTTCATAAGGAAGCAACTTTTAGCATGAATT
This sequence comes from Glossina fuscipes, assembly GCF_014805625.2. Classification (NCBI taxonomy): domain Eukaryota; kingdom Metazoa; phylum Arthropoda; class Insecta; order Diptera; family Glossinidae; genus Glossina; species Glossina fuscipes. The sequence goes on from NW_023998416.1 coordinate 17,882,710, forward strand.
GTAGAATGAAATGTCGATTTCTCAAGGATTGCGCAATCAGCTTTAAGCGATAGTTTAAGTTATCTCATTTTAAAATTTTTTATATGCGTTCCATTTGTTAATTTCTTTATTTTAAAATCTTTTTCTGAGCTTCGAATATTTGGCAATCAGAGTCTGCCGTGAGCTTTACTAATTCTAATCGCTAATGTTATTATTTTATGAAGTTCTTTGACATTTGTATTCACATAAGAAAGCTTGAAGATCCGGATTTCCCTTAGTTTTTATGAAATCGCATAACAAACCAAAGCTTTTTATTTTGGCAAAGAGTTTATTGCTTTTAGAAAACATCTGAAAATGTTAAAATCTTTCAAGGGTTAAGTAAATTAATTAAAACTTTGATGTTAATACGTAACAATAGCATGTAGATCAGAGCCTATGCATGTGAACATAAGATGAAATGTTTTCAAACAGGCGACTTGCCAACTCGTACACATAATTTTTGTGATTTAATTTTATTTTATTATTTTTTTTTCTGCCTTTTTTTCTTAATTACTTAAAGAATCTTCGTTTGATTATTTTCATCCCGAATTTTGTAAAAGAAGTTTAATAGTAATTGAAGAATTTTATTTGCAAAATATTTTTTGGGTTTTCGTAGGTATTACTATCAGTATAATTAAAGTTTTTTAAAAGTTCAATGTCATTGTAGATTGCATTAAAATAAAAAAAAAAAGAAAAGAAATAAATATGATAAAAAAAGACGCAAAAAATATTACTTTATTTCCTTTCATTTTTTTTTTCTTTGTAAATTTTAAGCTTTAATAATTTTTAGTTTAATTTGAAAATAATTTTTTTATGTATTATTTTTGAACAACTCTTACGAATACAAGTAATAAGTATAAATAAAAAATTTTCTTTTAAAATTTTAATTTGCATTTTCTTTTTTTATTTTTTTTTTTATTCAAATTTATTTCAAGTTTCTAAATTAGTTTATTACCTGTCCTTTGCTACAAATTGCGATCAGTGAAAAGAAAGAGAAGTTATTCAGGCTCTTGCGAACCGACACGTCAAAAGCAAATTTTGTATCCACTGGTTCTTATATGTTGCTATTATTTTACCCAAATCCTAGCCGAACTTTGGTCGTTGATATGATGTAAATTTCCTTTTAAACATCCCTAGCAGATGTTCTCGTATGCTTTAACACATTACTCAATAAGTCTCCATTCTGACACATATATGGCATCACTGCTGACAGACCTAAAGAATGGTATAAGCAACACGTGTGAAAATTTTATGACATTCGGTCCATTAGTTTACAGGTTATAGTTGTTTTAGGAATGCTACTTTCAAAACAATGGAAAAATCAGAATTTCGTATGCTGATTAAAAAACTTTTGATGAGAAAAAGTAGCGCTCACAATCCGCTTTGGCTTGAAAGATGTTATATAGCGACTCTTGTCTGAACTGTTGAGTAGTTTGCTAACTTTAAACACAGTCGTATTGACACTGATGATGTACAACGCTCTAGCCGCAAAGTCAACTTGCGTGAGGTAGTTAACACTTTGAAGATGCCAGAAGGCAGTCTATTTGCTGTTTTGCATGAACTTTTGTCCAAGAGAAAGCTGCGTTCAAAGTGCTGCTTGACACTGTTGAGGGCAGTACGTGACTATGGATGAAGCATGGGCTCATTAATGCTCTCCAGAGGCAAATTGGCAGTCGGCTGAGCGAAGAGCTTCAGGGCGATATGTTACAATGGACGAATCATGAACTCATCGGCTGAGTGGGCTGCAACCGCTAATGGCCGCCCAAGGCGACCAAAAAAAGTACTCGTATTTAAACAACTGTAACCTATACTAGTCAGAATGCCATGAAGTTCTCACACGTATCCTTTGAAGGTTGGTACTGCTGCTATGTATCACACCGAAGACTTATTGAGTGAGTTGATATAATATTATTGATCCAACAATCGCAGAAATTGAAAGAGTGTTTTTTCAAATAAAAAGCTCTGGGCGTACCACTCTGTTAAAGAGTCAACGTTAAGCAAATATTTCACTTTCTTATCTGTTTTAGTTGATATCTGAGTGAAATTTTAGTAAGTAATTGAAGCTCTCTACTACTTTTTGTAAGACGCGATTTCAAAAATAAATTTCAATTGAAAAAATTCAAAAGGCTTTTTTAAATGGCTGCCCGGCACAGATCTGGATTAGAATAGATAAATCTGTAGAGGATTAATGTAAGCATCAAATATAATTTATTTAGAAAATTCCGATCCTTCGGTTCTTTATATTTTTGGACTAATGCTGAAGTGTCAGAAATTTTTAATTAGTTTAGGATTAAGATTGAAGCTAAAATAATTAAGGTAAATGAAATAGTTTTCCAAAATATATTTAAGAAAAAATCAACGGTTTCAAGAGCAATGTAAATTCTCGCCAGACATTCAGATCGCTTGGTGGCCGTTAAATAAGCCGGGAATTTGTACCACGATCTACATTTCATTCTTTTTCATTATTTTCGCGCTCCTCTTTTCTTTCCAAATTAATATGTACAGGCGTCACCTGCTTAATACGATTAACTTGCACCGGGCTGTGTCGAAATTTTTTTATTTTTTTACATAAACTAAAGTATTACATAGAATAGCATAGCTTCACAAGTGTCGTGATAAGCGGGGAGATGCCTGTACACAGTGTATAGTCTATTATAACATAACTGTGGAGAAGACAAGAAGAAAGAAGTGACCTTGGTTTAGGATTTTGAATCATGTCTTTGGTAATTAAAGGCGATGTTTGGCTATCTTATAAAGACGTCAGGAAATCATCCCAAGGTGCTTGTACAAAGAAGCCGCTACGAGCAATAATCCTCTCTTTTCTTCCAATAAACAATAAGTGTTGTTGAGCGACATAGGATTTAGAATCAGCGTATCTGAGCGTATCCAGAGATCTCTGCGTCTATGCTGCTGTTCGTTTATTTATGCTTCTTGTGGTGCGCTATGTATTTACTCATTTTTTTACAACGATCATACCTCCTTCCTGTTTGCGCTTCGATCGCTAGTCTTCTTCTTTGTGATCCACCAACATATTTTTAGTTTGTCCACTCATGAGTTCATCTCTTCTTTACGACTTGCGACGACCTTTTCTCCGGTCATTTGCTCATCACTTATCTATTTCCACGCCGTTAGCGCGCTCTGTGTCCGTCCAACTAATCGACCCTCTATTCTATCGCATCTCTACCACTTAGTCAATAATGTGACCGCCTTTTTGTGCCTTTGCCTTTTAATGACTTCTACTTTCTTTTATATTGGATAGAGAATTTTAAGAATTCGGCAATAGCGTTATCCCATTTCTAATGCAATGTATTTTCAAAACATTGATTTTTGTATGATTTGTGAGTATTTGAATTGAAATGTCGCCAATTTTCAAATAGAAGATAAGCCGATTTAAATTAACTTATCGACAAGTAGTGGCTACAGATGGTAGAAAAGTCAGTTAGCAGTTTGTAAAGCAAATTGTGAGAAAAAAGAGTCGTCACATAAATCTTGACAACTGGAGGAAACTACTGTTACTTGATTTTTTTGCGCCCAAGTTAGAAAAACCAGTGCTTAATTTTAGAAACTATCTACAACTGTTTTTTGCTTATACCAATTAAGTGCCTTTCAAACAGACTCCTTCTTGTGTTGCCAAATCTTTTCAACTCATTTGTGAATAAAACGAAAACCTTGAGGGGAAGAATATATAGTAAGGCAGGGTTAGAGGTACATAATCAAGCCCTTGTTTTCGGGGTTTCCAAATTTTAATATTTGCAGCAATTTGTGCGTTTTCTCTTAATAATTCACCTTAGGATTTTACTAAGCAAATAATCAGTAATAATGGTTACGTACTCTTCTAAAGCGTGTTTTGAGATGTTTTAAAGCAACGAAATTCTCACGAAGTGATGTGGTCATTTTTCGTCGTCAGCTAACTGTTCATGTAATATTAACGATCTGCAAATCAAACCGACCACTAAGCTTGAGTTTGCAGTGCAAGCGAAAGCGTTTTCCGAAAATATAAAGCCTCCTCGATAGATGATGCAATATTTTGATTTTTTATAAGAATACACTTTTAAACCCTTAGGCCCTAAAAAGAATTGCTACCAATTGAAAGCTTCTATGGATATTACACAATCATTTGGAAAACATTGATCGATTCACTTCAAGACTACCAAAGAAGTGATATCTTCTTTTTTTCAACTTACAGGTCGCAATTTTGAAAATATTTTGATAAAACCCAACACGCCGATGTGTTTTGACCCAAGGATGGACGCTGTTGCAATTGGACTACTCTTTTGGCGCCTTCTCTTATGACATCTTATTGTAACAAGTCTTTATATGAATAACAGTATTAAGCAAAGTGACGGCACGAAATTTAATAATGGACCATGGCCTTGCATTCTTGCTTCTTTTTTTCTTTATCATTTATTTGGGGAATATTCCCTATTAAGGCGTATAGACCCGGTGATCGTCATAGACAAAGAAGAGCATAAAGACGAATATACTACTACTTACCATATGCTACCCACACTGGGAATTAACCCTGGGTGTGCCAACTAATAGGCGCGATTTTTTTCTACTAAGCTATGCGATGTTAATAATCGACCTTGGAATGCCAATAAGATTTAATGGGTAACATTTTACAATAGGAATAGGTGCAGAACACTTCAATTTGAGATACAAACCTGCTACACTAAACTTGAGACACGGGCACTTATGTTTGAGGTCCCTCCCCGTATTTTGGATTTCTTGTGGAAAGTAACCCTTTATATGCTCATAAGGTCCAATCGGGAAGCGGGTGAGAAATTTAATTAAAGAACGTGGCCAAATATTTAATATATATATATATTTTATTTTAATTATTATATTTTTATGTTCCGTTGAAGCTTTCAGTGAGCGTTAAAAGTACGACTTAGTTGAATTTATAATAAATTTCTGGATGACACAATTATTTTTATTTTCTAATCGAAAAATACCAGAAATTTCCATTTCAGTCAGATATATTTGCACCAAGGTTGCCAATTCCAGTTGGATTTACCGGTACGCAAAGCCTTCGATTTTAGGCAAATTTCTTATATTTGCGTGCATTTATCATCCAAAACGATTCAATTCACTAAATCATATATATTTGAAAACTAAGCTGAATACTTTGATTTTCGCTATGACTTTTTAGAAAAATTAAATTAATTAAATAGAAACTCGGATCATAACATTTTAGGCCAACATATGTCTATCTATTATCCAATTAGAATAAAATATATCTCACATTTATTAATTATATATATGTGTATGTATAACGAAAACTATGTATAAATTGTACCAATTACCGGATGGCATTTATAAAAATAATTAATTAAGAATGAAAAAAAAAAAAACTTAAATTTTTATTAGCATCTAGGATAATGAAAATTTTCAAAACACAATGCATTTAAAATAATTCAACTGAAATTAAATGGTGATATACAATATGAGTTAGTAAAGAAAAAGAGAAACACAGAATAAAAATTTGAAAAACCACTTAACGGTAAAAATATGTTTAAATAAATTTTAAGATAAATGTAATGTAAAGAAAAAAAAAGAAACAACAACAAAAACAAAAGCGAAAAATAAACATTAAATTACATACATTTATATATAAAAGACAAATTCTATAAAAATCATTGCAATGATGAATTGAAACGCTTCCACTTCTTAAATGCGCCACAAGGAGCAGAACGCTCCTTGTAAAATATAAAAATGATTGGTCGGAGACTTTACACAATATATTACGTATATATATCAGCTTGAGGGATTTGCATATTTTTCTATATGTCTGCCCTTTGTCCTTTAACACGCTGACTTCGTCGCGAGTTTCCAGAAAATCAATCAACTTGTATTGCATTTTTGCGCTCCCCGCCGATGACAAAATACTATATTTGAAATATTAACGAAAATAAAAAAAGTAAATAAAGCAAAGTAAAATGACGCGGTCCGATGAGCACATTTGCTGTCACCCGAATTCTACGGATGTGGCAGTCAACGTGCTAAAATTACGTTTGAAAGTCAAAAAGTTGTGTTCAAAACATCTCAAATTTGTTTTGTATCGGTGCAATCAAAGGTCAATTCATGGTTGTCGATGGATGTCAACTGAACTCAATCTATAGCAATTTTTCATTTGATAAGGGAGGGAGTCGATAATCCACGATTGCCGCGTTTACCCAGTGTCAATAATTACAAATTGATCCCAGGTAAATTTCGTAGATTTCGCAAATTTATTTTCGGTTCTATTTAAATATCGTAAAAAATCATGATTTTCTTACGATACCTATATTCCCCATATATAAAATGTTTTTTTCTTTAATAAAATTTGAAAACACGTAGATGAAAATTATGATTTGTCGTAGTCACCTACAAGCTGTTACCAAGCAGCAAGAGAGATAATGAGATTTGAATACGATAAGATGCACGAAGGGTGTAGCTGCACTCACTTTTGAAGTGGAACGATGGATGACATCAAACTCTGAATTGACTTGAGTATATCCGCCTATCCGTCCGCCTATCCTTGTGGTTGTAACATCAAGCCCTAAAAATATCGGCTTCAGCTTCGGCAAAAACATTGCAAGCACTTGCAGGTTGACTGGCATTGAAAATGGGCACATTTGGTCGGAGGACACGCCTACAGTGCAACTGAGAGCATATCCACTTGCTGGCTTTTTCGCTCATGCACTGGCTAGAAACTACAACAAACACGCGATGGGCACGTAGTTTCTACAGAAATGAAAAGAGACAGCCAGCGCCCCCAAATCCTGTAGAGTATGGAAGTTTAAGTAGAACAAGGGCGGTGGTTATAAAAGTTTCGCTCATACTCAAATATAATTTTCTTACTTGCTATTTTAATTTTTTATTTTCAAGTTGCTTAAGTGCATGCTTTAAAGCTTTTCTCCGCCCTGTTTAAATTCTTACTACTATTCATATGCCTAGGCTGTTAATGAAATATTGTTACAATAAATTAAGTCCCCGATGAAATTTCTTTCAAATTTGGGGTCGTCTCTTCATTCGATATTCTTCTATGCAGTAGCAGTCACACAAACAAACCCATTGAATACACGATTTACCTCGTTTCCTACTCTTTTCACCAAGCCAAGTAGTTAAGAACCGCGACTGAATGTAATCCTCAGTGCGGCGAACCATGCTTGAATTACGATTGCTACACATTCGCAGCTATAATGATTCGGCAAAGGCATAGCAAAAAAAAACATAAATTTTTTCTCTCTGACCATCTCTGTGGCTTCATACGTGTTGGAGACATCCCCTGGATGGCTGGTGATAAAAAAGTAAAAATACAAACAAACCTCTCAATCAAATCAAATAGAGCATGTTGACTAATTACTGAAAATATTTTAATTTCTTCTTTATATCAATTAACTGTATCTAGTACGTGCATTTCCTAACAATACATTCTCAGTATCGATCGATCGAGTCGAGACCTATAAATGGAAATGCAAAAATTACGATCGGGTTCACTCGATATCGAGTCCAGTAAATTGGCCTTTTTAAAACGAATCCATCAAATTGTAGTTAATGTTTTCATTGGCGTGTTTTTTTTTTTTCTTAAAAGAGTGAATTATTTATGCACTTTCCAAATAAATCGTTCATGTATAGTGTGCATGTGTGTAAACGTAAATAAATTATTGCGTGTTGCGTCGTACGCCATTTGTGGGACAAGGGTGTATTAAGTTTGCGCGGATCTGTGCAGCACCCAGAAGGACTTCGCATCGATACACCTTTTACTAAGCTCGCCTGTCCGCCTATCCGCAACTTTGTTTCCTTTTCTTGTGTTCAACCTGGAGACAGAGATGTTTTGATGAAATTTGGTACATTGACGTGCCTTGACGTAAAGACGGAAGTTGTAGGTTGGGAAATGATTCGGATCAGAACATTTTCTCAATCACTTTCCACCTTTCCGCCTTACTTTGAAATGCCGATATACTAATAACTGTAGGGTGAATGGTAATGATGGGTCGTGCTCTACTGTAACGTTTTTACACGTCTTATGAAAAAAAAATTTTTTTTGTTACAACTTGAAATTGTGTCGTTCTTCAGAGCTGTAGTGACATGTAGTCTTTTTAATATTCATATCACAGCCAGCTTTGAGGAGCGATACGGTTTTAAATGAAAACTACTCTAAGTGAAGTGAAAATGATTGAAAATAAGATTTGTAGGAACGCCGGATGAATAATAATAACAATAACAATCATACATAGGTGATAACGTTTATGTTCATGGTTGAATTATCTAAAAGTGTGTAGGAAAAATATCGTTGAAATGTATGTAAAATGCATCTGATTATTATATGAATAATTATGAAATTGACCCCAACGTGTTCTCATTGCGACAAAGACAGTCTTTGTGTGTGGTTGTTAGTAGCTAACTTAAAAAATATTGAGCCTTTAGAAGAGTCATGTATTTACATTTACTATTAGTTATATTAATAGACGCAGACGACGCAGTTTTTTGAATCTTACGAATATTGCTAGCATTGCCATTACTAGGCGCAATATATTTATGTCACTAAGCGATATTCATTAGTGAACTTGGAATTTTTTTCATAATAAATTGAAATTCAATGAACCGTCAAGCCATTGGAAAGATGCAATGTTAATGATGACGCCCAATCTCAATTTTCATCATAAGCGAGTGGTTTGAAATATGCATTTTTTTTTTTTTTTTATGTATAGCATACGTGTGCACACACTTAGCCATTCAAATATTTATATTTAGTTTACTTTATCAGCTTAATCAAAATGAAGCATGCACTTTATGGAATTGTGTGTATAAACAAAGCTTGTCATGTACGAAGGTACGTTTGTGCATATGAAAGCTATCTGCGATTGCTTGTCTACCTGTCAACATAGCTGACCTTAAAAAGCAATTTTGAGAATCTTGTTACCTTACGTTTGCCGCACACGTCATCGCAAAAGAAAACATCAGAAGCAAAAGTCAAATTGGTTTTGAGTCGAATATTTCAATGCTCGCCAACTACATTAACACACTTCAACAAATTTACTGCGTCACACCTTATTACCTATGTAGGGGAGAGATGGGGGTGCATACGAGAACCCTTTACGAAAGACTTCGCCCCTTAAAAACGAACTTTTAAGTTTCTCTATAAAAGTAATTTTTTAAATTTATCCGAAGGTTTGGGAAACCACAAGGAAAGGGAAATTTACTTTATTGTGGCGATAGTTACTTTATTGTGGAAATTGCCTTTGAAAAGTACCTGCATTGCTTATCAAAGTTCCCATGAGCTTCCATTTGCTGTGATTGCAAGCACTTCGAAAGGCGAACGGTTGGATTTCGTGGTAATTACAAGCAAGATATACAACTTCGGAGGTCGATCGTGTTGTCCTTGGAGAGCAGCGATTTCTGCGGTTTACATTTAAAGCAATATTATGCATAATAAACAAGATTTATCGTTCCATTCGCGAGATTTAGAAATAAGCATCAGAGTCAATCTGCGGCTCTCTATGCCTCTCTTATTGGAATGTTCACGTTGTCACAAAGCCTTAGCAAAATTTGAAAAAGATCAAATACATTGCTTGTCGGTGACTACAGTAATTCATTCGGGTTTGAAAATAAGTGCAGTCCGTCCAGAATCACTTATTCAGGAAGCAAAAAGAAATCTAAGCATTGCAAATATTGGAGTGGACCGATGAGAACAAAACCCCCTATATATGTCATATTTTACAATTTTATATATTCCAGCTGTAGTTAGATTACAATCTCATCATGATCAAAAATTGCTTATGTTTTCTCTGTGCAATTCACGGTATTAGAGTGCAGTATTGCATGAATGGCAAAGAGCACATGCCGTGTCATGTTTCTTTATACAAATGTGTGAAAGCGATTGTAGTGAAAAAAAAAAACATTTTTTTACACCACGGTTTCCATATGACTTGATTTCAAGAAATCGAATATATGTTGATTTTGATTGAGTTTTGCTTTTATTTTCATCTTATGGTAAATAAAAGAGAGGAGATTGAACCAACTTTAAGAAAAAAAATGGGATTAGCTGTAACTTTTGATGAAAATTAATTTTCTGATAGTCACCGTTATCTTTTGAATAAATTTTTTATTGTTGTATTTCATCACAATATTGACCTTCATATTCTTCTTCCATGAACACTTGAAGTTAATTTCCATTTACAGGTGCATTTGGAACAACATTCCATTGCAACAATTTCATCATAAAATATTTCACCTTGGTACTTGGTTTCGACGCACAACACAGTACACATTCAAATGATTTATATTATATATCAAGGTATCTTGTCACGATACAACGTGAAAAACGTTTCGATGCAACAGAGTACACATTTTTCTGGACATGCGTTACGTCTACGTTTCAATTGTTTTTGTTTTCTTTTAATATGACTATTTACGCGAGAAAAGTGACCTGTTTGTGTAACAAGGTCACGGTCAAAAGGAAATGAAAAAAGAGAAAAAAATATGGAAGAAGTGGCGGCAGCCTATCCGTAAAAGTTGAGGCTTTTACAAACTGAGTACTCACTACAGCTACGACCAGAGAGAACTCTAAAGTACTCGAGAATTAAATAAGCGGACGCTGACTTGGTAGTCGCGGTTCCAACTCATTCGGTTAGTAATGCGGACAAACTATCTTACTTCGTATGATACTTTGGTTTAAATAAAAAAATGAAAAAGTTCGCTTAAAACGGTCCCGCTACAGCACGAACTAACCGTGTTAATCGGCGGGCGCTTGTACACATTTACATTTATACGATACTAGATCGTTATTTACTTATTAATACAACTAGAAATAATTTGAAAGATAAATATTGAAATAATTCGTTCTGTAGACCACATTTTTTCACATTGAGCGATAAATTATCTCTTTTCGTAACAATATTTGTTGTTTTCTTATTTACTTTCAAATATCATTTGTCTCCAATTATCGTAAGCAATACTATGTATATTCCAGCGCAGTGGCACTTGGGTCGGTAGTCATTGGCTTCAACCCATCAATTTATGCAAATGACTCCCCTCCTTATTATGATCCCCTCATTATTATTAGTTCTTCTCGCGGCAATATCTTTCATTTTTCTTAATCACCAGCTTCATCGACTTGTTCCACTGCTCTCTTATTTTCTTTTTCATTGTGTATTCTCCCTACAGATAGTCTCTTCTTAGGCAGCAAAGGATCTTGAAAGGACGAAGTTGGACTTGCAATGGCATAGAGAATCGATTTGCTTCGTTTAAAGAAAATATTTAAGCAAATATATTATAAATATAAGGGACAATATCCATGCTGTAGCGTACTGTATTGTATCTGCATTCCATTTTACCTTTTTCGACTTCTACAGGCAGGCAGGTGGCTAAAGGGATTGATTATGTAAAGGCGCTTAGAATTGGACAGTCGAAGTCAGTTATTTCCGCTGCAAATGGTATGAAAATTTTTGCATATCTCCATTGGTGAACCTTGAAAAATGTTTACTAAGGACAAACATCAATCTGTCTGACCTCATAAAGTTTCCAATTTAATTTTTTGATTTTTTCCTTTTGCTCTTTCTGTTCGCTTTTTTAGCCTTTTTCCCTGAAATTGTGCAAGTTTTTTATTTCATTGTTTTTATTTTATTAAAACATCAATTGCGCTATTGATCGCGATATAGTCTGCATTGAATTTATTTAAATTTAATTTTACCTTATTTGGAATAATTGGCAAGAGCAACAACAACGGCAAGATAAATGACTTATTTTCAATTTTCACAATGAAGCAAAATTGCTGTAATTGTCTTCTGATCATAAATAATTTCAATTATATAAGAATTTTTAATTCATTTGCGTAGGCATGTTCATATCATTTTTTTTCTTTCAACAATTAGTTGTCACTATTTTCGGCTTTCGTAGTGCTTTTATTCCAACACACGCAGAATGATAAATTTAATATGTATGTGTGACTTTGAAAAAATTGTTCTTTTTTTAAAAAGTTTTATTACTAAAAATCGTTGCTTTTTGAAAGAGACCGATCCTCGACTTATATAGGGAGAGGTTAGTTTTAATTTAATAAATCTTTAGGAGAAAATCATTCTGAATATTTTCAAAACAAATCTGGAAATAGAGCCGATAATCTTAGCTGCTTGTGGTCATCTTGTTTTAATGCAAGGTGGCTTTTCTTCGAGGCCAATCAATTGCAACAATAAGATTAATAACAATAAATTTGAACATTGAAAGAATTATTCAAAGAGAGTCTTATTGAAATCTTTTATAAAGTAGCTTAAAATTGAAAGGAAGGATCGTATGCACTTCCTCAAAATGTTTGCAACCCCAGAAGGAAGCTTCAGAGACATTACAAAGTATATATATTCTAGGGTAGCAAAGGTCCAATCCGATGTCAGCATGTCCATCTATCCGTTTGCCTGTCGGCCTGTCTGCCTTTGTCATGTGATGGTCGCAAAGAGGAAGCTATCTGCTTCAAGTTTGTCAAAAACATTGCAAGTTCTTGCACACTGGTTGATATTGAAATTGGATCAAATCTGATCTCTCGCTTCATACTTACAAACCACAACAACAGATATAATTATAAAAATTTGCAGTTACGGGTGATGATAAAGCATCCGTACAAAAACGGAAGCAATTACCCGCGCCCACGTCCTCGATATTATAGAATATTGAAATTTGATTCTTTTATGAACACGTTTGCAACCACCACAAGGTAAACAAACTTATGGTGGCTTTCCCATCTTGCAAAAAATTTTGTAAATATTTTCTCTACATTATTGTAGATTTTATAGCTTGAGGATCAAAATTTTCTTTGTTTTCCAAAATCATTTGTTCCATCGAGCTAAGATTTCCTACACCATGCAATTGTTCCATACATCCAGTATCGGTTAAAAATGTTGGTTTCTTTACTTGTTTCGTTATTAACATATCGTTGGTGTTTAAATTGTTCCATTCGTCGATACCCATATCACCTTTAATATAGAAATAAAAACATTAGCAAGGGGAGAACACCAGAGGAGTTAGGATACGGAATCTCTACAAAATAATTCTAATAACGATTGGGTTGATGTATAATTACCAGGCGGTCTTGAAAACTAAAAAAATTAAATTTTTTACACCTTTTCCTAAATAATTTAATATTTTCTCTTGAGAGAACAGCTGATCATGATATGGCGCAACTAAATGCTTATAAATTAATAAAAACCGGCAAATAGAAGATGGGTCTTATATTACTAAGAAGAGGAAGTTTTGAAAAAAAGAAACACAAAAAAGTTTTTTTTTTTATTTATTTACTTTATGTGAATAAAAGCAGATCGAGCCAAAAAGCTGGATAAATATCGTACTGAGGCTTGCCTCAGGGCGATTCGAATTTTTTAACTTTGTTCCACAAAGAAGCTAAAAATATTTGGCTTAAAGTTTGCTGGAAAGAAAAGTATATTGTAACTCTTTATCCCAAGTCGATTCACAGTCATCTGAGAGTAATTGTTCCGGTAAGTGCAACAAATAATCTGAACGTAGGTCCAGATATCCCATAAAGATTGTATGTTCTAGCTTAATACCAAATTTTGAGTTGGTTCAAATCCGGCCATCTATCCTTCTATGTAAAATCGGTGGGACGCATTTTCCTGGTCGCAAAATCGAAGCTATCGGCTTTAAATTTGGTAGAAAGCTTGGCAGTCTTATGTATGGAAATTGAAGTTGAAAACGGGCCGAACCAGCCGAAGAACACGTCAGCAACATGAACGGAGAGCAACTCGCCTTTCTCAGTTTTTTTCCTCATTGCACGTATACTACAAAGGACACACGAATAAAATTTTCACGTATCCTACAAAATGAAAAAAATCAATCGCAACCCCACCCAATATAAAAATTTAATTTAATCTTATTTTTTTAAGTCCTTTCTACGAAAAAGGCGGTAAATGTGTATAAAGGGCTTTTCTATTGTTTTTATTTATTTGTTTTTTTTTTTTGTTAGTTTCAACTTTCTTTCGTTAAAGGCCCTTGTATTAACCTTATAATTATACTCATAACTAATTTGTCTGTAGTGCTGTAATGGCATTGTTTAAAGAAAGATCTGTAGAGGGTGTAGCCATCCAGAATTATACGTAGACGATTTGTATGATAGTCCATTATATTGGTAAGACGGATCGTATTACTGCCTACATGTACATTGCTATGCCTATAGAACAGAAGACGATGAATATTTTATTTTGTATTGAAATTGTTGTTAGGTTTTTATGTCATTTTTCAAGAAAATTTTCTTTACAAATCCTATTTCATTGTTATGTTAATTTTAACGAAAAGTTTCTCTCAAGCTAAAATATTACGCATGTAATAGGTTTGTCTCAAGTCAAAAGTTAGCAAATACCGGCGTAAGCCACAAGAGATTTATTCTAACAGATATAAAAGCAAACACACAGTGAGGTAAATTAACCAAGCTTCAAACATCTCGACTAAAATGAAATGTTAACTAACATTAAGTTGAAAGCTTTTGAAGCTTTTGAACAAAAGCTTTCGTCAATAGCTTGACAAAAACAAAGGTAAAATTATTATAATTTTGCATTCATTTCGTTCAGCCGTTTAGTTACAAAAATTTAACAACAGCGATAACACTAAAAAAAGGACCGGAGACCGGAATTCAAAACATTTATAAAAAAAATAAAAATAAAAAATAAAAAAAAAGAGATAGAATTATTAAGTTTTTAAAGCATAAATTAAACGAATTGAAATTTTGATAACTCGTTTCCGAATATTTATGGAAATTGAAAACACGAAAACATTAACCGACTACTACTTACGCTTAACACAATCGATTCTCCAGCTTTTCTTCTTATTTTGAACTAAAGAAACCGTAACAGTAGTGAAACAGTGAACAGGTTGGATTCGAAAATCCTGTTGCCGTTGAAAAAGGACTCTCAGTGCTAAAAGTTATTCTAAACACTAGAATAAAATAAAAACAAAAAGTAAACATCTTTTATATATTTTCTATAAGACTCTCATAGATATCCAGAATTTTTTCTTTCTGTAAAGAAACTATCATAAGGATAACAAATATTGTTTTTTTGGTTTTTTTTTTTTTTTTTCTGAGAACAAGCAAAAGCTTTACAAGTAAGTATTGCATGCATTTAAGAGCCGTGTATTTGACTTTATCATGCGAATGGATTTTATTTTCCAAATTTACATACATATATATTCTCTTTGCTTCTATGTTGTTACTCTGATATATGCAAATACACGTTGTAAGTGGTCCGCATTCCTTTATACTTTATACACAGTGCATAGTTTGTTTATTTATTTTACTACTCTCATGGATTTTCTTATGTGCTGGTACTGGTGTAGTAGTAGTACTGGTAGTAGTAGTGGCGGTGATTTTAGTTAACTGCTTATTAAAGTCGTAAACAATTTATTGTTTACACTTGCGCTTATGGTATGCAAAAGAGAATTTTGAGGAATCAAATATTCTTTGCTTATCACGACTGTTTCTAAAACTTTGAGTGCATTATACTACATAATAATATCTTCTACTTCAAGTTCATTGACATTATTTACTAAATTGTGAAAAAAAAATTACAAAAGTCGCAACAAAGCGTTATTGACGTTTTTTTTTTTTATAATAAGCAACGTTTGCTATAAAAAAAAAAATGAATGCAAGGATTTTAAAGTTCTATTTTTTGGTTATTTAAAAAGTGGAACATTTGTGTCGTAACCAGGATTCTAAAAGATGTATTTTTAAACTTTGTTGGTTTTTCCTTTTAAACTTTAAGAAAACGTTAATATTGGGTTTCTTTTCAGATGAAGAACGATGCGAAGAGAAAAACAGCATTTTTTTTAAAAATTAATATTTTATGGGGTTTAATAATTAATTGCTTAATAATAAAGTTATTGAATTGATTGTTTTGATATATTCCGTATAACTTTTCTTGTATAGGAAACATGCTTCTTGTAGTCCACTTTTCACATATTGGACGGAAGGCATTGAGTGATTTGGCACACGACGCTCTAATTCATTCCACATATTTTTGATGACGTTCATGTCTGGCGATTGGGCAAGAGGGTGTGGCAGTTTGAGGCAGCTATGCAAGAGCCTTTCTTGAGTTAAGCGAAACATATGCTTGAGGATTTCTTAACTTGATAGAATTTCTTTGCCCGCACTTTCTTTTAAATTTTCGTTCAATATCCTTAAACAATCCTCCTTGTTTGAATACCATATGCATACGCAAACTTTAACATGGCCATTGCCATGCTCGTCCTAAGCCTTTGCTACAAGAAGGTCATAGAAAGCTAAGACTAGAAAATGCGAGAAAACACGGTTGTATGTGTATTCTTTTTTCATTAAGAATTTGGTATTTTCTCTGGCAAATAACCTTCGATTTCAAAGTTTGATTATATATAACGGCTAATTTCCTTAGCAATTCACTTTGTGGACATCATAATGGGCAGCCATAAGTTAATACGACTCGAGTCTATACATTCTAAAATTAAACGCTTATATTTCACATTCACATAAAGTGTAGAGAGCTCTGCTATATTTCAAAGGCTTATCATAAACTTCTAGGATGTGTTTCTTGACGGTAGACATTTCATCTATGGTTACTCGGGAACATGTTATTGTGAACGTGAATTGCAGTACCTTGAGCAGTTGAGTAGTGCAGAAGGTAAAAATTTCTTACTTCTTGGCAGTTTCTTAAAATGGGAAGATGCTCGCTTTTGCCTTTGAATCGTTCATTCGTACTTATGGAATCTGAAAATATTGTTGTGCGAAATTTATCCTTTTAAGCAAAGTTCAGAAACAACCTCTTCTCCATCGGCACGCTGATCAGAAAACAAGGTCTTTCTGGCCTAAAATTCCGGTAATTATTATTCCCCCGAAGAATTTGTTCCAATATATTCAACATGTTTACGCATACTCTTTAATTGTTAAGATTCGAAAGTCAACAAACAAAACATTTTTTTCCAAGTGTCTTGTGTTCGATTCTTCAATTATTAATTCAATTAATTCGATACACGTCGAGATTTTCTCTCTAGTTGGCTGTAAATTCTCTTATTCAACTATGATTAGTTAAAAATTTTTCACACCAAGTCAAAGATGTTTTTCTTCACTCAATTACACACTTCGGTATTTACTCACATACAAACATCAAACGTTACAATGGGGTTATGCCGGTTTCTATTAACTGATGCCCACCGAACCAGTCATCAATAGCATTGAAAGCACATTTGCTTAGCGCACTATACATGGATAACATGATTTTCTTAATGATTTTATTTATATGGAAAAATTACTTTTTTCTTACTCTGCTATCTTGTTTTTATAATTTTAACTTAAATCGTAATTGCAATGAAACTGGAGCTAATAACAGAAAGAAAAAGTGTACAATTATTGTGGTGGTGGTATTGAATGCACCAGAGCGTTTACTTAGTTTAGCAAAGACTTTTTTTTATTTCTTTTTTTTATTATTTATTTATTTTTTGTCATTTTCTATCTTGTTTCTTTAAGTGGGCTCTACCAAGCTATTTCATGTTATGTGGTTATGCCACCAACACTATTTTCCGTTATATTTATTTTCAACTAATTGTCACAGCGACATTTTTGGTTAGTTTTGCTTTTTATATAACTGCATTTGTTTTATACCCGTCGCCAACGGATGAGGGATACATTCATTTTGTCAAAACGTTTGCAACAGGCAGACGGTAACTTCACACACCCCCACAATATAAATATATTTTTGATTAGCGTCAAATTCTAAATTGCATGTACATCTGTCCATCTGTCCATTTGCGCGCCTGTGTGATGTCTGTTGTATACATTCTCCTGGGCACAAATATGAAGCTATCGTCTTCAACTTTGGCAGAAACATTGAAAATTTTTACTCGCAGGTTGGTATTGGAAATGGACTTAAGCAGACGAAAGACGCGCCCGCAATGCCACGTACAATGAGAACACCATTTTTTAAAAGGAATAGAAAATTTCTTTTTTGTCCGGTACTCATGAACTAGAATAGATAAATCTAAAAACACGCTACAGTACCTGTGCTAAAATAGTAAAAATTCACCAGATCATCCCAATGTCATAGTGTGTCATAATTTCATTTTCTTCCCGTGTGTATAAGTCGCTAGACAATTTCAAATTCGAAATGCGTGTAAGCAAGATTTGATCTGCTCCTCTGTCCACCTATCCGTCTGTGTAACTGTCTACTATCTGTGGTAAACACTTGGCCGTTCGCAAAAATAAGGATATCGTCTACAAATTTGCGCAAAAAAGCTGAAAATTACCCAACACGATCAAGGGACACTCCTATATTGCCCACAGGCCTAAGCAACAAAAAGTATCATAAGCTTTGCTTTCCGTGGTTTTTGTTTGCTACCCGTAAAGAGCAAATACGTTCACCATATAAATTTTCGCGGAAAAAGTCAGTAAGGATTCGTTGCCGATCAAATATAAATTTCTTAGTTGTTTTTTTTTTTTTTTAATATTAGCTTATTTAACAACTTAAACCGGTGATCGTTAATTTGATGGCGCAATTTTAATGCTTTCATATAACTGTGATGTGTACATATATATATATCTGTATATATATGTCTATATTACTCCTAAAAATTTTCTTTTGCTCTACATGATCTGCAGTCATTACATCATTACGCTAGTGATAAAAAGCCATCGTTAGGCCTAAGTTTTCCCAAGGTATATACAATTCAACCACTTCATGTTTTAGTATTGATATGTGGTATTAATTAACGTTGTCCACGTTGTATTAGCTTAAAATATATATGTATATATTTTTATTGCTTAATGATTGTAATTGTTTTATGCCTTCTCATCGGTCGAGTGCTTTTGTAAGAATGGCTTTAGGACACGATATAATTTTCAAGTCCGAATGATAGTAACAACACGATATAGAGTGAAATGAATATTACTGATGTTGAAGAATTTTTTCCTCAAAGGCGTAAACGGTTTTATTGGATTCTTAAATAAGTTCTCGCTTTTTCGTAACCAATACCATAAAGTATTAAGTGAAAGTGTGACTTCTTCATCCGAAAGTAAATTAGCATCTTTAGGTTTTAGACCGTAACACTAATAACTATTTCGCTTTAGGAGACATAACATAGTTCTTTCACAGCGTGCTGTGCGGCAGGTAACTTCAGGACGGGTGGGTGGGAACGGTGAAAAACCCATGTAGTTCTGCTGGATAAATCTTTTTTATCTCAACAGAAGAGAGTTTTGAACACATTTTCTTCACTCATGACCATCTGAGCCTTTCGCTGTATGCCGTTAAGAGCCTATCTCCCTGCGTCTGTCGATACGTCGAACTCATGTTCTATCCAATGAACATCATTTTGTATTCTCAACCCTAAAACACCATATTCTTGTACATTGACACCACTAGAAGGGAGGGGTGGTTTATCACTTATGCTATGCATTAGAAGACAGCTTTGAGTCTACTATCTATCAGTTGTTCTTTTCCCAAGGAGTTTATATTTTGCATCAAAAAATTTTATCCGAACGTATCGTTCTAATTATATATGAAACTAATATATAATTTTCTGAATGATTATGGTACACACTTTTTTGCATCGGTTGCAATTGTTGCGATACAAAATTTGGCATTGGCGATAGCCCTTTAAAGGGGTATAGGCGCAGAAAGATTCGGGTGAGAACGTAAAATCGTAAAGAGACATCTCACGCAACATTGTATTAAAAAACACAAAAAATAACTATGGTTGTGACGAACTTCACCCTTTGCATGACTTGCTACTGAGCCTTTAATATTCTTGTAAGAAACTTAACTTTCAATAATGTTGTAGCAAACAAGGCTATAGGTGTTTAAGAAGTCATGTGATGATCGTACCATCTTGGAATCAAAGAAAGATTCTACCTGAACTGATCGAAAAGAAATCAAACGAAGCCAACCTCGACAACTTTAACAAATGGTGGTTGACTAATTTAATGTCCACTGTACAAAATCAATAATGTGCAAACTGATTAACTTCTCCTGAGTCTTGTTTACGCGCATATAAACATTACTGTCAAGAAGGCGAAAAGCGCATCGGGCAAAAGAGTTTCGCGCGTATCCTTACACAATTCATGCGCTACATAATTCGGCGGTGCTTTAATTTATCCTGCAATATTGTTCAATTATCTAGGATCTGAGAGCAGACTGAGCAAAAAAAGGTTATGTTGTTTTGCTTACGTTGCGTCAGCTGGAAGCTTAATGTCCGCCTTCCACCATATAGGAACTGTTTCGTGCTTTTAATGCTGCTTGTCCTTACGACCAGATCAGTTGCGCTAAGTGTGCAATAAGCTTCTAAATGGCATGTCTGATTTCGCGTACCGAGATAATGTTCCCCATGGAGAGTCTAAGCATTTTCGAATTCTTAATATAAATTACTGCAAAACAAATCGTAACAAGGTTTCTATGCGAAGATTGCAGAAACGATATCATCAGAATTATAAGTTGATCGACTTTGGTGTAAGCGCTTCTATCATAAAGTCGCAGACTGTTTACCACTTGAACGCTTTGTAATGAAAAAGATTGTTGGGATTTTAATATCTAGAGTTTTTCAAATTTTTATGTTTACGATTAAATTTATGATGATGACGTAATGGTTGACTGCACGGTACTTACGTACCACGGTGTTTTGCAACTTATATGTGTAAATCGAAATATCTTGCCATAAGATCCGGACAACGGATCTACATTATCAAAGTAGACGTAGAAAAAATCTCTGCAGTGTTACTATTCTGGATAGTAGAGCGCAATAAATTTGGAGCATATTCGTACTAAGAAAAAGCGTAACAGCGCCTATCAATTAAAATAGAAAAGGAACGAACATCCAAAATACGAATAAAGAAAGAGAAAAAGGAACAACGAAATTAAAAACGGACTGCGCTAATAACACCCAAACAACGAGAAATTTGTACATGTTGTTTTGAAAAATGGCAGAGTACACCGCAAGTGCCAATTAGCAATTAAAAGCAAAATTAATAAGAAGTTCGTTAACCTTTTTAGATAATTATTTGCCTTTCCGCCACAGCCGAAGTGATTGATACATCCGTCACAGCATGCGGGAAAATTTGCACTACGGAGATAGTAGAGGATTTCACTTAAGTACAGTTAGGATCTACTATGAAGAATACCATTTCTTCTACCATAGTACTGCAAATCATTTTTTGCCATACGTAGCGAAAGTCTTCTTCTATCTAGGATAACAAATCCCTTGTAAAAGATGTTTTACTCAAAATTTGAGTGATAAACTTTTACCCAACACATGAAGTAACGGAAATTCGCTTCGATAAAAATTCTTGTTTATTTCATTTACTGCTTGCTCTCTTAGAGAAAATAAAACTAATTGCTGCTTCTATTATTTAAGCAAAACAAGATATAATAAAGTAAATTTAATTTTTTTCGGTTTTTTTAGGGAAAAAAACCAAAAAAAAATATTAATAAATTCATTCGAAGACGCATTCATTTTATAAATGATTTTCTCTAATAATAATGTTGTTGACATTTATAAATTGTTACTTTCATTACGTGGTTGACAATTGTTCATTCATTGTTATTCCAATGTTTCAGTGAATTGATTTAAGTCACGTATTTTTTATTTACTTTTAATGTCTTTGATCGCTTTAATAATTTATGAAGCAATTTTCGCATAAACCACCGAAAGAATACTAATCGTTTGTCTCTAACTTTTGTTAGATTTTTTTATTAACTCATTTGCCCATCAGTTTCAATCTGGCACAAAACAAAAGAGAAAAAATAAAATAAAAAAAATAAAAAGAAAGTCGAAGATTTAATTCGTTTAATTTCAGTTAAGGTAAAAACAAGCAAATCTCTATCTATTTCTGCATCTCGAATATAAAAAACAATATATATAAAATTTTGAACTTAACGTGGGTAGAGGAATTTGTTAGCGATTTGTTTTATTGTCATCATAATTTTTTTGTGCTCCTCTTGCTCCGCTTGCCTTGCGCGTTTACTGTAGTTTGCGAGCTATCAACGACGACATTTCAAGTTTACTTTCTGTTTAGAAGCTAGCTCAGCTACTCCCGCGATTCACACATTATGGGAGACCATAAAATATTAAAAAAAATCTTAAAAATCATTCCCGGAAATGGAAAGATGCCTGACATTCTAAAGCCAACAAAAGATACTGCATTGGCTGCTTGCACGAAAATTTGGGCAAGATAGGCTTCTTTTTCAAATATTGTAAATAACACGGTTTGCTTACTGTGGAACAAGTTCACCAGGACGATAGAAGCGATAGTAGATTGGCATGAATTTAAGATCGCATTGTTCAGATCTCGTTGCCAGTAAATGCTAATGGATGAGATCGTTGCGGACAACGGAAATTATTTTGAGGAGCTTGACAAACCGTTCCATAAAAAATGCATGGAAATGTTATCGCGACTATAAGTGTCACCAAACCCCGGGCACGCTTCCCTCTTCGCCTCCTTCCTGTAGCCGGCATCCAAGGTGATACTTAGTTATGTTATCAAAGTGTAGTGTTGATTGTATCACCCTGGACGGCGACTATAAAGGGTAGCGAAGGGAAGGGAGGTTGGGCTGGGGGCTTACTAACCGTTATAGTATATTTAGGGTAGCTAACGCTTTGTGGACGGATTATCTCGTTCCTCCCCTAACGACTGTTTCGATTGCTTAGCTTTTCTTTCCACTAATAATGTCCATTTTTGGTTAGCGCAGTTCATAAGACAACTGACCATGTCAAATGTAGATTCACGTTTGTGGTGATCGTGTCCCCTTTTCATTGCCCCTCGTGAATGCAACACACTCTTCTTTAAATGAAATTGTGAAAGTAATGCTGCCCAAGAATAGCATTTACCTTTGGCATATGCTCCAGCGTACGCCGTCGACATAAAGTGGAAAGGTGTTGCTTTCACACGGATGCAAATTAGATACTTCTTATCTTCCAAATTGTTTCGAATACATTCCCTGCTTTAGCATGGCTTTAATATAAATCTGAAAATGTAAATTAGTCAAAAGAAAAAAAAAAAAAAAAAAAATAAGCACAAAACAAGAACAAGTAAGATGTTGATTTATGTCAAAGTTTTTTATTTATAGGTTCGTTTACTTGCTTTTAACCAAATGAAATTTCTATCTTTATGAATTTTTGAAAAGAAACGTAAAAAATGTATTCGTTCTTTTTGAATAAATTCTCTTTTTTTATCATAAGACCGGTTTTATGAGCTGATGTCATTCATGCCTTTGTGTTATTTTTGCCGTTTTGGTGTTTTCTCAATTATTCTGTTTCATTTGATTATTCTAACCGTCGCCATTGGTAAGCAATGCCATTAATTTTGTATTAAAAAAAAAAAAAAAAAAAAAATTTGATTTCTATTAGAGAAAATGAGTAAAAACTATTTATGTCTTGCAGTAGGCCTTCAATCAGGAAAATTGACTAATATTTATATCTTCAGTTTATGCCGCTCTGAACCATATATGTAAGAAAGCAAACAGCGTTCATTTTTGGAGCGACTGTAACCGCTCAACTTATCATCTAGTGTCAATGTGTAAGAATTGTACACATTTTGATATCTATACACTTGTGATTAACACCTTTTTTGAGCTAAAAGTTTTGATGCCTTACTAAAGTGCTTCCATATTTCAAATTTTCGAAATTTTCTTTTTCGTTTATTTTCATTGCGAAATTTCGCAACTTTTGTACATGATTGTTAATTATTTTCAAGCATAATCTGTAAAATACATATGCGAAGACATTCATTCTATGTAAACATTGCTACCGAAAAAGTACTAAGAAAATTATATTCGGTCGTAATCTAAAAATGGAGAAGAACTAAATTTTTATTCTCTGCCGTTGATTTTTTCTATTTTTAGAAGAAAATTCGAACTTTATATGGTGTATGTGTTGTACTTTGTCAGTAACAAGCAAAAAGGCGGAATATGAAAGTGTTCACAGTTTTTGTTATACAGCTGTGTAGGCGTTGTAGGCGTGTTCTTTGAAACGTTTTGGTCGTTTTCAAGTCCGTTTGCAAGTTTGTAAGCGATATCTTCGTTGCAAACGTTTTGATAAAATGAATATGCCGCCATTCTTGTATGATGAATGTTAAAGTTTTTCCCAGTACACCAGGGCTTGAGACTGCACTTTGTACAATCTCTTTAGATTGTCCATACCTACTAACAGATGATCCCAAAAACTCACCATTTGTGCAAACTTTCCAAGACTCATGTAACTATATCCGACTGTCAGATATTTTTGCACTCTGTAACCATTGAAGGTCGATCGGAATGCTTTATTGAATGTTTTGAACTGTTGACATAGAAGAACGTTCGCAAGTTCTTCTGCTAAGTAAAACACCAGAGCAGGCAAATTTAACAGACTACTTAAAAGATTTACTCACTGCACTAGCAGCTGCGAGTATTACATTCTGTATTGTTCCATTAGCTTAGAGGACATTTTCAACTTGGAGCGTGCTTGTGAGTATGCATGCGCCAAATTTGGAATTTCAAGAGGAAACTTTAAGATACGAGAAACAGACACTTTGTTGAAGCCGGCTTAGAATCTGATTTTGAGTAATCTACAATAATATCATCTAGTAATAGTCGTTATACCTTATGCCACTTGTGGTGCAAGGCTATGGGAAGTTTGTGTGGATGTATGCAAAACCCCGTAGGACTTGGGATAGACGCACCTGCAACAATATCGATCTGCCCGTCTGTCCATTTTGCTGCTCAACCTAAAGAGAAATTTTCGTAAAATTTGGCACACTGACATGGGTCCAAGAGCAAACGCTATTAAATCGGACTACATAATGCCATATTTTAAATAGTTATTATACGGATGACTGTATGATATTTAATGGCGAAACGTACTATAGAGCTTTTATAATTTCAATATACACATTTCGAGTGCTTTATTAAAAAAAAATACCACTCATCAGCAATACAATTTTTACTCTTTTCGTATAGTTCACAGATTGAACTCTTCAATCTTTCAGAAGAAGGCGTTGAGAAGGTCATTTTTCAACTTTTCTTAAATTTCCTTTTACCCACAAAAAGCATCATCGCTCGTGTCGAGCTCTGTTCAGGAGGAATGGAAACTATCGGGACCTTTTACAAATCGCTCGTTCTTTAGTCGTTCGTTTTCGTTGTTGTTGGACGTGAAGAAAGAAGCCTTTTTTGGTGTGAAGACTTTCATTACCATTTCTTTTCTAAGCCAAACAAAAGGCAAAAGTTCTTTCAGAATTTCGTTACTTACGGGTATACATTGACACAATTTAAAAAATTCTTTATTTGGTGGGGATGCATGCCAGTACAACCAAAGTGACCATATTCACTTGCCTATATTGGACGTCCCAGAAGATATAAAACGTTCATGAGGTCAAGGCTTATAAATACATACAAATGTATATCATATGTTAAAAGGAATCTCATTATCTACAGAGAGATCAGACAGTGTCAATGGTATTCTTCAAGTCATACCTATGGAACTGAAATATTGTTGTTGGGAGCGCGAAAAAGAATGCGATGCTATCAGAAGTGACTTTCGTTGGGTTGAAACATACATACGAATATGCGTGTAAATATGGCTTGCGAACTTATTGTATTAAAATCCCATTAGCAACAATTCACTAATGCAGATAAGATAAAGTGGTATATCTGCAAACGTATTCAATGTATTTACAAGGCTGTTTTTTTTTATTATTGCTTACATGTACAACATTCTAATGCAACACCAATGCTTATTCGTTTCATCTATCCGCTGGGATTACAATCGATTTGCCTAATGTTTGTAAGGCATTGATAAAATAAATGTTGGCGAGCGCGTAGAGTATTTCGTAAGTGATTTGCAGAATCGATTTCGTTTCCTCTGATTGCCTTTGCGATTACCCCGAATCCCGTTTAACAACTTTGTTTGTTTTTAATTAGGAATTTTTCTATCTCGCTTTGATTGAGTTCATAGCCGAGTATGGGAGCCCTGACCCAATTACGAAAAAAGACAAAACAATATTTCTCTTTTACTAACAGCACGAAATTTGATTGTGTCATCGAGAATCAATTAAATCCGACAAAGCTACTGCTTTCAATTTTTTGGGGTTTTTCAATATTTTTACAAAGTGCAAGTGAGCTAATCCGCATTTTGGAGATTGTATAAAATTATGATTTCAATGATTATGATTAATAATTAGCGAAATTGTGCGTCTTTTTGAAGGTTCTTTACTTCCATTTAAACTAAATTTCAAGTTTTACGACTTTATTGTTTCATTATCAGCAAGAGCAATAAATAAATATTATTCACTTTTCTTAATAATATTAAAATTGTTTACTGCTATAAACACAACGACTTCATGCATAGCGCCATTGTATTATCTTTTAAATTTTATACCTTTGAAAAAAATTCAAAATATTTTTATAAGCCATTAAAGAAAACAAGTCTAAACATTGTAGCCGGACAAGGCCGACAACTAAATATTCTACATCACGTTGCCACGGGAAACTCTGCATTTATTTTGGCGATAAAATGCGAAAAATTGTATATTGATTTCTTGTGAAACTATATTTTTCAAGGGGATGACGGTAGCAAAACGTTGACTAATGTGACCCAAACTTAGCAAAGTTAATTTGCTTGTCAAAGACCTTATTACCCTTTTGTTGATGAGAACCATCATATGGGGTGAGATACATAAAACAGACCGGCCTAGTCCAAATTCAGTGCAATTTTTATGTCAACTTACTTTACTTTTCGTAGGAATGGTTGGTTGCATGGCCGGGGGTTCAAGAAATTGTTTCATTCGATCCGAATTTTTCGCCTCAATCGTGTCGTGTCGAAAGTATTTCATAAAAGGAAATTGTGTGAGAAATGATCGAAAAAATGTTCCAATGCAATCTACGTCCATAAGACAAAACTCGTCAGTCTAACAAAATGCCATCAAAAAATTTCAAAATTTCAAGTCTGTAGATTAACTAGACTATAGTCGCAAATCAGACAAGCATACATATGAAAAGACAGCCTAACGGGTAGACATGTCGTGTTTCAATCGAGCTGAAAGAATCTGAGTTCTAAGCAAATCGTACGTACATAGCAGAAACTTAATATACCTTGTATGTTCTACGGCGTACAAAAGCAGTTCACAATTAAACAGCAAGTATTTTTTGAACCCTGCCAGAGTATACGCACCGAGACTTATGTACCTGTCTCTACTTATCTCACGATTATTAGTAAATTTTATGCTGAATTTGAAGAACTATTAACTGCGTGACAAGCCTAATATACTTTCCTTTCTGGAACAATGTTCAAAAAATAACTTGTTTAGGCAGAACTTTTTTTTTTACTTATTAATAAATTTGTCACTGACAAAAATGTTTACAAATGCCTTAATGTAGGTGTTTTCCACTGTACTATCTAAGATATACGTTAATTTTGTGTGGGTAAAAAAATTACGAAAAAATTAAAAGCTGAAAATTTGTTGTTGTTGTGGAAGCGTTGGAAACATTATAATCAAATTTTAACATTGTGATTGTAAATTCTATCAAAAAAGTATCAGGAATTTTTATACAAAAATTTTCATTAATCGTCGAAACTGAAAACATTTTAGTTGGGAGAATTGTCAATATGTCAATGTAACGCTAGTAATCTTGCAGATTAATTTGTTTTTGCATAGCTGCATACGTAAGCCTTGGTGGGATTTGTCCTTGTTGTTGCTTATCGGCTAAGAGTCGCTGATTGAGATTCACCAACCAACTTAACCTATTTCGTCATAAAATATTAAAAATGTTTGTCGCCTTGTAAAGGTTTACTTTCGATGAGAACTTCTGCATTGAAGAAGGCTGGAAAAATAGTCAAATATGGTCGGAGCTTGCGGCAATTAATTTATAAAAGACCGAAAATTGAACTTTGCTGTCGTAGAGAATATTATTTTTTGCAAGAAAGCCTGTGTGGAAGTAGACTCAAAAAATGTATCTATCAGTTTCGATTTATCCATATGCATATAATATGTCAGATGCTATTTCTAAACGCTTTTCGTCGAGGAATATCGAAACTGGTAAATCTTTTTCGTCAAACCATTCCACCGAAATAGGATCTTATATGGGCAAAAATGGCTCGATTTTAGACAGTTTTCATACAGCTTCGTTATTGGGCATGTGGAATTGTCAGTGTGCCAAATCTCAGAAAAATATATGGAAAATTGCGACCTACAAGTTGAACATGTAAGCACAAGCAGGCTTAAATAAATTTGGAAATATTTCTCAAGTTATTGCGTATATCGGATAAGGTTATAAAAGTTTCGAGCTAATATTTTGGTGCATATTCCTTTCAAATTCATTTTTTCCGATATCCCTGAAAATGGTGGAAAAACTCTTCGTTAAAGATATTCTATCAAAGATAACTGGGCTAACAACAACTTACTTCGGTCCAATGCTGAAAATATCTAGAAAAGTAAATGAGCAAAAATAGCAAGAAAGCAAAGTTTCGCAAGATCGTCACCTAAACTCAAGCGCAGTAGCCTAACATTAATAGCGCGTTAGATTTGAACAATTCTCATGTAGTGGATGGGGCTCTTCCATTCGACGTAGAAGTAGTTCTTGAAAAGCCATTCGAAGCTATAAAGAAAATTTCACCTTTTGTAAACTGTGTACGAGATGCGGTTCGTAGTCTACGTGCCGGATCATAATTCAATCCAAATTTCTCATCAAATTTCTTTTTTTTATAAAAATTGTTTTCTATAAGAGTTTTCAAGGGAGGATTCAAAGTTGCTGCTATGCGCAAGTTTTTTGTAAGTAACAACTATTTCGACCGGTGGCGCTACTGAAAAAGTTTATCTTATTTTTTATTCTTAACATTCAGACAACATTTCTTTTTTGTATAGTATTGGCCAGGTTGGGACTCTTTTCTTTGCTTGTCTCAAAGCTCGATGAATTGAAACGAAAAACTAAATTTTGCCTTCGTGCCAAGAGTAAGCATGGAAAGCCGAAGCTTAGTATGCCTATTTCGTTAGTTTAAATCAATCGATCAAGTGTAAGAATGGATCCACGACAAAAACGATTATAATTTTAAAACTGGAAAGTAAACCTATAAATCCCGAAATATTCTTGATCACCACTTATGCTATACTTAGGTCCATATAGTAACCATAGAGATCATATATTCCTACAATAGCGATTTAGCGATTTAAATCGGCGGCATATATGTAAAGCAGATAATTAGATGACTAGGTTTAAATGACTACAGCATTTGCAGTTCTGCGGATTCTTTCAGCATTTGTATGCATAAAAATGAATCATCAAATTATGCTTCGTAAGCGAATTATTTGACTTATGGGTTAGGTAATGTGTTAAAATCTTAGAGTTATTACTTATATTAAATAACTTTGATGAAAATTCATTTTTGACAACATTTCTTCGAAAACGCTTACTACACACTCTCGATGACATCAGAGAATAAAGATTAACAGACAATGAATTAAAAATAAAAGCCTACGTATATGACACAACATCACCAGCCAATGACTTTATGCATTATAAAATATGTATACATGTAATACCAAAATCACGAAGTTTAAACATAGTTATTGTAAAGAAGAAACGCACAGAGTAATAAGAATCTGATTAACACCTGCTGCAGACATTTTCACAAATGCACCTATGGGTTAATCATTAAAGAGAGTAATAAATGCACGTTTGTTAGTCTATAGATAGTCTACAGTTAGTAGTAGTAGTAGTAGTAGTAGTAGTAGTAGTAGTAGTAGTAGTAGTAGTTAGTGTAATCAGTAACTGAGCATAGCAGACATTAGGCTAAAGGCCCTATTTTTAGATTGAATGGATCTATTAGTTCATGGATTATTTGAGTGCGTCTCTCTCTGCCTCTTTCTCCAAGCATTTGTGCGAAATAAAATACGCTTCTGGCGGCGTAGGTTATACAAAGAAGACACAATTCATCTTAATTGAAATTAATAGAGGAACTGAAAGTTTTATTATATTTTTGTTCCACTCTATTCAAACGATCAACAATTGATTTTAAACCTCACTAATTGTTTTATATTGGGAGCGTTATAAATAATTTGTAGAGCAAGCATATTACCCTTAACTGTCTGCCCTACTTTCAACAAAGCGGTATAATTATTTACTTTTCGATTAGTTAACCCGGAATATTGCTTATGCTACAGAGGAGCGAAGAATACTGAAATTTTTCTAACTCTTCGATTTTAGGTTTCGGGATAACATTCTTATTTTTATATTTGTTTTGGCATCTTGTAAGGCCGGCTTAACGTCCCATACATTATATCTGTTTGTGACAGCAGAATCTAGTTCGAAAACGCATTAGCTAAAACTATGCTTGTTGACATACAATTTTAATTTTAATTATTAATCAAAAGCCCGCTAAGAATGCATTTCAAAATTCTCCTTTTTCTTTTATTTTTCTATCCGCTTACAATTCCTTTAACTTTCAAATTATTGCTGGTAAAGCCAGATACTAAATAATATTCATGTGAGCTTGAATCACTGACAATGAAAAAAGATAACGGATTGATGGATAGAATAGAAGACAACTGCTTATAGATCTCTCTATTCTTGAAATAAAAACCAAATAAAAACGCTATAATGGGTCATGTCCCACCATTAAATACCCCAGATCACTCTACGGACTTTTCACAGTAACGCGTTACATGAGATGTAGTCCATTCCAAAATCGTTTTCAATAACGCTCCTTGTTGGACCACAACACGTCAGTGCACCAAATTTCATCTAAATATGTCAAAAACTGCGACATGGAGGTTGAACAAAAGCATCTAAGACGGACAGACGGACAGACATGTTTAAATTGATTCTGATTTAAAGAAGGTGTGACTATCTCACGTCCTTGTGGATATTGCATACAGCTGCACAAACCGAATCTACTCTTGTGCCACAAGTGGCGTGGGGTATAAAACGTCGTTGGACTAGAAAGGTGCTCTATGTCGCAGAGCAAACACTTTCAGTCTTTCGTAAAATGATTCTTTCTAAATAGTCAAGTGCAAATTGCAAATCCCAAGTTTAGTCTGCCGGCTGAATTCATTGTAATGAGAAAGCATTTGTAAATTGATACTTGATTGTAATGAAAAAGAAAAAAGTGTAAGGCATGAGAGTTAATAACTTACAATTGTTTATGGGGATTGATCGGTATGGGGATTACTTGTGAGTATTGCTCCGAATTTTGTTTTTGGTAACAAGGTCTGAGAGTCCACAGAGAAAAACCTACTTCGCTAGTAAAGCACGATTAAAACTGTTTGTTATCATTATTATTGTTATTGTTATTATTATTGTTATTAGACATCAGTGCAGATCAATGAAAATTAAATGAAATAGCAAAGCATTTTTGATAGCATTAGAAGATTAATAAAATTCTTAATTACTTGATTTGCGCGGATTTGCACTGATTTGCATTGCATTTAAGAACATTTGATATGATTGCACTTGAAATAATTAAATCAAGCAAAGCAAATATTTCAAAACAATTGTTTTTATGATTGTCATCATCATCATCATCATCACCGTCATCATCACCAGTCCAATTTGCATATCAATTGAATTAAAGCAAATTTATCCCATTCTTAAATTACTTTTTAAATGTGTAGAATAATTGAAATTATTTTGATGTGGTAAATAAGCATGAAGATAGGAAAGACTATTCAAACTGTTTGGCATATTACTATTAGGTCTACAAATAAATTCTCGACCTTTTTTGATAAAGTTGGAATTTATTGAAAAAACGCTTGTTAGATAGCTTAACAATCGCAGTATTTACCATCAATATCTACCGTCTATTGCCATTTATCGAGGATCATTATGAATGCCCTCAGTGTAGAAACGTTGTGGTTCCGGTGTGACGTAGTCATGGATTTATTAAACGTGACTGCATTAATCTGAACCTGTACTAATCAAAAAGAGAGGGATCTAAAGAATAATTCAGGCGCTGAAGAAGTCCCTAGCCCAAGATACAGGTCACCTCCAAAGGTTGCGTGTGTTGAAAGCGGACCGACATAAGCGAAGTTCATCGCTTTGAAGATAACAACTTTATGCTCGAAATCTTGTAAACCGCTTTCCAAACGTTTCGTATCTTACCGCACTTTCAGTCCAGTCTAAAATAATTATTTCCGTATCTAGAGCTGCATATATATTCCATCGTAGTCCAGTTAAAAACACAGAAAAAGGTAGTACCTTCAGTGATTTTAGTTGTGATCGACCTGTTT
Source organism: Glossina fuscipes (assembly GCF_014805625.2). NCBI lineage: Eukaryota > Metazoa > Arthropoda > Insecta > Diptera > Glossinidae > Glossina > Glossina fuscipes. The sequence continues at coordinate 17,914,910 of NW_023998416.1, forward strand.
ACACCTTCGTATGCAGCTTGACTTGCAAGCAACTGCAACATCTGCCGTACAAGTCCATAAATTTTCTTATAAACAAAGTATTTAATACAACGAGAATGTTTACAATTTCAAGCTAACCACCATAGGTAAGAGTGAATCGCTTTTTATCTTGACAAGAAAGCTCAAAAGAGGATTTTAATTATAACTTGCAGCTAAAGTAAATAAAAATCAAATCAACGTCAATTAACGCAACTTCCGCTTACACGGTAGAAATTAGAAAATATATTACAATATATTAGGTTGTCGTAAAAGTAATGGACGATATTAACTAGAAGCATTTTAAGCCAGTTTGGATTCCTTGGAAATACTTACTCCCAAGCTAACCTAAGCATCGCTTTTCTAGATTGGATTTTGCCCCATAAACGTAAAACGAAGATGCCAACTAAGAAACATTTTCACATTACTTGCATAAGAAGTGAAAGAAAATTTCTTCAAAAAATTGAAGGCTTTCCTTTTACATCTGCCTGCGAGTAACTTGAGTTGAGATTAATATGTGCAAAGTCTTGGATAAACCCTACAGTGAAGTAATTGAAAGAACTTTTGTCAATACGAGCTATGGAATTTGATGTTTGATCACACGGCTCATAGATATTCGCAAATATTATGTATTCTTATATAAATGCAACTGTTCGCGGCCCTACTGACATTCTCCTTAGCATTATGGCAGCTGTAAATCAATTCCCTTTTATTAGTCTTTTTAAGTCATCTGTCGTTAACCCTTTCCCCCTTCAAAAGGCTATTGGTATATGTTATAGAGTAGGAAACTGCGGTGAAAAAACTAAACAAGCTAATAACAGCCAGCGATGGCAGGAACACGCAACTTCTGTAAAATCCTCTCGGTTTACAATTCACGTTAAGTGTACAAAGAAGCTTGTGGGCTTCTCGAAACAACAGCAGTAAGAGATGCACTCATTTCCGTGTCCATTAAAAAAAATAAACAACAACAAAGACTAAGCAACACTAAGAGTTTATTGCGACATTACTCTTCCGTCAATATACTATGCATTCATTTCCATATCCACTAGAAAAGAAAATTACATCCTTCTTGAAAGAAAATCAAACTAACTTAGCAATTACGTTCCTCAGGCAATTCACAGTTTGAAAAGGCGTTAAATGTGGCCAAGGCGATTTCCTGTCACGTTCGCTATTTTCGGGCGAAGAGTTTGGCAGCTGCTGTTGATTGCCTACAATAACGAAAAGGAAAAGAAAAAGAAAAACACACGCAAATGCTGTATGTAAATATTGGTCAGAAAGCAATTTACACTAAACTCTTGCAAATAATCGGTGGGAAAATTGTATAAATTATATCGAAAAAAAAAAAAAAAAAAAAAATTAGATAAATATTTTTTGTTAAATAAATCTCATAGCTCCTAAGGATATGATTTGAAGTGAATTAAGCTCAAGTGAAAGCATAACGAGCAAAACGAGCTAAAATATGCCTGTAAATTTTATTGTTTTTTTTCTTCTTCTTGTACAGTAAGTAATCTTATATCATATGACCGACATTGTTTTGGTTTGCGTGTCTATTTTCTTCTTCATTTCATAGAACAAATTTATGCTTATTTTTATATAAATGTTCGAGAAAACAGTGATACAATAGTACTTGCAATAAGTTGGAGTCGCCCGAAAAGTCAATTCACACGTCCCCACGAAACATTCCAAATATATATTAAATATCATATTAAATTTACAGTTGGCATAGGACTTTCTTTCTTGAAAAAATGGTTAATAAGTATCATTATCCACCAGCGGGCACGCTTAAAACAGGTGAAAAGTGAAAACAGATTCGTATTGACGCCAAGCTCATCTCTTTCCTTCCGTGAGGGAAATTTAAAGATATGCAACACTGCTAGCTGGTTAATATAGACGCATCCCGCGACATGGCACCCGGAAGGAAGTGATTCCAAGTTTATCTTTCCGTCCGTCTGTTCGTCTCGTTTTTTGCCTCCAACATGCATGTCGCAATTTTTGAGATAGTTTGATGAAATTCGGTACACCGACGTGTTTTGGTCCAAGCAACAACACTATTACAAATCGTTCAGATCGAAGTACTTTTCCGACCACGTCACTTATATCCTTTTTTTTGAAAAGTGTTTGTGAATAATTCTATTAAATGTAGTTTGCAGTGGGATCTTTAATGGTGCGCTGTGGCCCACTGTAGTGTTTTTACTTGTTTTCCGGAGTTTACAGTAGTGTAGCTTCTTTAATAACAGCTGTCACTTTTGATAGAAAAGTATGTTCGTTTCTCAAACTTAGGTAAGCGCTAAACGAAAAAATTTTGCAATCGTTTTATAACTAAAAGATTCCTGGCGAGCCTTGTTATGAATAAGCTTCAAGTATATAGGGTGACAGTGTTATGTACATGGTATGTTGATTACATCTATTCAGAATTACATGTTTATTATAGATCATGTTCGGGAACATGCAGTCCATGACGTCCTTAGCCCCTTATGAACATATCGATCTGCCTTGAATGCGCCTGCGCATGGGAGGTCTTGATCAGCTATAGAACTTTCTAAAGTTTGAGAATGGTAAGGAATGAGGCCCACAGCTAAATCTTTAAGGGAAAGCTATGATTATTGGAAACTAATTTAAAAGCTTGGCCTCCAGTTTACATGATCCTCTTTAGAATCTCATTACATTTCAAATAATTGAATTTATTTTATGGGTAATTAAATAAATTTATCTCTACGGTGTAATAAGTTGTTTTCCTCTCAATAAACTTCCTATTGGATTATTTGTACGTTGAATATTGAAAGCCTCAATCATCTTTAATTTCTTTGGTCGAATTAAAAGCCAAGTTAAACCGCATCATTAGTTGTGGTCTATTTAATTTAATTTATTTCTAAACTGATTTCATAAACACCGCAAATGTTTTACTTGACTGAAATTCAAGTAGAAATGTTCAGAGTCACTTTACATTCGTATCAATGCTTCTAAAATAAGTGATTTTTTTTTTTTTTTTTTTGTTGTCGATAAAGTGATGAAATGACAGGCTATTCTCTACGCTGATCAATTTTGCCGAATATTTCACGCGTACTCTTATTACATCATCAATGTCGCCATATTAAAAAGTATCATTAGCAGCGTCAATAATAAAAAAAAAAAAATTAAAAAAGTTTTTATTGAAAAGCATTTTGTTTATGTATTTCAAAATGCCATATATTCACCTCGCTATACTAAGTATGCAGTTTTATCTACGAAATTAATCGCAACTGTAACGGAGAAAAAAAAAAAAATAAATAAAAACAAATTACACCCACTCGCTAAGATCACAATGACTTGTATTGTTGTTATTACCAAATTTGGTTAATTCAAATGATTCAGTCCGTCATGTTGATCAAATGCTTATAATTAATCTACTCATGCACTTTTTTTGCTTTTGTTTGCATTTGTATGTGTAATACATGGTTTTCTTTTGTGCATAAGTACATATACAAGTAATTATTTATAAGAGTATATATATGTGTGCATGTGTATGTGTACTAATTGATAATATATAGTAACAATTATGTAGACACTGGTGAGACATTTCTGTTTAACGTTACGTCAAATTAATTATTACTCTTTAATGTCTGGCTAATGTTTGCATCTTCGAGCTGCGTTCGATTTTACCAAATACGGTTGTTGTACGTTGCCGTTGCTGTCTCTTACGAACATCTGTTTAAATATAAACATCTTGACGAGTGAAATAAGTCAAAAGTGGTGGGTGTTATATATATTTGTATAATTTTTTTTTTGGATTATTTTAAAAACTCAGGTACAGTAACTATTTATGTACACAAATATTCTCTACTGACACATATTCTTATTTAAGGCAGAGCGAGAGATAGCTTGGACTTTTATAGGGAGTGCAGAATGCTAGTTAATCAATCAGCTTTCAACAAATTTACTTCTCTCCTAGGTTTTTTTTAAATAAATTTCTTTCATCTCTTCATTGCAGAATGTGGGTTTCCTTCACCAACCATTACGTTTATTTAACGTTACCAAGTTACGTTATTTTTTGATTAGACAGTCCTTATGTATAACATAGCAATGCGATTTTTATACCCTTCACCACTTGTGGTACTCGTGCATACTTGTGTATGCAACACCTAAAAGAGTTTGCGGCAGCCTGATAGATTCACAATCACTTTTCGAATCTGTCCCATTTTAAGGTCAGTGGATTGCATCACGGCACGTATGGATGTATCTTGTTAACATAGCACTTCGTTTGAAGAAAAATCGTCTAGTGAATGCCAGAAAAAAATCATTAATCATGTTTTGGCGGCTTTATCCATTAATGTTAACTGAATATTACTCTTTCGGAGCAATCTTTTTAGAATTTTTGTCGCTATAGATGTACTGTTGCGTATAGTGCGTGTTCCTGTTTTTTTCACTTATCATAGAATAATTTTCCTCATTTTCGATGCCTGTTAGCTCAAGATAACTTTCATCCCGGACGTGCGAGATGTTGTCTGAAAATGCATCTTTTTTCCAAATAATTTTCACCAAATTTTGTGGCCTATATGATGATGCAATTCTTCATGACAATTTGTCAAACTAGGCTGAATTTTAAAGTTTTGGATGGAAGTTAAAAATTGAAAAAATACGATCGTTATAAAAATGAACTTAATTTTCTTATACATGTGCAATTTTCACGAAATGATTTTTATCCAATTGATATAATAAAAGTTGGGTCCATCTTAAGTTAATCGGAACGTTGTACTTACTACTTCTAAAAATTTTTGGATTTATGCTACTTATGTAAAAAATTGAATAGTTTATATGACTCCTTTCACGAGGCCCGAATTCATGTGAAACCTTAACTTGTCACGGACTTGCTTCAGTAGAAGTTTATCTACGGCTATAAGTTTGCTTTCAATGATTGATTTCAATAAAGAGATTTTACTCTATCCATCCTATAACTTACCTTTATCCATGTGAGGCGTCATTCGAGTTTTCGTAGACTTGCAAAAGTGAGTCCTTCAGTTTTCACTATATTTGCGAAACAACGAGCGCGCCATGAAACACATCTTTATGGGAGATGAGACTTCGGTCAGTGCATACGAAATAAGGGACGCGTGCAGCGAATCGAATATCGAGGAAAGAATAACCGAAAATCGGCAAAACCAACGCCAAATACTCTCAAAAATCAAGGTCACGTTGATAATTTTCCTTCAATTACGTTTTTATTTAGCCAGGGCAAAATATGTAATAACCGATATAACTGAATGTTATTAAGACAATGAAAACGTTGAAACTACTTTGTAAGAATAGATAAAAAGTTTTATATTTTATAAACAAATTCGCCGCAACTTTTATCCAAAGTAGTGTAGAAAGAGAATGAATTAACGGCCCGCTCTAATCGCAATTTGTTTGGTTTGGCAGCACTTTGGGTTGCTTGTTCATCTACATCAAGCAGTGCTAGCAATCTTAAATTAACTGTAATAGTCCTTGAAAATCTTATCTTTGCTAATGAATTATGAGCATTCATAATTCCGCCTCCCTCATAACAAGTCATGCGACTCCAAGTAATAGATAATAATTACCTTTCATGGAATTGAAATTTCTCCATTAATATAATAAATTCAATAGAACAAAATGTTTTTAAAAATTATTTCAACGCGATCAAACTGTCATAGGTATGTAAACGTGTAATTAACATCAGAAATTTGCACAAGCAAAAAAATCAAATGATTTAGTAAATATATATCATACCTGTGTCATAAGTAATTTACATATTACAGTAGCAGTAACCGTAACAAAAATGAGCAGAAAAAGTGAAAAAAATAAAAAAATCCAGTGAATGCAAATTGGACTATAATTGAAAGAATATGCTATTGAAACGAGTTTTAATTTTTTTTTCCCCTGCATAAAAGAAACATTCATTTTACATTATTTTAAAAGAGTAGAGTTATCGCATGAAGTTGAACGAAAATGAAAGTAAGACGAAAAATGAAAAAAAAATTTGGTGCTATAAGGACTTGCGTTCTAGAGAGCAATTGTGATAATCATCATTTAAATTCGAAATTATTGTCGTCTAAACTCTGCTTTTTTAGCACACGGAAGAGCGTGATAAATCGAAGGAATACACTTTTCAGGTTTGGCTTATACATATATGTGTACGTAAATATATCGTATCGTATCTACATAGCACGTAATGTAAACCGCATGAATAACGGGTAAGACTTTCTGCCTACTCCACTCTTATACTCTGCGAAAGTGTTTGCTTCAAACAGTGCACTAATAGGAGTAAACGTTCGCTGCAGGCATGAAGCAGTAGCTTATATTATCAAATTGAATATTGAATTGGATTGAGTTTACAATTATGTGAGTGAGTTTTTGCGGGCACAGTACACATACATCCCGATGTTGGTTTATTACCCTTTAACAATAATCGCTTGCTGTTATTGCGAGTCGACAAAGTCACAAAATATATATTTAGAAAATGCAAAAGCGGCTCTTTTCGATAACGCCGAACGTAGCGTATCTTTGTATTAAATCTACTGCTATTATTCGGCTCTTCCCGCAGTAAAAACTTCTGTATAACTCCGCTCGGCAGTATCTCCGCCTTACCGGCATGAGAAACTGTTCAAGGAGAAACCGTCAACAATATAGGAAGCTTCTGCTTCTTTACTGAGTAAGCAGCTACTACGGAAGTGTAAGATTTATCATAAATCTGGTTGCTGTTGAGGAGAGCATAGAATTAGTAGTGTGATTGGGTATATTTCTCTTTGGATACTGAAAATTCATGAAGAAAAAGTAGGCAGTAGCAGTTCATGGTGAGTGGATAATCCAAATGTACAAGTGGTTAAATGCTGGTTAATGCCGAACACCCGAAAACATTCTAGTACTCACTGCCGGGACGACTGTTGCTTAAGTGCTCACTGCGTATGTCACTTGCACACAGAATAGCCATATGGATTTTTCAATGTGTACGAAATAACGGCGTGAGAGCAACGGAGAACTGAGTGCTGGTTATGGCCTTGCGAGGAGTATTGTGATGGTCGCTAAACAATTAGAAGAGTTAGGTTGACTGCGGCGTGGAGAGTTTCGTCCGCACGCAATATCCTATATCTAAGACCCAAGCTTAGGTGTAGACCCTTTAAGTGATTTGAGATTACCTTACATTCTGAAGGGCGTAACTCTGTAAATCTAATGGCATAGTCTAGTTAAGCTGCGTTGACAGATGTAGACTTAAAGTAGTAAAGGTATTCAACTTCTGTGTGTCTCTATCATGTGAAGTGGGTTGATAAATTTCATTATAGGCTCAAAATTTACAATTAATGGTAGTAGTCAATGTCAAAACGTTCGCATCTTGGGAATTTTATTGCCTCCATTCCTTATATGGTCTTGGCAAAAGAGATAGATTGTTAGCAAATGCAGTAAAACTATTTGTTTGCGTTTGAACATTGCTATCCATGATGACTTTATCCGAGGAGGAAAAGATATTTATATTGTATATTACGACGGTTGAATGTGTGGTTATTGTAAAGAAAAAGTCTACATATATTATGTTTAAGCAAAACTATACTAAAATAGATTGTGCAGCATTTGAAAAAGAATACCTACTACTAATCCACGTTATAAGTAAAAATAATTAAAGTACTTAACAATTAAGTGTTGAAAATTTAAAAAAATATACTGTGTGTACCAAGTTACCAACTGTTACCGTTTTTTAATGTAAAAATAGACCGTGATTTCAACTTTGGACACCTAAAAGTATGCTATTATAATCTAAGACTTTTCGTTACGTTCATAACTTCTTTTCTGACTGTTGAGCTGTTGTACTGTTGTGCTCTTTATAGGAAAACACGGCTAAAGTACAATAAAACTTTGCTAATACACGTACACCTCCCTCTTTATACCTAATGTGTACATGAGGCGTGTAGCCAAGTAAACAAACGAAATAAAACTTAAGAGAAATAGGTAAATAAAGAAGGTCAACTGACAAAATCGCTATACACGAAAGTTAAGACGCTAACAATGTCTAGCAAACATTGATTTCTTGTCAAGGTGGGTTTGATTCTCAAATACTTTTTCCCTTATCGTTATTGTTGTGCTTACATATATATATATATATATATATTATTATTTTTTCTTTTTTTTTTTTCTTTTGAAACATGCTTGCGGCCAAACACCATGTCCTGGCATTTCAATAATTTCTAAAAATTGGCCAAACATGTTGCTTAACAACCGGTACAAATAAAAGAAATTAATAGGCGCGCATACATGTGAACAGATATGTAAACGTTGATAGATAGATGTCTAACATAAAAGAACGTTGCACTGTACTTTATTTAAAATTTTTTCCTAGTCTCCAATATTGAAGAGGAATTGATTTTATTCTAGCTTTACATAAGCAAAGGAGTTTCAGGGAAAACTTAACAAAATGCCTGAGAAAATTTTACTTAAATTGGTGTATAACGTGAATTTCGCTCACATACTTGTAAACTGACACGTGTATGCGTATGTATATAAATTCTAGAAATTGATGTAATGGGCTTGTACGTCTTGACAACATTGACAAGATTTTTTTATGTTCATTCTTATATGAACTATAAAAACACTTTGACTTCATAAGTGGATTTGTAGGTTAATAGGTAGTTATGTGAAATATACCTTTCTTGACAGTCAAAGAGGTCCTTTTTTTGTTCTTGTGGGTGAAAGGAGAGCTCAAGGGTTTTTTAAGAACATATAATATTGAAAATTGCTATCATTCATTTGGATTTATTTGCTAAATTGAAAGAAGCCCTCTCTGGCGTGGGCTAAGTGAATGTTTCGCTCCTTTAGCACACTTAGTAGTTTTATTAAAATGTCTCTATTGCATTTTTAATGTCCTTCTAAATAGCCCTTCTAATGAAATCATGTCTGGATTTTTTATTATTTGTTCGAGCAACGGTTCCCCTTTAATAACAATACTAGATCGTCGCGTAGATGAGATCAAAAGACTAGTTAGGGAATTCATATCCTCCCTACAAGCCTACGCTTTAATTAAAATTTAATTTTCTTCGTAAAACTTCTTCTGTATTATTTGGAAAATTAGTAAAACTTATTCGCACTCCAGACAATTTTCTAAGCTTTTAAGTTTATTTAAACGGAAAATTGGAATTTATGATATTTATTTATGTATTTAGAGACATAAAAGGATTGAATTATGGTGGCCGGTTTTGAACAGCGACCTTGGACTCCAACTGTAAGACGTGGCCAAATTGCAGCTGAAACCCAAACACCGGGACCAGCATCAGTAGCGTTGCCTGGTTTATTAGGTAAGTAAGTCAAAAGGAATTTCTTAGTTGAATCGCCTAAAGCAAAGTTAACAAATTAACAAAGTAAGTTAAGCACTTCAGCAAATGTAAACAAAGTAAGACCCGATATATTCCCATATATCAGGTTTATCAAAAAGTCTATAATAGTCTTAGTTGGTTTACTAAAGTATATAGCCATCCATTTTCCGATTCCGAAAGTGAACTTATATAAAACACGCTTCTGCTTAGGATTTGGAGCATAGAAATTCGTAAAACTTATTACGAAAACAATGAACATAAGGTTACGTTTCGTTCACGTTTGGGTCACATTTGGGTAATTAGGGATTATTATCGCTTTGGTGTACAGAAAACACTTCTGTGGACTTTTACGTGTACAAAAATAACTTTTGATTCTTATTTGTGGACTGAAAATATCATTTTCGACATGAAAATTGCATTGCAGGTCCTGTTAATTGAAACCGTTAGAGAAGCATGGTAACTGATTTTATGTAGCAAAAACTGTGTGATTTCGCCTTGGATAATAGGTGGTCTTCAACAAAATGGTACAATAGACTACACTTCTCGTGGCACAGTTATTACGACAAAAGTTCAGTAACCAACTAATCTCCACAAATTGCCTATGTGAGCTTGCCAAAAATATCATGTGATATAAAAATCCCTTTGGATTCTTTATGTTGGTGTTGTGTTGGATCACTGGTTGACTTTAATAAACTACGAACTCTCAACGATTTATTCATTAGAGCGGATATAGGATTGAATCTTTACAAAAGTTCCAGAGGCGACCATTTGCATGAAATCATTTTTAAATAAAAATGGCGTAAGTCAATATAGAAAGTAACGAAAACATTGTCTTTTATCGTTCAGTTCTTATTATAAATTAATACCTCAAGAAAACCTATTTGATGACTATATGTTTAAGTTTAATGCTAAACTTATCTCACCTTAAACTCAAAAAAACTTATTTGATGACTATATATTTGACTTTAATGCTAACGGCACCGAGCAATGAAATTGTGCAGAGCTTTAGGCTAAGAAACAGCTACGATGTATCAAAAATCACGCTAGCTTGACTTCCCAGAATACCTGAACTGGTTCACATTTCGCAAAATCTGTTAAAAAAATTAACTGATCAGAACTGCCCTTGAACTCAATGAAGATAGTGAGTCATACAGCGAAGATACAATGGCATCTATTTTCCTACCAGCGATATTAAGCCCAATATTAGTTAGCAAATTTTTAAGTAGTAATGTATTACCTTTGTTGAAAGCATAATTTAAAATAAAAGGAAATCCGTTTTGACTGTTGATATGATATAGCCGCCATATGTTATTTCCCGCATTGCCCTGCAAACATTGAAAAGATACACTAAGTGATGGATGATGCGCATGCTTAGGTAAACTAAAACGTAAACAACAACAACAGTTAACAAATATTGCTGGGAATTTTGCTAAACAAAGATCGAGGATTCTAACATTAAAATTTCGAATTTGATTACATTGAAGAAGGTTCAAGTGCGACATTTCGTTGGAAAACATGCCAGCTCTATCATTGAAATTTTGCAATTGGTGGAGCAGCAGCCGAACGGAAGCTGTCACGAAATAACGGAAACATCAAATATCAACCACACGACATCGAATCATTTGAATAGGACAGGAAAAGAGCTCTAAACAGCGGAAAAAATCGCGGAGACCTTGCAATATAACCTAATATATACGCATACATGTAAATATTTTCTTCCAACAATCATTACTAAGCCAGTCTTTCGAGATCACTTGTAATAGAAGGTGGGCCTATATATTGTATACATCCGTATAAAGATAGGCCACCCTTGTATCACAAGGCATATAAGGTATATCATTATTTTTTTTTAGACTTATTTCCAAGCGCATCTTAGGCACTTTTTGCGCATCTGCTATCGATCACAGCGGTCACGCCAAAGGCTCTAACATATTTTAATGAAGCATTTTTTTATTATTAAAAAGAAATAAATATTTTTTACTTTATTATATTTATCTCTATCTAATTTACTTATTTCATTTTTCCTAAACTCGATTTTGAACAAAATGTTGGAACATCTAGGTATTTCGTTTTCTCTGTTAGTATCCATTAAAGTTATAATGCTTCACCTAACGTACATAGCGGTTGCTCGAACCAATTAAACAAATCTTATCTCGAAATTATTGAAATCGTCTAAGGTATAGGGCATATAAATACTTTATCACCTAAAACGAATGTGGCGCTTTGTCTATTCTTTCCGTGTCTGCTTTGTACATATATATAACCAATGAAATTTGATTAATTTTATTTTAAGGGTCCAAAGTAACCGACTCCCGCAAATTGGCCGCTCCTTCTTTCACTTTCGGGCAAAAACATCGCTTTGCAACTGAGACATTGGGCGAAGGTCCAGCCAAATACAATATTACCGGGTTAGGTAATAAAGGTAAAGATACACCGCCAGCGTCCAGTTTACAAAGTCGTCCCAAAGCAATGTCGAAATTTTCAACACCAGCACCAGGTGAATACAACGTGGAGAGAGCCACCAAGACCATCAATCAAACGGCGCCAAAATATACATTCGGTCAGAAATTGGCTACGGAGAAATTAGATTCAACACCAGGTAAATGAAAGTATTGTGCATATTGATTAAATATAAGTTAATGGTTCTGGTTAATGTTATTGTTGTTTGAGTGGGTTAGTGTGTTTCAATTCAAATTTCTTATAAGTATATACATATGTATATATATATATATATATGTATATATCTATGTGCTGCTTTGGAGTATTTCAACGCTTGTGTCTAGCAACTCATTGCATTATTTTGAAAATCTTAAAATCGTCTCAAATTGTTTCATTATTTTTTACAGTGTAAATATATCATAAACCGATATTTGTATAAAAATCCAAAAAAAATATTTTCGACATTTCATTCAAGAGAAACGCAGTTTTTAAAATTCAATAAGGTAACCTATATGTGGCTTTCAATATTTTATTGCCTTTTATTGAGATGGTTTGCATTGCTAATGAGCTTAGTCCTTTTTGTTTTGTTATTGCTATAAAAAGCTTCTTTTCTTTTAGCATTAATTATCAAAATTTATCGAAAATTTTAATTAATATTAATTGATTTTGTATTTTTCTTCTAAAATAAAAAAAAAAAAAAAAAATTTTTTTTGGCGAAAATTTCTCCGCTCTACATCTAGGTCCAAATCATTATCGAGTTGTACCGCTCGATTTAATAAAACCGCGAGCTCCTCAATACACATTTCGCATTAAATTTAATGTTATTCTAATCAGTACACCAGGTAATAAAAAATGCAATTTTCGTTCTTTCCCTTTTTTTTTTTTTAGTTTTTGTTAAAAATTTGTACAAAATAATTGGCTTAAACACCTCCCGTTGTACACAATTCCATGTTCATGAAAGGCACGTCAATATTTTACATTATACATTAGCGTCCTTAAGTAATTGAACGATATAAACTGTATCGAATATTTGTTTATTGTATAATACATTGTAGATTAAATTTTTTTTTAAGTTTTTAAAAAAAATTTTTTAAATGTGACCATCGACGAGAAGTCATTTGGTCGACAGAAACCATTTTAACGATGACGTTACATTTCTTGCATATCAGAAATTCGAGTTTTTATATCCTAAACTAGTAATGGTACAAAAGTGTGTTAAGTTAGCGCGGAGGTAGATAACATCCAGAAGGACTTGAGAGGGATGCTGCTTTTATTATGTCGATCGATTTAGAATCATTTTATTCTTTGCTTGTTTGCTCTCCTGTTCGTCTGTTTTTTTGTATTCAACCTACAGGTCGTAATTTTTGAAATATTCTTGGCAAACTTGGTACACTGATTTGCTTTTGCCTAGGCAAATGTTTCAGATCGGGATGCTCTTACGCGCATCTTCCATGTATAGCATTTTATTTTGGAAAATCGTTATGTGAAGGAATGCCGTTGTAGGGTATTGAATGGTGGACCGTATCACACCACTTTTTTCTTCTTTATACTTTATGTATTGACGCGATAATGGTTCGGATCAAGGTTATAGTCCCAAATTGATATGGGATCATGAACTAATAATATATGCCAAGGGCTCAATGTTTTTTCAAATTTCGCTATCTGAGCATTCAAGCAGCAGTGGATAGCCAAGCAAACCAAGAAGGATAAAAATAAATGAAGTTGAACTCTACGCTAATCAGCATACTTTAGGAATTGCCAACCGCCGTCCCTCTAAAGGATCCAAAAATTCTATTTTTTTTTGCTTTACTAAGGAGTGCCTTCAAAACGATTTTCGTAGAAACAATGTCAAATCAGAACAGAATTCGTTTCAAGTGGAAGTTTTTAAACGTAAATAATTCATTCGCCTCCATTATCATGCTTTCTAATTATAATGCGACAAAGAAGAAGAATATCCTTTTAGGAGAATACTTTTGTTATTCTATACTATGAAAACGTGTAGTAAATTTGAATGTGGCAAACTTCTTCAAACAAACAGAGAAATGCTAGCAATTTCGATGAGCGTGGTAAAAGGCTTCTCCAAGATCAGTTCAGAGAGGAAACAAATGCTTTAAAAGGTTACTCGAAAAAATGTAGTTAGATTAAGGTAGAATATACAGTAAAATGATGTCTTCTCCGTTTATTAAAAAATATATTTACCATCTTTGTTCTAAGAACATCGCAGTTCATTCAGTACCTCACATAATTAATAAAATCAACGAATTTTTTTTTTTGAAAATTTTATTATCTTTAGCCTGCGAAATTTTTCAATGTCGAATGAAACCGTCTTTTACGTTTCATCCTACAAAACTTCATTATTGTAGTCACGCTAATCTAATTATATGAAGCGACATTAGTTCCATTAGTTAACAATGAATATTATTCTACTTATTAAGTGCTTGCATGTATTTTGATCGTTTCTTCACTTGAAAAAAGCACTCATTGAGAAAAATTGGTACAACATATATTAATTAAAATATTTTCAATCATTTTCTGAAACTTTTCCCCGTGCTTCTAACAATATTGCAATAAAATGTTGAAAGTACTATACTGATTTGGCAACGGTCCAATCATCGATCCACTTCTTCAGCATTTCGAAAGAGCGTGCCAGTCAGGCCTTGCTTCATCGATCTGAACAAGCGCTAATCAGAAGATGCTATGTCTGGTCAGTATGCTGGGTGCCGCAGAACTTCCTATTCAAGCCGGGTCTGTGTATCCTTGACCGAACTTAAACATTGTTTATATTGATAATTGGCATTATTTTATCATCATCACCAATAGATGTCGCAGATCAAAATACATGCAAGCACCTATTAACAAAATAATTTGTGATAATTAAAATTAACGTAACGCAGCAGAAGGTCAATAATCGTAGTTAATGCGAGTGTCGGAAAAGTATTAAAACCTAGCATATAAAGTCTATACATATAGTTTTGAGTAGATAAGTATCAAATAAAGTTCCACGACATCATTCAACACCCTATGACATCAGTATGCCGCGTTTGGAAATCGTTCGATATCCTACAACGCCGTTCGATATACCAGGACATCGGGCCATGTAGATCGTGGAAATTCAATTTTGTTAAGAGACAGTGGAAATCGGTTTACGCCTTCATGGTGGTCGCGGGAAGGTGATTAAAAATTGACATATCGAAAGCGATTTTTGAAATCGAAAATTTAATGAAAACGTTATATAAATTATCAACATCCGCTTACCTTTTTGTGTTGTCCGGATTAATTTGAAAAAATATGAAAAGATTTCTCTTTTTTAATGCTTTTAACACGGAAAGTTGTGCTCTTTTTTTTTTTATTTTACCCATTGCACACATTTTTAGTTTTATTGAAAAATGATACAATGATACATATCTCACGTTCCTAATATAATGTAAAGCACTTTAGTTTGCCTCAGCATATTATGTATCTCTCACGAACATCACTCTCCCTTCACTTTTGAAATTCTTAATAGAAGCATTAATATGGTTTAAATCTCTTAAAATATGTTTGATTTGAACGATTCCACCAACACATTGTTACACTAACGAAGCGCCCAATACATATTATCCTGAACGGGTATCGTTAGTGAAAACGAACTCACCATGCTACACATTTGGTAGGCGTAAACAAATTAACTGCGATAACAAACCACCAGCAGGTAAACATTCTTTGCTCTGCAGTTTATTTTTGCAATGTTCAAATTTTGTTTTCTTGTATGTAGTTTTTTCTTTAGCTAAATAAATAATTCCTTTCTTTTCACATTATTGCATATATATATAATTTAATTTTGTTTAATTGTTGCTCACAATTTCCAAATTTTATATCTTCATTTAGCACCTGGTTGCTATAGCCCTGAAAAAACCAATACACACTCTACACACGCTTATTCCATAGCCGGCAAAAGTACGCATGATGTTGTTGATTGCACGCCAGGTAAGTTTTAAGGATTTGCCGTAAAATTTGAAATGTCTTTACGATTTTTAGAAAAGTTTTTAAGTGGCTGAATAAAATATTAAAAATTTTCCAGCTCCTTGTGCTTATGAGCCGGAAAAATGTAAATTGGACAAAACGCCCGCCTTCACAATCAGTGGTCGTCATGTGGTTCAAACAACCAACAATACTCCTGCTCCCGGTACGTACGCTCCTGAAAATTGCCGTTTAGATCATGTTCCTGCTTTCAGCATTAAAGGCAGACATCCAGTAAAAAAAATAAACGAAAGTCCTGCCCCTTGTGCCTATTCCCCGGAAAAAGTGAAACTTGATCACACACCGGCCTACACGATAGTGGGACGTCACGATGTACAGAAGATTAATGAAACACCGGCACCAGGCTCTTATGCTCCCGAAAAATGTAAGATAGGAAAAGCGCCAGCTTTCAGTATAGCAGGAAGGCCTGAGGTACGTAGAACATCCAACACACCGGCACCCTGTGACTACGCTCCTGAGAAGGTGCGCCTTTATCATACGCCCGCATTCACTATCGCCGGCAAACAAGAGACCAAAATGAAAAGTGTTACTCCTGCTCCTGGTGCATATGCCCCAGAAAAATGCAAGTTAAATCAGACGCCTGCGTACTCTATTTCCGGTCGCCACGATTCGAAATTGATTAGTGATACTCCCGCTCCAGGCGCTTATTGCCCAGAGAAAGTGCGTTTGGATCATACACCAGCCTACACAATGGCCGGCAAACATCAACCGAAGTATCACATAGACTCTCCAGCACCCGGTGATTATGCCCCCGAAAAAGTTCGCCTTGATCATACACCAGCTTACACCATGTCGGGACGTCATAATGTGGAAAAATGTAGTGATACTCCTGCACCGGGAGCATATGCACCCGAGAAGGTTCGGCTAGATCACGTTCCTTCCTACTCAATATCGGGACGACATAGCCATCAAAAGCTAGATGAGAGTCCCGGACCGGGAGCATATTATGCTGAAAAGGTATGTTTAGATCGTACGCCGGCCTATTCAATGGGTGGCCGTCATGATCTTGAAAAATTTAGTGATACTCCCGCTCCCGGAGCTTATTCTCCCGAAAAATGTCGTTTAGACCATACGCCTGCGTATGCAATAACTGGAAAACATGATCTGAAAATACGGAACGAAACTCCTGCTCCAAGTGCTTATGCTCCTGAGAAATGTAAACTGGACGGAGCGCCAGCATTTTCATTTGGGGGCCGACATAATTTACAGAAAGCTAATGATACTCCGGCACCAGGCGATTATTATCCAGAGAAAGTCCGCCTAGATAGCACCCCAGCTTACACAATGGCCGGTAAGCATGATTCTAAAAAAGTCAATGATACACCGGCGCCGGGCGATTACGCTCCAGAGAAATGTAAACTCAATTTGACACCCGCGTTTACCATGAAAGGTAGACACGATATTGAAAAACCTAGCGATACACCTGCTCCAGGTGCCTATAGTCCGGAAAAAGTTCGTTTAGATCATACGCCTGCATATACTATGGCTGGCAAACACAGTTTAAAAATTCCGAATGATACGCCAGCTCCTGGAGATTATGCTCCCGAGAAATGTAAATTAAATGGTTCTCCTGCGTACACTATTAAGAGCAGACACGATCTTCAAAAGCTCAGTGAGACACCTGCACCTGATGCCTATTATCCAGAAAAAGTCCGCTTAGATCACATTCCAGCTTATACAATGGCCGGGCGTCATAATCTTCAAAAAGTTTCTGATACTCCAGCTCCGGGCGATTATTGCCCAGAGAAAATACGTTTAGACCACACCCCGGCCTACACCATAGCTGGTAAACATAATCCCAAATATGAGATCACCACTCCAGCACCCGGCGATTATGCCCCAGAGAAATGCAAACTTGATGGAGCCCCTGCATTCTCTATTAAAGGTAGGCACAATTTTGAAAAACCAAACGATACACCTGCTCCGGGAACTTATTGCCCGGAGAAAGTACGTTTGGATCATACTCCAGCGTATACTCTAGCTGGAAAACATAATCCAAAATACGAAATCAATACGCCAGCGCCAGGAGATTATGCTCCCGAAAAAGTGCGTTTAGATCATTCACCTGCCTACACAATTGTCGGACGGAAGAAGGACAAAGTTATCAGTGACACTCCCGCACCAGGCTCCTATAGTCCAGAGAAAGTGAAGTTAGATCATAGTCCAGCCTATACCATCACAGGACGCATATTGAAAGAATATGTGGAAAATACTCCTGCGCCTGGAGATTACAAACCGGAGAATTGTGATTTAAAAACTCATACGCCTGGCTTTACATTTGGTATGAAATTGAAGAAGGAAACGATCAGTGATACACCAGGTATGTAAAGGCTATTAGGATAAAAATATATCATGCAAATATTTCAACCATTAAACTTTAGCACCCACTGCTTATGAACCTGAAAAGCACCCTCTCGACCATAAACCTGCTTACACTTTTGGCACCAAAAGCATTGTAAAAGTGATAAGTGAAGCACCAGGTAGGCTATAGTATAAGGTGGAGTAACGTAAGCTGCATGTCTTTTTTTTCGCTTTGCATGTTCATTTGCTTGATATGTCCCCTACGTAAATGTTTACTTTATGTATATTTAGCTCCTGGTTATTATCATCCCGAAAACTATAAACCCGATCATACTCCTGCCTATACATTTGGTCTTAAAACTCCAATCATGCCAAGTAAGTTCCTAGAGAGCGTATATACCTAACACAGTATTTACCTTACATTTATGTGTACTTCTCATCGATTTCTTTTCGTTTTTCTTCTCTGTTTATTGTTTTGTGCGCTTTTTCCTTTTATCCATATTGTTCTGTAAATATCTATGCATATGAATGCTTTAATCTATGTTTATGTGAATGCCTGGGTACATACAAATATATTTAGTCATGCCAGTTGGACCTTATGTAGAAGATCGAATCTTGCAAAGACGCGAAAAGCGTTTAGCAAGTCCTGGTAAGTAATGCTCTTTTGATTTTTTATTGATGTTACATGTGGTAATTTCTTCGTATCCCGACTTTGCCCATTGAAAAGCATCGTTATTTTTAATTTTATAAACACAGATGCAATTTAAAATCACTGATACATAGTAGTGCTTTAATTAAATAGTTTTCTGTTTACTAAAACTACACCTTTCATAATCAGGAAAAATAACAACAACATATATAGCGATTGTCTGTTAAGTTTCCGACCTAAGAAAATACAAAACACGGCCAAAATTCAGCTCTATTCGTCAACGTTCTTCATCTTTTAACAATGATACAATCACTACTTCTCTGACATTTAGGCATCTTCGTCATACGACTCGCCACGACTACCAGAATGCACTTCAGTTTCTGCAATGTCCTCGTCATTTGATCGAAATCTTTTTCGCCCTAACATCCTAACATCCCAACATTTGTCAGCAAGGAACAGTAGCTGGGTACTTGACCTAGAGAACATATGGGGCGTGGCAGCAAATCATGTAATTTTGTCGATGTAGCCGTCGGCATGTGACTCGGCATTATTGGTCCAATGTGAGCCAATACAGCAATCAACGTAAGGTCAGCTTCTTCCTGCCTAGACCTTGATTCGGTACGCGACAAACAAGTTCTTTGGACATATTCATAGCTGCTGTTATATCGCTAATCTTAAGCTAGGCGATGTCCCGAACGTTTATGGCCAACCAACGAGATACGACTATATACCAAAATTTCATTGTAGTAAATGAAGTGCAACGCCTCCGTAGATAGCATTCAGCTTGTCTTTAATTTGTGCAGGCTTATGGTCGTTCAGAAAGGAACACTTAATAATAACACTTGAACTTACTCAAACCATCGCCACAACCATCCAAAACCACCGCGCATCAAAAATTTGATGAGCACTTCTCAGCTCATGTAGAAATATATTCATTAATTTTTGTGGACAAAATTGTCATATTTACCTTCAAGCAGGAAACTTTTCGGGTATAAATAAATACTTTTCATGTCTTTCGGTAGATAGACTTCAAAAGAGCAAGTTCCTTTGCCGATTTCAAGGCGTTTTATGCCAATTTACTGCGACCACATATCGGAGACAATTCTTTGAGAAAAGTATTATAATCCCAATCGTGAAAAAGTTAAGTTTTCCAAAATAATTCCAATAATTCATAAATTGATGTTACATCTTCTTCTTCATCCTTGCACTTATATATCTTATCGGCATGATATTTTCACGATTCGAATTTTGCCACAAAAAGATTTAAGTGCTAAGCACACAATAAATGAGTCTGCGCCGTGCATCATGCAATCAAAATTTCAAACTAAAGTTGTAGTAGTTGAACAGATAGCTTGCATCCCATTGTTGGAGTAAAGATCACATAAAAAAGATGTCTCGCATGATGTACGATATGAATGCATCTATTCTTTTCAGCGCTTGGGTCATTCATTGAACTTTTACATTCTAACGTAAAGGAACGTTAAAAGTGAAAGAAATATTCCGACGTAACCTCAATAAAAACAAAAACGAATGAGGAAGCTTTGTCTATACATAAATGTTAAAAAACAATTTTTTTATTTTTCTCTCGCTACACTCTTATCACGGATCTATTGTTTTTTCCTTTTCTTTTGCAATTATAATCACTATTACCTCACCCTCTTACCACTGCGTAGTGCGTACGAATTTGGTTATACTTGAGAATGCAAGTACGCAGCAACAACAATTAATACAGCAACAATTGCAAACGCAGCAATTAGAACAAAAAGAAAGCACCACCACAAAAACAACCACAATTACTGAAACTCATTCGGCAAATCTTGCGCATAATGAAAATGTAGTGAAATCGTCAAATAAACCAATTAATCTAAACGAAAATGTTAGTAGCTTGAGCACCTCAGTAGATGGTAGAAAATCTCGTTCACCGAAGCCTAGCAAACGCACGATTATTAGCACTAGAGGCAGCGATGCTCAGATTTCCCAGCAAATGCAACAAATTAATGGCATAGACGGTGAGACCGGTAATATAATTACGACAACGATTCAGGCTGCAACCAACGGCTACAAGGATGATGGTACTGTTAAGGTCCAAGCTAAAGGTAGTGCCAATCGTCAAGAAACGAAAGCAGATAGTTCTTCGAAAAAAACTCACGTAACTGCGGACGGCGCCGCTGTGACTACGGTGAAATCTTCGAAAAGTTCAAAGGTTAAATACGCTGTAGAAGCCAGTACAGTACGAGAAGAAATAATCAGGTAACTTTTAGAATGGCAAACAAATTATTGCTAATAGCTAACACACTATCCCATTCATAACAATCATCTTATTAATCAAGAAATAGATTAAGAATGTGTTCGGCTAGAACCGAATCTCTACCGTCCATCACCTGTGTGTTACTTTCACTTTTTATACAAATGACTCATAAGAATAACTAAAATAAAGTTTGTTTCCTGCATATTAAGTTTCTTCTGCTCAATGAGCAGAAAGCTTTGACATGGCAATAGGTCAATAAACTGCTGTCGTCTGCTTTAAGTCGTCATGATAGAAAATGTTGGAATAAATTTTAAATCGATGGACAATATGTAGATGGACATATTTGGAGAAGTTTTGCTTGCCTAATTTTGAATATTGAACCAAGGACTCAGGCGATGCTTCTACTCTTTCCAATCGTGAAGATTACCCGCGTACAGAAAGATAAACCCAAAAATTACATACATTAATTAAAGCTTCTATGTACGCAGTTTTAGTACGCATTTATGCTTTATATCAGCGATCATGTAAGTCGGTGAACATCAGAAGAAATGAGGGAAGAAAAAGAGCTAGGAGTATGGCCCCAATCGGTAATGTGCTGTGCCCTTCACTATAGGCTAGGGCCAAAGTACACTCTACCAAGCTGAGATTTGAACGCGCTGACTTGGTAGTCGTGATTCTTACCTACTTGGGGCTACACCTTATAGCCACGAGTTTGGTCCACTTGAAGAGTATTTGTTTCATTCCCTGCAGAACTGTCTTAATGGTCCGAAGCTGACTTGGGCTGAAGAGGGCTGCGAAAATACTTTAGTTCAGTTTTCCCTCCAGAAAGTCTAAAAAGATAGGATAATAGTTTTACCAGAAAAACTCAAGCACGATATCAAACAGATCTGATCAATTGATCAAAATATAAGAAAAATATGTTCGAAGTTTGTTGAGAAATGACACGACTTTTTTCTTTGATATGGTAGTGTTGCCTGCCTTATATTCTGCTCATTGTAAACACTTGCTCGAAACTGATTTTTGAGAACTCAGTTGTAATTATTAGAACTTCTTTCTAGACTTTCTTTAATAAAAAAAATTATACATTTTGGTGTTGGGTGGAATTTATTTGAAAATATTTTTTAGTTAGTAACGTTTTAATTTATTACTTTAGCTCCGAATGTCTATAAAATTCCTACAGTTTTGGGTATCAGCAAAGAGGGTACAATACGGTCTGCTCCTGCCTACACTATGGCCGGTCGACAGAAGCCGCCACCCTTGCCTAATCAATTAATGCCCGGTCCTGGTTATTATGATGCCGAATACACAGCCATTAAGCGTAGATCACCTATGTACTCAATGGGTGGTAAACATAAAATGCCTTCCGATGACATTATGAAACCGGGTCCAGGAGCTCATTGTCCAGAAAAAGTTTGTTTAATAATTGCTTTAAATTCCTTGGAAATAATTTTTATTACGTTCGCACATTTCAGGTCAATCTTTCAAACGTACCTGCTTATAGTTTTGGCATAAAACACTCTCCCTACTTGGGCTATTTACGTGATCATCGTGATTTTGGCTTTTCAGGCATTTGCTAAAATACTCCGTTAGAAAACAGTTAAAAATTTATTCATCCCTTTTGTTTGATGCCCGTTCACATTTACTTTCTGAATCACTTATGTTTTTTCAATTTTTTACAAAATTTTCTTCTATTTTTTGTACTAACAACATTTTCGTATCTAATAAAGTGTTTCACTAATTGAATTAGAGTTTTTCTTTAATAAAATTTTTGCTTTTATTTTGTTTTAATAAAATTAAAATTATGTATAAAAACTTATTATCTAAAATATGTTAATAAAATCTTTTAATAAAACAAAAATAAAAATAACTCAAATCAAACGACTTTATTTTTTATGGAAAAATATCAAATTAATAGAAACAAAAATGTTTGCTACAGCCTTCGAACAATGAACCTGTGCCGGTGCTCTATTGAAGTGTTGAGGTTTGTGTTTTCAGTATTTATTTTCGATTGGCCTTTATTTTCGATTAACTTCTGTTGACATACTGCATGCATTTGTTGTTATTTTCTGTAGTTTATCACACAAACATTTTCTCATGTAACAATCAGGCATCACGACTGCCAAAAACGAAAATAGCGCTAATACTGGTTATGTTAAACGAATTTCTTTAAAGCACGTGTTAAGCAACCTCCCATAAGCGTGTTATTTTTTTTTTTAATAATAAAATATACACATATACGTATATATTCATCGTGGCCGTTAAAGAAAGCTGAATTATCAAGTTTACGCAAAGTGAACCTTGTCAAGAAAATCCTGGAAAAAGAGAAAACAAAAAACGTTTGAAATCGTGTTTCTATACATTGGTCGAAACCATAATAAAGTCCATATAGTCACACCGCTCTAGTATTTAATGATGGATACAATAGAGAACAAAAGGAATGTAAATTATTGTATTTATTGATTTGTTTATTTATTTACATATGCCGTTTAAGTTCAGCGAAACTACACAACTCTTATTGCAAAGATTAATCTACTCGCAATTAAAGCAAAAGAGATCTTAAAACTATGAAATTCGTATGCACATATTAGAGGATAAGCAAAAAGAAAATTATATACTCGCGTCGCTCAACCATACACTCAACAAGCCACATGCATCAATTTAGAGTCCACATCGCAAACATTATTTGCTTTGTACGTTGGCGAAGCGCAGCTCAATAATCAGATGTTAAATTTTAGGTTGAGTATGACGTCGGCAATACACGGGTATTAAAAAGAGCAGTTTTAATGGAACTGGATTCGACATTGAAATTAGGTTATAAACATTATTTAGGTTTTTACGGACAACCCTAGGAGAGTTGAAAAGCTCATTATTGAACGTGCATTGGCTAAGTTATATCCAAAGAATATGACTTGTCACGCTGAAAAGAGCACTATCAACTTTCCCATGAAGTGAATGTCTAAAACCATCCTACGTTACTCGAGTGACTGCGAAGATATGAGTAGACTTAAGTTTCCTACCGCAAAAAGCAGAATATGCTTCTTTAAAGATGCAATGCATTCTAGTTTAGGTCGTACTAAGCCGCTTTTTCGTCACGAATGGGTTGATGAACTCCCTCGACCAGCGTTTAATAACGACCAGCTCCGGTATAGATTTATTCACAGAATGTTCAATAGAGACAAGTAGATTGAATCGCAGTTTATGATTAAATAGAAGACATAAGTCAAGAAATGAATCCACATTCTTCAACCTAAGAATATCAACTAGTTTCGTTTTAAAAATGGCATCGTCTTGTTTTGATTTAATATCACGAAATTAAATAAATATCAAATTATCAAATTATTTAAATGAGTTTGGAGGAAACACAACTGAAGCTCCGAAGTAAAAAAGAAAGGTTTGACGTCAGCAGCGAACGTTAGCTGGCTGAAGGAAGATCATTATTATATAGAATGAAAAGAATAGGTCCTAAATGACTGCCTTGTGGAACGAAGCGTCTCGAGAATCTCGGCGGGAAGGGAAACCTGAACTATGTAATTTTTGTTATAATAACTTGCGATTTGTACTTTGTAATGGAAAGGTAACTGCACGTTAAATCTTGCTCAATAAAAATTTCGAAGGAAATTTGCTTAAGATTTTTGTACGCCGTCTTAAAAATCTTAAAACTCCGTTTATGGATCGCTTACTAACTGTAAAAGCAGAAAAAGAAAAGCTTTTAGGATTTCTTCATTAAACGATGCCTGGGTTCATTCAAAAATTTCTAATAATTTATTCGCTCTATTGCCCAGGTTCCGACAAGACTGTGCATTCAGTGCAACCTCCAGCCCAATTTTCTTACCATTCGTTAGACTTAACAAAGTACTTAATAATTTCGTACGATGGCATATAGTTGTCACCACTGTTGGCAAGCAGATTTTGAAAGCTACGAAGTGAAAATGAAAACTGAAGCAATGTTGTGACACCGTCGACAAAAGAATCTAACAGAGCAGAGAACAGGAGAGAGTGAAGTAGTTAGTAATGTACTTTTTGGTAAACGTTATCACGGTACTCTTTATGTTCGATCTAATATTTAATTGCAAAGTCACAATATTAATTTATGGCGTTTATGCGAATTAATGATTGTACATATATGAGGGCTTCATTATATATGACCAATATCAAATATGACAGCTGCTATTCATTAGACTCTTTCATAATTGTCTCAGACTAATCAACATTTTCTTATCAATTTCTGAAATAATGAATACTAAGAATAAAAAGACAAATTACTAGAAAGAAGAATTAATTTCTTTATCACAAATCTATAAAAAGGTACTGCAGTGATTTTTTTTGTATTACGTTATTGTAGTACGAACGGGTCAGCTCTATACTTTAATTTGCTCTGTAATTTAAAGCAAAATGTTCATTGTTCGGTTATTCTTATTTAAAAGTTTAGTTGCTCTCATCCTCGTTAACGGTACTGTTGTTGGCTTAGAATGGACTGAATACCATAATTTAGATGAAATCTACGAATGGTTAAGTGACATGGAAGCAAAATTTTCCCCTTTGGTAACTGTCTACACGATTGGTTACAGTTACGAAAATCGTCCAATTAAAGCCATCAAAGTATCCAGCCGACCTGGTAATCAGGCCATTTTTATAGAAAGCAATATTCACGCCATCGAATGGATTTCATCAGCTGCTAGCACATGCTTTCTTAATAATTTGTTACATTCCAACGATAAAAATTTGGAAGATTTATTATTGCGTTATGATTGGTTTTTAGTACCGGTTATGAATCCTGATGGTTTTGCTTACTCCCATGAAATTAATCGCTGGTGGCGCAAAAATCGTAAGCCGACTGGTTTCTCAAACGAGACTGGACCTTGTTACGGCACCGATTTGAATCGTAATTTCAATTACGAATGGAAGAAAAGTGGTTTCCCATTAGATGATCCTTGCGATCATTGGTATCATGGATCCGCACCCGACAGCGAACCTGAAATATTGGCCTTACAGAACTTCATAAATCAATTCGAAGACAGCTACATACGTTTATATTTGGCCATACATGCCTATGGCAATTTTGTTCTTTTACCTTATGGTCATACCATTGAAATATTTCCGCCAAACTACGATCAAATGATGCGCATAGCTCAAGGTTTTGCTGATGCGGCTGTAATAAAATATAATACTACTTTTAAATGTGGAGCTTCGGGACTATTAAATCGTATATTACTTTATCAAACATTAGAGTTCTTAAAAATTTAACATTTGCGTATATTTTTCAGATTCGGGCTATGTATCTGGTGACGCCAAAGACTGGATTTACGGAGTGAAAAATGTACCATTTGCAGCCACCATAGAATTACGCGACAATGGCGGATATGGCTTTCTTTTGCCAGCTGATCAAATTGCCGAAGTTTGTACTGAATTAACCGACGGCATGGTTGGTCTAATTAAAGCTGCAGAGATGGAAAGTTTGCTCACACCAAACATTTAATATAAAGATAAAGAACAATGAAAATAAAATATTAATATTAATAGTTATACGAAATAGTGTTAAGCCTAGTAGTAGAGATAATTCCAAATGTCAGTATGGGTGAATTGCTGTACATTACTCGTAACTTCTTCAGTTAAGCTATTTTGTAAAAGAATGTCAAAGCAGTATTATAAAATTTCCTGCTTACTCTTGAGGAAATAAACTAATTTTCACTGAAAGCATTTCTTGATAAGTATCGAAAAGCCTTTGCAAGTTTTGTCTGTTGCTACCAACAACTTTTATCTATTCTTAGTGTGGCAACATGTTTAACCCATCAACGGTAGATTTTTTAATATGTTGAAATAGTCGAGAAGCCTGGCCATTCCTTATAGTTTCTGAATGAACTGAAGTCTTCGCATGCTATATTTTCCTAGATCATCCGAAATAAGTGGCAATGACAATAAACGTAACGGCAAGAATACAGCGAATGCGTGGAACTGAAATGCGTGCTATTTGAGCATTACAAACATTTCGCGTTCCCACCTCACATGTAATCATTGTCCCTTATGTCGGTTGCCGTTATTTGTTTACTTCCGAAATTTCAGAAACCTGTATTGGTCCCATTCGGATGATCCCACCCACAATATTGCACGCATTCGCAGCGGTAGTCCCAACGAATTTAAAAGCGAAGCTTATGATTCCTAATCAGTATCCGGACTTCTCCGTTCGAGCTGCTCGCTGGCAAGTTAATTCTAGTCAATTAGTTATCAAAGCATTTTTAAGTCTTCGCCAAACAATTACGTTAATTAGTCGGCCCGTTTATCTGTCGTATCTTTTAGATTCCTTTATCTAGAATTCTGACACATTGGATGTATTCGCCTCAATTTTTCTCCTTTCTCTTCATTTACGGGTATTAGTTTCTTCGCCTTTTTTAGAATATACACTCTTTTCTATATACCAATATCCTACTAAGTCTTACTAAGTTTGCTTTTCTCTTTAAATCGGAACCCTTCATTTCTTTCCTATACATTCATTTATTTTTGTACTCTTTATTACTAAAACAAGTAAGAACATTGTATTATTGTTATTATTATAATTTTAGACTAATGCAATAAATTCTTAGATTAAAAAAAAAAGATCTTGAGCACTAGCAACACAGGCTATCTATCGGCTTTAGTTTATATAAATGTACATTAAATATTGAGTCTAGTAGTTTTAATAAAGTAATATATTGAATTGATATTCTGTTCCTGAGCTGATTTTAGAATGTCCAAAGGGTTAATTGTTCCAAATGCAATACTTCTAGCCAAGGAAAAGTCAAGGCAGTCGCAGAGAATGTGCTTTATAGTGAGAGTTTGTCCACAACTGCAGATTGGGAAGGAGACTTCTTCAAGATCCATTGGTGGGTTGCAATTGTATGACCAAGGCGAATTTTCGAAAATGTTTGGATCTTGGTTTTCTCAACATTTGTTGGGTATAAAGGTGGAGGAGTTAATTAAGGGTTAATGGAAGAGTAGTGTTGATGATGGTATTGTAAATTTCCTTCTGCGATTTTCTCTTTAAGTGTTCTTCCAATGTATCTTTGAAGATCCAACTTTTCCATGACATCATCCATAATTAGAGGAGCAGAAGCAGTATACTTTGCCGCTCGATCAGCCTGCTCATTTCCCAATAAACCGATATGACTAGGTATTCATAACATTTTAATTTTTCCGCCGGGTGTTGTGATTACATACCTTAATTTGTTGACGGTGCTCCATCTCGAAGTCGAAGGATTCCGAATAGCTTCTAATACAGATAAGCTGTCGATAACAATGACGGTTTTGAGTTTTTTTTATGGGGTTCGCAGCGTGAAGAATAGCTTTGGTTTCGGTTGTGTAAGTTGAAGTACTTTCGTGAAATATTGAAAAGAACCTGTCCTGAAGCATCTACCACGGCACAAGCAGGTGCCAGATCAGAAGATTTTGAACCGTCTGTGTATAAAAGATTCCAACCGGTACTCTCCAGTACTTGGGTTTTTCAGCTATTAGATCGCTAAAGACGTAATTTGGAGTATCTTCTTTCTTGTGCATAGACAGCGAAATGTCAAAAGAGCAGTCTTTTGAACGCTTGGTGATAGACCGGTGTAAGGATGTTGATAGGCAAAACAAAACATGTAAGTTTTTTTGCAACGTAATTGGGAGAAAAAGCGCATTATATCCAAAAAAAGAAAACAACACCAGAAATATCTGGGAAAGTGAAACAGCGCAATTTGGGTAAAAGGAACAACGTTAACTCTCACTGCGGAGTTTATTTCACTCAAAATACATCACTGCACACTCCGACTGCATTCCATTTCATAATTTGACTGTTTATCATCTCTAAGTCTACAAAACTCAATCGGCGAAATAAGGTTTGGCCAAAAGGCCGCACTATCTGTCACGTGAGTGGGGACATTAAAATCTCTAGGGCCAGAGCTTATGCCCAAAAGAGAAGTGAGTATTGTTTGTTTGTCCAATCGAGAAACAATTCTTTGCTCATAATCGAACTCTGCCGAAATTTGTATTGTGATTACCCTAACTTAGAGATTTTTTTCGCCTCAAAAAAAAAAATTAATTTTATCACCTCCGACGCACCTGCGGCAAATTCTTTTGTCACCAATGCTTCACCTAACAATGTTTATAACGTTTATGTTCCATCCGAATTCTGTGAAATTTGTGGAATTGCTTTCATCCTCTCGGATTTCACTGAACTTGAAATTTGCTCAACTGACCCAAAAGCCTACTTAAATTCGGACCCTTACCTGCCTTCTGCAAAGTTTTGGAACTCATGCGCTTCCATAAATTAGTCTCCTCCTGTGGCGCAAGCCATGAATGCACCTCGAATTGTCAAATCGCAAACTAAAAAATGCATTAATTATAAAGATAGACTTTCATCTAATTCGAAAACTTGTCCTTCCTATAAAAAAACTGCAAAATCCAAAAAAGATGTAGTAGATCGTTTGAAGCCTCAAATATACACCTTCTCTCGAAATTTTTATGCTCACCCAAATAATAACTTTTCATTCTCTCTAGAAAGTTTCCTCAAGTTGCCTCCCCCGACTTTTCAGTCAACAGTCAAACGACCAAATACTGAGACTGCTGTCTGAGGCCCAATTATGAAAATGGTAAATCCTGAATTCACCATCTCCCCTCCCAATATAAAATTTTCAAATTCTGGGAGTGTGACACTCAACAGAGGCAATCATCCTTCCGATCACGAAATGGTTACTGATTTAATCAATTCTTCTAATATATTTTAAGCCTCTGAACGTATTCAAAATCTACGCAAGCCGTCCTCTAAAACAAATTTCATTATTAACTCTGCCACACGTTTATCTCGCGACCTTCACAAGAGTGTTCTTAACTAACGAACCCTTCGGGTCCTTCTGAAACTTTTCTCAAGTCGCAAGATTCATTTTCTCTTAAAAATTATAATGTGATAAGATAATCATAATGAATAAATAATGCTCGCAAAAATCAGCAACAACTCATCGCAACTATAAAGGTGCGATATATAGATCAGTTTTATTACGGCAGCCAAGGAGCTAAATGATATAAGCCCGGTAGTTATACATTAAGTCGAATACGCGGATAGGGGGTAACAACCTTTCCGTTATCACTATCTCTGAACGACTGACAGCACAGGAAAGATTAAGGGTTGGCACTTTTATTTTACTTGGTGTATCCCACAGGTTATTGGGCTTACTGTATGGACAGAAAATTTTGATCTACAGAAAGTGGAGACCGTGTGTAAAAGTCAGCAAGTAAAAATCAAGGGTAATATATAGAACATGGAAAAGTAAAAGGACGTTTACGACGAGAGTGAGGGATGTCTGAGTATTTGAGATTTCGAGTGACCTGCCGTATCGCTGTATTAGTCTTCGTTGTTAAGAGTTATTTAACAGCCTCTCAGTAAACAAATTTTCTAAATAGAAATAAAAGCAAGTAAATACGACATAGTAGGACAGAATTCACCTTTAAATACAATATATCACTGCGGTAAATGCATCTATTCATAAGACATCCTCTCGTAATAAGGCCTTATGTTGAAAGAGGGAGAAAAAGAAGGCCAAAGTTGTTTTAAATATATTCTGGAGATGGACTCCTAGAGCGTCCTGAGTTGCAGCGTGACCGGGGAGAAGTGTTACATTAGAGGGATTGGGAGAGGAAATATACGCTAATATTCATATTTTCAGGCCAGATCAAAACGCTACGCTTGTATTCATCGTAAGGTTTCGTCGCTTTGCGCATGATGTTATGAGCTCGTAGAACCTAGCAACAACCGCATTGACCGGGTCACGTCTTCATTATGTCCTACTCTAACGAGAAATTAATAGGGTCTTTCAAAGTCTAAAAGCTCGTTACGTAAGAAGTGAATTGCCACAAGGCACCAGATTATTTCCTTCGGACAAATACGGTTTTAGAATCTGTCGCGATAAGTATTGACTTCACACAGTGTAAACTTTGTTCATTTTACTACTCCCCGGTAATTCAAATTTGTAGTCTGAAAGTGTACATTCGTAGAGTTGTCTATTATCTCTTTTCAAAGAGGAGAAAATATATTTTGACAAAATATAATAAAATCATATTCAAAATTTCTTTTTGCATTTTTTAACATAAGTAAAGAAGAATTGGAAAACTTTGCGCGGCATGGTTAGTATAATACAAATTGTGTTTTAGGGAATTTCTTGGTAATTTGCTCGTGTCCTTATTTCACAAAAGGTGCGTAAGAAGCAGCCATCATCTGATCTTCTTCCAGAAAATGCATGCCAAGATAAAAACAGAATGATTGCCGTAGGCGCTTACGTGCGCCAGTGTATATGGAAACCTACCGTACGAAGGGGACGAGCAATATGTGAATTCGGTAGGCCGTCGTACAAGCCTTTGCCACCCATCGTTGGTGCAAAAGTGTTTGATTCCACGAAGAGAACAGCCCCGGCTTACTCATTTGGTCGCAAGACAGGTTCGCGACGTACTGGTTTTGATGACGGGCCGGCAAAATTTGACGTGTCCGGAATGTCTAATCGCGGCTTCTACAAAAAAGTAGGTATTGCTATGAAAAGTCGTCGAGTCGAGTTGAAGCCATTTCCTAATCCTGGCGTTGGGAACTATGTAGTGGACAGAGGTTTTGCTGTGACTACAAAAACCATACCGCGATATTCATTCGGCAAGAAGCCGCAGCAACTGAAACCTTTCATGACACCCGGTAGCCCAATCCCCATTCAAAATATCTAAAACACAAAAAATCTTCAATCTTTTTTTTATCATAAAAACAGCTCCTAACGTTTACAATCTGCCGCCTGTGGTGGGCACAGCGAAGGAGGGCAATAAAAAGGCCGCGCCAGCTTTCACTATGTTAGGTAGAGAGAAGCCACGCAAGCTAACATGTTTCATTTATCCGGGACCCGGAGATTATGAAGATAAATCTGTTTGTAAACGAAAGTGTCCGCCTAAGTACACAATGCGCCCACAAACTAAAGTACTTGATGACAGCATAAACAAACCCAGTCCAAATGCTCATTATGCTGAGCTGGTAAAGATAATTCCGCTGCTAAATCTAAAAATATTTCTCTTGAATTATGTTTTTTTATTTGCACCATTTTCAGTACCATAAACATAAGTCAGTCCCTGCCCCCTCTTTCTCTATTCATCATTCACCGTGTCTTGGTATACGTAAAGCTTATCCAATGCCTGACAGGAAAAATCTAATCAAATGCAATGTGTTGGAGTAAAAGCAAAAGCTATTTTGCCTAAAAGCATCGAAGATTGTCGGCATCTATTGTTGAGTAGTTTGGATATCTTTGCGTAGAAATTCTAGTCTTACTTTACTTTTGTGCTATGTTTCAATGTTTTTCTACACAAAACATACTCAAAAAGAATTATATTTGAAATATATGAAACTATTGTAGATCTGTATATGCGAAAAATTGTTCCTTTAATCGCGAATATCTTGTTTTAGATGAAGTCGCAAATCAAACAACAAATCCATATTTCCAAGGCGCAAAAGAACTTAAAGAGGTCCTACACCTCGCAAATTCGTTTAGAGTAATATATTTAGGATTACGAGAATATCTGAAAATTAGTTTAGAAAAAATGTTTTGAATAAAATATTACAAGTCGTAGAAATGCAATGCTGGAACAAAGTATATTTGCCACTTTTTAGTTCATAAAAAGA
This sequence comes from Glossina fuscipes, assembly GCF_014805625.2. Taxonomy (NCBI): domain Eukaryota; kingdom Metazoa; phylum Arthropoda; class Insecta; order Diptera; family Glossinidae; genus Glossina; species Glossina fuscipes. The sequence continues at coordinate 17,947,525 of NW_023998416.1, forward strand.
AAAGTACATTTATTATATAAATTTGAGGACCTCTTAAGGCTTTTTAAAATTCGCTTTGATAATGATTTTCAAAAGATCTTTCGATTTCCTTAAGGAACCCTAAGACATTTTGCGGTTTTAAGTTTCTAGAAATACAAAGGCTCGGAAGTATTAACAAGTTTTATCCTCAAGCAAATTGTCCCGTTACTCATATCAGTGCCATATCTAGCCTAATGTAACCGTCCCTGGTCAAAACTATTGGGAGATCGTTACATTCATGTAGCATCCAGCACGTTTGCTCTGAGGCAATTCAAATTATTCCAATCTAGTGAAAGTGCTTTTATGTCACGAGTATTGCCCACGAACTTGTTTTACTCTTTTTTGCATCCTCCTGTTTCAATCAGCTGACCAACGTTGTTACAAGTTTTTTTGCTTCCCATGCAACCAGAGAGCTCTATTAGTGGTTCCAACCTATGAAAACTCAGAAATAGATGCAAGCACTGAAAATAATAATAGTATTAGGGACTAGTGGAAGACCACTAGCGCAGCATAATGGAAATTAGAAAACGCAAATGTAAGATAAAAGAACCGCTCTGTTCTGGACTGTGCTGTTTATCTATTTCTTAAGTCTTGTGCCCCTGAATTACGTTGAGCTTATGGCATATGCTCTCCTTACGCATATTGTGCATAAAACCTATAAGGTGGAATAAAACCTTTTGATACTCACAGCGAAAAAAAGGGCTTGTTTTTATCTATAAGTGGGCGGTTAGTGAGGCTAAGATCACTTCGATTTTTCATTTGATGCTAAGCATTGATCTGCTCGCACAGCAAAGGGTTCGAAGCCCGAACGACATATTTATTTTTAACGGAAATTGTCTTTCCTGCACTTTCAACAATTTTAGTGTATTTTCTTATCGTAATAATAATTGACAACACGACAATTAAGCTTCGTTGGATTGAGGATATTGTTAATTATTGTATAAAAACTATGCTATGTCGTGTTATAAAGTTACTACATAAAATTAACCGCTTTCATGCAATCACACCATTTGCTGTTCGTTAAATTTGATTGAATATTCGTTGAAACTGAAATTTAGTTAACAATTTAACTTATCAACACTTTATACGATTTGACGGAAAAAGACAAAATTTTTTTTCTAATAATCGAAAATCGAAATAAAGAAAAATGATGTTAAAAGCTTTCATATTTGCTCTCTTAGCTTTGACCTTATTAAAAACCATTTTAGCCTGCGTAAGTTTATCATTGCTTGCAAAACTTTAAAGCCATGCGAACAACATTGCATTCTTTTAATTCTTCATTTTTTAAGAACGGTTACAAAGTGAAACTATTGAAAGCTGAGAACTGTGCTGGTGACGATGCTGTAATAAAAATTGGAGAAAATTTTAACATAAAATTGAATAAAAAGTGCGAATTAATTCCGAAGGGATGTGTAGCGTACAAGGCTTTCAATAGCGCCTTAGCTCGGTACAAAGTTAAAAAAGATGGTGTTTTGGTTAAAGATGACATGACTGATTTATGCTCTAAGGTTCTAGAAGCCACCGCGGAATATAAAGAAATGCTAAGCGTTTACGGAGCACCTAACAAATGTCCAGTAGAGGAGGTTCGTATTTTGGAAAAGTTAAAATAAAAAAAATAAATAAATAATTATGCAATATTTGCTTGTGTTTAAGGAAACTATTTGTAACGAGGACAAAAAACTTAATTTGTCCAAATATAAGAGTCTTTTAAATATCGCTCGGGGTCGTATAAGCATCAATTCCACTGTAGAGCATGATACGGTAGGACTTAACATCTAATATTTTTAACTGCAGGATATTGATAATTTTTTTTTTAAATTTATTTTTAAGGGAAAATCATGTTTACATTTGGATATGGAATTTACTAAAAAATAAATAAACTATTATAACAATAAACTTTTCTCCTGTGTTATCAGATACGTTCTTAATAAAGTAACGAACAAATGAACTTCACAAAGCAACACAAAAACAAGTTTACGTCATCGAATTTTCTTTTTGAAGGAAAACCTGGTTATTATTTTTTTATTAGGCGCAGTTTGGTACAGAATAGTAGGAATCCCTCTTCAAAGCATTTTATTGGATAGTAACTCTAAATCTGAATTCAGGAGGCGAGGCAAGGAGCCGTCGCATATTTCTTTAACAGCATTCTGGTGTTGGTTTAGTGAATACACCCAACTAATCAGTGAACTGTTACCAAGAGAAAAAAGAATCGCCTGACAGTTGATTATTCAAGCGTATTAAAAATAGAGCTCGCTACAGAAGAACAACGCTTTCTCATTCTTGAACACTGAATTATGGAACAACAACCAACAGTCGTCATCCCAACAAGATAATCGTATTTATTTATGCCCAAGTTACACGGTATGATTGTGGTTTGAGCAAGACTCTCTGTATAAATTAAGGCCTCCGATTTTTATCATAGTTTGATCCGCAGACAGTTTTCTTGAAGTATCTGTAGATGTTTAGATTTTTAATCATGAACAGTCCCAGTAATCCATTACGGAACGCAAATGGTGGATTCACTTTAACTTTTTCTAAACTTCTTGAAGCCGCATTGCAGGAAGCTGTTCTAAAGAAAGCATTAATAATCGTCTTTCATTGAGCTAACTATCTCTTTAATAAATTGATTCCAGATAGCAATTCGAATCCGGTAATTTACCTTAATTCACGGATAGATGAGTGGTTATTGTAAAATTGAAATTTGTTTTAGGACTTATTGTAAATTGATCTTCCATAAATATCATCTCGCATGCATCATACTTCTGTGGCTTGCATGCCAATTGCATTTAAATTCTATTACTTTAATTTTTTAATACTAATGAATAAAATATAAAAAACCTTTTTAGATGAACTTTCAAACAAAGTCTTTCAAAATGTCATGTGTCAGTTCACAAGTCACAGGTTGTTTTACTGATGCTGCTTTCTACTGCCGAGTTGTGTTTGGATCGTAGTAACGAACGTATGTGCCAACCCGGTATCCACTTTGAACGTATCTTTGTCGTGGACAATTGTTGATGCAAACTGGCGACTGGGCTGCCGTTTAATATCTTTAGAATTTCAGCTATATCACGCAACTTTACTTTCGCAGTTCCAAAAGAATTTCGTGTAATTTTTTTCTGTTTTAGAAGAGTTCTCGAATTCAGATGACTAGAGCGATGAGGACCATCAGTGTCCCTGTTTAAAATCATCAAATCATAGACGAGTTGTTACCCTCGACGGAGAAGGGATGGCGTATCAGTCTACAAGTCAACAGAGAGAGTATTTTTCCCCATTAAAAAGCGAGGCCCAATAAATACAGGAGATTCGGATCTTTCCACTGGTTTGAAAATGACAAAAATAACGCATTTCATTTAAAGGCTGATAGAGAGCAGACAGAGCTTTCTTGCTGTTACATTTATTAGATGAGACGTTTTACATTAATCAAATATTTGACACCAATTGAAAAACGCGTCGTACACTTAATAAAAAATGACCAATCTATCTATCCACCTCTTGAAATGGCGGCTTTAATAGTAAACATCTAAAGCTTTTTAACACTTTCTCTTCAGGTTTAGTTCAAATATACGGAAGTCAAATCCGTAAACTTCACCGACCGAGAAAAAGGGCTCTTTCGTAAGTAACAGTTTTTAAACATGTGAATTTGTTTGTTTAGAACTTTACAAATTTAGAGGATTACGAGGTAGTTTCCCTTAATAAAAGGCCGCATTTGAAGACCAGGTGTAGTTAAATCAGAATTTGTGCGGCGGGACCTATGCGATTTTTATTTACGCGATTGGTTTTATGAGAGTTATTTGGTTTCGCTTTGTGAATATGTACAGTGATAAGCAGAGATAACAGAAGGGCGAAAATATTTGCCTTTTAGACTATGACATCGTATTAAATTTTGTACATTTTGAAAATATCTTAATGTTTAAAACAAGAAAAAATACCTTTACATGGGAAGTGGTCGAAAAAATCAACTGATCTAAACCATTTTCAATACCGTTCATCCTTGCGTCATGACTCGTCATAAAAATGTCTAAAAAATTTGCAGAAAATTAATCACAAAGTGATCCCGAATCAGTAAAAGGTGGGTCTATACCAAGTCTGTTTTGTTGGGAAAGCTTTGTTCCGCTATTCCGTAGAAGCTTGACATAGTTTCTAAGACAGACTTTTCTGTACGGTCCACCATTGTGAAAAACCGCTTCTTTCACCTATTTATCAAGTTTCTGAATATTTTATTGCCGTTTTTTTCCTCCAATACCCATCCATCGCACAAACATATGTTTAGCTGTATAAAAGCATATGGTGTTTTGCATATGGTATTTTGTGCAATCGCCTTCCAGGTGCTGACAAACTGCGTATTATTGATTTAATATAAAATGTATACGATACACGGCAAATATGCAAAGCATGTTTTTTTTTTTGTAGTAGCGAGCTGGAAGTGCGTATTAAAATATTCGCCCCATTGGTGCGTAATAATGGTCGTGATACCTCCTACTATTTTTAGTTTATTTGATTTGGTTTTTTTTCTAGTGAATACTTTGCTCACTGAATTTTTTCCTTATATATAACCGAGTTGTTTAACGGCTTTAATCATTCCCACAAATCCATCTACAAGTTCTTTGCATGCAGGTAAAATCATTTGCTCTGGCAAATCAAAGCCGAATTCACCATTATCAGGTAATTCGATAGTGAAAGCTATTGGTATACCTTTCACCGCATAAGCCCAGTCTTTGCTTCCACCAGAGAATTTGCCTGCATTTAGAGGAAATTGGAAGCAATTAATGCCTTTCAATTGCTGTAAAATATTATTATTGTTTACCTAATGTGTTGGCACTTGTGCCGAAAGTGTATTCGGTCCCGTTGCGCTTGTATAAGGCTTGAATGAAGGCTTCGGCTACGAACTTCATTTCCTTGTAATTCCGGGGAAGATCTTCGGTGTGGCTCCACGGTGAAAGTACTAATTGTGCAGCCGAATGTAGAGCAATATAAATTTTAATAGAACCTTCTGGTATATTCTGATTAATAAACTTTACGAATTGTTCAATTTCTGGTTCGGACTCTGGGTGGGGGCCAGGATACACCATCGAGCAAGGATCGGTATTATCTCCGACTTCTTTAATAATATTTATGCAATTAAAGACAAATTTTGTCGAAATTGAAATAATAAGGGAATGTTTACCTCCCCATTGATAATCGAAATTACGATTTAGGTCGGTACCAAAACAATTGGGACTTGATGGCTTTCTTGATTTTCGCCACATTCGATCCTAGAAATGCAACAAGGAGCACGTGTGTTATAAATATTTATCCATAATTTATTTACCTTTTCGTGCGCATAAACAAAACCGTCCACATTTAATACCGGTATTATCCACCAGTCGACACTTTCCGCCATCTTACGTACACTAGGATTAGTGGAAAATAATAATTCTTTAATTAAGTAAGTGACAGCAGCTGATGTTATCCACTCTCTAGCGTGAATATTCGATTCAATGAAAATTGCTTTTTTGCCGCTTTTAAACGAAAGTTTAATGCCCCTTATTAAGCGGCCTTCGTACGAACGACCGACATCAAAGCCCTTAACTACCTTTGGGAATTTTTGAATAATTTGATCTAACCAATAATAAATTTCATTCAGCGTATGATAGGTGATCCAATCCAAAGGTCGATTTCCAACTTTTTTTCGAGAAAGCTTCCTTCTGTCTGGAAAGAAAGTTGATTTGTCAAATACGCCCTCAGTATATTTCCCTATATTCACTTGTGTTTACACATTGTTCCTGTATTTTTGGACTTGGGATTTCCCGGTGCGATATGAACGTACCGTGGCAGCATGATTTTTTCCCAAATTTAAAGATATATTTAAAAACGGAAAACACACCATAGGCTAGTTTTACGCAGCATTTGTGTGGTCTTGGCTTTTAAATTGTTTTCATTTTTTTTGGATTTTACTGTTTATATAAGAAATTTCGAATATCAGAATTAAGAAAACGGATTTGAATGAAAATTTATGAAAACTCAAAACTCAAAGGCAACTAAACGGTAAGCATCAATGAGTTTCATTTCAAAACATTGGAACTTGGAATATGTGATCGTATATTGCATATATTTCAATAGATCCTCTACACCCTACACAACTTGTGGTACAGGATATGTTAATTTGTGCGGTCGTATCTAAGATGCAGAAGATCTTAAGATAGTGCCACTGTTCATTATACCGATCGAGTCGGAGTCATTTTCTGAACCATTCAAAACCTGTCTGTCCATTTGCCCGTCTGATATCCATCTATGTAATATTGCGTTCAACCTACAGGTCGTAATTTTTGAGAGAAGTTAGTGAATAGTGGAAATAGTTTGGATCATGGTAAAGCTGACGGCCGCATTTGGACTCAACCCAAATAAAACCATCACTAAGTAAAATTACAAACAATGTCTGCTGTGAATTGTGGGAAAAAAGTGCGTAATATGCCAAAACTGATTTTATTGGGAATACTACATTCCGCGTTATCAGCAGACATTAATTCTTCCGATTAAACAGGGTTTCAATTAACAACTTTTTACTTGCTTGACCGGCTCTTCGATTGTTATGAAGTTATCTAAGCGTGGGTTTTTTTCTGAATGAACCCAAGAAACAAGAAATTTTTCAAGAAGAAATCCGAAAATTGCTTGGGAAAAGGGAAAGCAGCCAATGCTTTGATTAATCTCTTCGACAGACCGAGCTGATTTATACTCCCAATAACTCGTTACGAGAGAATTCACAAGACAAGATAAATGTTGAAAATCAGCACATAAACACAGCGCATAAAACTATTTTTATGCCACGCAAATGTCACATCAGAGGCATTAGAAAATTTGACGGGGCAAAAAGCGAGAGATTGCGTTGTAGCAATAAATGAAACCATATCACATTTTCGTTTCTATTACTTTACGTATTTTCGCTTAGTCAATTTTTATTCCTATGAAACATTTTAAATGTTTTTTTTAAATATCGATTAGAAATTAGTTTACTGTAATTTATTTAGTACATATTTTTGCCGATCAATTTGTCTTTAAATGTAGCCAAGTTTCTTCACGGCTCCAATCATTCCAACAAAGCCGTCCAATACTTCTCTGCCGATAGGCAAAATTCTTTTATTTGGTAACGCAAAACGGGATTTTGTGCCTCTACCAGGTAATTCTATGGTGAAAGTTAATGGTATTCCTTTTACAGCGTAAGCCCAATCTTTACTTCCGCCGGAGAATTTCTCTGTATTTTAAAAAGTTACGTGATCAATTCATATAATAAACAAATTATTTAACATACGCAATATTGTAGCACTGCTACCGCATTTATATTGAGTGCCGTAACGAACAGCCAAAGCTTCAGTGAAAGCTTTCGCAACAGACATCATTTCCTTGTAGTTTTTTGGAGGTGTTCTTGTATGGGTCCACGGGCAAAGTATACATTGGGCGGCTGCATGCAGAGCCACATACATCACAATACTACCATTTGGTATTCCCTTATTGATGAAGTCTACCAATTGCCTAGTTTCTGGCTCAGATTCAGGATGAGGACCAGGGTATAGTACTGAAGAGGGACCAGCCTTTCTCCCTTGAATGATTAATGATATTTGAAACGTTACAGAGGATAAAGTACAAAATCACCCACATCCCCATCGATAACTGAAGTTACGATTTAAATCGATGCCGACACTTTTGTCATTCACAGGTCTCCTCGACTTCCGCCACGTTCGGTCCTACAAAAACAAAAGTTATTACTCAGAGATAATATGTAATCTTTTTTAACCTTCTCGTGTGAATAATCAAACCCGTCTACATTTAATACCGGTACAATGTACCAGTCAAGACTTTCGGCCATTTTGCGTACATCAGGCTTATTGGAAAGCAATAATTCTTTAATTATATAAGTGGCAGTGGCTGACGTTATCCATTCCCTCGCGTGGATATTCGATTCAATGAAAATTGCTTTTTTGCCGCGTTTAAAGGAAATTTTAATGCCCCTTATTAAACGACCTTCATACGAACGACCGATGTGAAAGCTACTAACTACTTTGGGGTTTTGTTCTATAATTGAATCCAACCAAGTGTAAATTTCAACCAGTGTAGGATAAAACGTCCAGTCAATATCTTTCTGAGCAATATTACGTCTATCTAGAAAATGTTTGACGAATAAAAGCCAAAGCCTTTTTAAATAATTAATTACTCACATCATGAATAAGTTTTCTTCCATCGGGGATGGATTGATGCACGGCATGCAGTCTTTGATCCGTCGTAACACTTTCTTGATGTTCGGCATGATTTTTTCATAAAAATTAAATTAACTTTATTACAATAACAAAGCGCACATTATTGTTCTTATGATGGTTGCGTTAAATCAGTTTAATTTTTCAAATATTTTCATCTTTTTTGGAATTTTACTATTTGTTCATTTATTTTTCGAACTATCGGTAGATGTGGAATTTTTAGATTTTATTGATTGCCCATGTAGAGAACAAAAATCAAAAAAATGACTTTGGATAACAAATAACTGAATTTTGTTAAGCCAACAGTTGTTAAAACCAATAATTGATTGGCAACGCCAGCCATTGGAGACAGATGACAACGTATTTAGAAAGTATATGAAAGTGAACATAACACCGTAATTCATTTCTGCGCTAGTCACGACAATGGTTCTAGCAAGGCTAGCCCTAATTTCCTTATTAGTATACAAAGCACCATAATAAGTTGGCCAACAACGACGGCATAGGATACGACGCGAGGATACTTGCTTAGGAGCAATAAGATATGATAAATGGACATTGTCTTAGACGAACAAGCTAAGTGAAAAGCATTGAAGAATTTGGAGAATTGTAAATGAAATGGACTTTCGACAAGCTCTGACTTTAGTTTTGCGCTGAACCAAAAAAGAGCTTGAAACCGTTTAGAGGAATGTCACTACAAATATAAATGAAACGGTTAATACGTTTTGTAAACGGACGCTGGGTGTTAGGAGCGCATAGACATAACTTAGGTTCTTTCGAAAAGCCTTTGAGTACTAAAGATATGAAATATTTCTTACCAAAGAATTTGGCAAACTCTATAAATAAAATTCTTATTATTAAAGCCAACTGTCTTCAAACACAGTTGAGGCAATAATTTGTTTTAAATTATACCCTAATTCTGTTATCAATACCGTTAAGGCCGTTCTTGCGTAAGTTCTGCAAATAGTAAATTTGTTCTTGTGATTATTATTCTTCTCTTGCTGTATAACCTTTACAATGTTTGTTGAAAATAGTTCGTCTTAAGTTTCAATCATTGGCTTGGATTATTATTTTTTTTTTTGGAAAATTTTATTTACTACGGCGCATCAAGTCAACAATTAGTAGAACGATTGGTGTCGATCGCTGTCTCTAGCTAAAAGTCTCTCTTTATTATTAGTGAAAATTTTTTGTGCTTGTTTCGTTTTGCTGCCATAGTACTTATCTTGTGAATTACTAATTTTCTGTGCATACTCTTGGGCGCATTCATTGTCGTCCGCAAGAAAAATGTTGCAGTAAACTCTTGCACACGAAACGTACTGTAAGATGGGAAATTCCAAATAAGAAATTGTTTTTCAACATCTTTGTATTACATCTAAACCTTGATGCCAATCTCTCCAGGAATTTTTCATGGTCGGGGAAACTAATGGTCTGGGATGGTTGAATTTGCATTTATTGAAAGCAATTCTGCCTTATTTTTTTTAATAAATGTATGTAAAGGGAAGAATATTGAAATACAACTTTTCTACTAATTTTCTCTTGAATTCGATAATAAATTGTTATGGAAGTACATATCGCCACAGAGACATTTAGTAAACTCCACAAAATTAACCCTTCGAATTTATTATTATGAAGTTTCCCAAACGTTTTTAGAGTTAAGCAGAAGTGCCACACAATGAACTGACAAAGCAAACTTTTCCTAAAGAAGGAGAAACCAACCACTTCCTCAACAATATGCTTCAATTTGAAGTAGGCGTTTGGGGAGTCAATCCCAAAATTGAACGATCAATCTTCGATAAAAAAAATTTAACTTAAAAAATTAATTAAGAAAGAAAACCAAAAAAATTTCTAAATTATTTTAATGTATCTTATTGATGCAGAAAGTATGACTGCGTATATGCATACAAAGCGCAATCAAAACAAGAACAGACGTGTCTTGCGTCAATTGGCGAGTCCTTATATCAGAGCTAAGTTATTGTGCCAATTATAAGTTTTGTAATCAACCGGGCGGCTGCCGCCTAGAGAAATTCGAGGAAAAACCTATATACGGCCATACCAATCATCGAACAAGGGTCTAAGGCTTAGCGCAAGCATTGTTAAACAAGAGCGGATATCTTTTTTTCTTTTTAACTTACTACCAAATCGTAAAAGTCAACCCAAAACTTGAAGTTAGGATATCAGGTGAATTTTGACTTTGAATAGTACGAATAATGGTTTGGGACCATTATCGCAAAACAACACAAAACGGATTGTGTTAAAAAGATCAAAAAGGCGAAAAGTATTTCATTGACTTGACAAACTGAAATGCGTAGAAAATGGACTAAAGCGCAAGGCGACCACTTTCCTTCTTAGAATCTTACATATTGCTAATCGAAATCATAAATCGCAGTTCTTATTTTTTTGTTGTTTTGCTAACTTTTGTTTGCATGTGTTCGAAGTTGTCTTTACAATAATTAGTTTAGAAAATGGCCTGCTGTAGTCTGCTACAATTTATTTCTTGGCATTTCCACTCAATCAGCTCCCCTTTAAATATAATGAAGTTTCTTCACAGCCTCAACCATTCCCGCAAATCCACCCAAAAGCTCTTCGCTTACGGGTAAAATCATTTCTTCTGCTGATCGAAAACGAGATTTTTTATCTTGATCTTTATCAGGTAATTCAATAGTGAAGCATATTGGCACATATTTGTCGACCTCCACGAAACTTTTCCTTTCATCGGTGAAAATGGCTATATATTAGAAAACTTTCAGTCACAATTTGGCAAACATTAAGTATATTAAGAGTCAAGCGTACTTAGTGCCTTAGCAATGGTTTCGAGGTTCCATTGAGAACGCAAAGTTGTATATACAGCTTCAGTAAATGATTTGGCCACGAACATCATTTGCTGGTAGTTATCAGGAACATATGATTTATGGATCCAAGGCTTAGTTGCTTTCTCCGTAGCCTCACCTAGCGCTATATAAACTTTAACAGTATCATCTGGTATGCAGTTTCTAATATAGTTAACCCCCGAATTAATTCCGAGGTCAGCTTCCGATAAGACAACAGCGTCTGATAATGGGTCAGCATAGAATGTGTGCTTGCCTGAATCAGATTCATAGTTAAGATCAGCTTTTCCTGCAATATTTTTTAATATCTAAAATGTGGTAAACAAAACCACTTACTTCTACACGGAGCTATTGAATTGAAATCGTCGACGTCTACAGATCTTGACTTGCGAAATCTTACTTTCTACGAGCGACAAGAAAATACTGTAAAGACAAAACCCCACTCACGACATTAATAAATTAATTGTTTACCTTTCCCTGCGAATAAACAAAATCGTCTACATTTAATACCGGTACGATGTACCAGTCGAGACTCTCGGCCATTTCGCGTATATGCTTTTTTTTGGAAAACAACAGCTCGTTAAGTATGTAAGTGACAGTAGCCGACGCTAACCATTCTTTACCATGAATGTTCGATTCAATAAAAATTGCTTTTTTGTGAGGTTTAAAAGAGATCTTAATGCCCCTGATCAAACGCCCATCAAACGAACGGCCAATGTCGAAACCCGAAGCAACCTTGGGAAATTCTTTTATAATTGAATCTAACCAGGTATAAATTTCAACCAATGTGGGAAAGAAAGTCCAGTCAAGAGACCGCACGGGGAGATTTCGTCTATCTAGAAAATAGTTGGCTTTAAAAGAAATTGAAAGCAATAAACTTTATTGAGTATTCACATTATAAATAAATTTTCTTCCGAATGCGATATTCCAGTTGGCATACAGTCTTTCCGCCGTATGATTTTTTTAAAGTCGGCCATGATCTTTGCCGCATTTATTATTAAATTGTAACAATGAAGTGCGTATTGGTTTTATTCAATTAACTGAGCAGTTTTGATTCTTCAAAATGGTTCATTTTACTGCGAAGCAAAACAACAAAATTTTTTTTTTTTTTTTTTAAATTATTGGTCACATATTTTAAATAAGAAAACTAAAAAAAAAGATTCTGTATGATAATTTTTATTCACTCAAAAACGAATGACAACTAAACGAAAGACTTTTGGATTAAAAAATATATAAAAAATATTTTTTAAAATAAGCTTTTATTTAAGTAAACTAAAGTAATATACTTTCCCTCAGTCAATTTTAGATGACTATACATAAAAGCTTCGGAAGCTTTTAGCTGTAAAATGTAAGAAATTTGTTTTTTCCACTCGATGCAAAAATTTCTTCGAATAAAACTGATGATCATAAACTTTGGTAAAAGTCATTTCCATGAAATTGAAAAAAATTCCTTTAATTAAAATCAAAGCTTTTGTTATTACATTAAATTAATTACATACTGTAAAAAGAATACAGTGGGCCACCAGTACCCTAGCTCGACAGTGGTCGAAAAAATAGTCCGATCTGAACACCACTCCCCTAGTTCGAGCCAAAAAAAAGAAGGCGGGCAAACAGATAAATACACGTAAATCAAATCAGAAACTGATTTTGAATCCATCGGTTTAATAAAAGATGAGTCTATCTCAAGCTCTTCTGAGTAATGCATAAATCCCTACAAAGTTAATATACAATATAATATACCACAAGTTTTGTAGGTTATAAGAAAAATACATCCACCAAACTCTCTTTTGTATACAGAAACTGCATTCTTTAGAAATCCGTGCAAGAAAAAGAGATGGTGTGAACAATACATACGACATATGCTAAATTTGACGATATGTTCAACAACTTTAAAAAATCGTGTAAGATTAAAAAGCTGTGCATACTTTTTCTAAAAACCGTGCAAAAAAAAAATAATGAAATTCACATTACATATTCATAAATCAAAAACCCATTTTGTTACAAGAAATAAATTAAAATTTGTGTATAGTGAAAATTCAGTCCGTAGTTACATACAACACACAAAAATTGAAGTTGAAATCAGGAGTAAAAATCAATTTTCAAGCTATTTATCGCTACTTAATAACAAGCGTGCACATTTGTTACAAACTGGATCAAAAATGCTGTGATCAGATCATTTGTCGGGTATGTCTCAAATGAAGAATTTCATTTGTTAATAACGGCCAAGTTCCAGTAGAACAAGCCACTAGCACTTGTGTGGGCGTAAACCGACTGACATCTGAACCCAATATTCCCCCAATTGTATTTCGTTGCCGTGCACATAAATTTCTGTGAGACACTGAATTGCTTGGAATTAAAAAAAATGTTTTTTTTTTTTTTGGATCCATGTTAGAACAGAAAATTCATGTAAAAAAGTGTATTTGCTCTCATTGGTGAATCAAGGCATTTCAAAGTTGTGTAAAACAAGATCGTGCAAAAAAGAATTTGGTCTTATAAACATGTCAAAAAGTTGGGCTCGAATAGGGTCTACCATGTCCGTTATACTGTTGGGCAGTTCCGCATCTTCATAAGGTTCTTCTTACTTCTTTCTTTCTTTACCAGCCCTTCGCCTTCTTTTAGACTTCTCAGAAGACTTTAACTCACAAGTAACAGTGGAGTGCTTTTGTCCTTTTCGTAGTAAAATTTACCCAAAAATATAGCGAGTTTTTCCACAAATTTCGCTCACCTCCACACTAACGTGACGTGTGACTCGAATGACGAAATGCATTACAGATCGTTTTAATTAGTATTAACGTGACGCAATCTTTAGGTTATCCACAATACGAGAATTCTACAAATCCTCCAATATGCCTCATAGGTTCATTGATAAATCTAGAAATTGCTACTGCAGGTACCTTTTCTAAAGTTTTCTTCGTCAATTTTTTTAAAACAATTTTGCCCCTCTTTAGCATTGTTGCTCGATGCCGTAGAAAATGGTCAAAGACTTTTAGTAAGTTTAAATCGCAAATTAGCATCTTTTCAATGCGCTCTAGCCTGTTTGCACGAAGGAGACAAGCTAAATAGGCGCTTATTGAAGAACTTACACGTACTGATTTACTTGGTATACCTTATGCAATACTGGTAGAGAAAGTTTCGTTAAAAACAGGATTTTTGAAACTTCGAAACCGCGATAGTTCTTTGGCAGAGACGATTCGCATAAGTGATATTGAAATTTATTTATTTGGGATTTTCGCATAAAATCACATAAATATTGACGTACATTAAAGCCTGCAACCTTGCCTACAAAGACTACGAATTCAAGACCCACAGTACATTGCAATCGAGCTAATCTATCCGTTATTTATTTCATTGCTAACAAAACTCAAGAGCTTGAGTTGCACCAGTGTGGATATCTGAGAAAGCCAATTACAAGTAAGACCAGCCTTCTCTTCGAGTATAGCAGAAAATATTGCTAGCAAACAATCAATAGTAAATGCTTTAGGGCCAATAACAGCAGATGTTTTCTCGAACACTTGTTCAATTTCTTTTAATATAGTTTGAAGTAAATACTAGTATGTAGAATACTATATACTAGTATATAGAATACTAGTATATAGAAGTACATAATAGCTTCAATATATATATAAAATAGCTTTATTAATATATATAAATATATATATATATATATATATATATATAAGAAATTGTGATTCTTTTTAATGTTCTCCTGATTGTTTCCGATTCTCCTTCGTTGACCTGGTCGCTTTTGCCCTTCTATCACAACACCATATAAATACATGCTGCAACTGTCTAATTTATTTCGCGAATGCTCTGCCCGCAAAGTAACCAAAAGCTCACCCAGGTCTTTAAAGTGACCTGAGTCATTTAGATTCGATTGCCATATAAGTGGCATAAAGATGAAGGAATCTGGGAACTGGAGAACTAGCATTCCGCACTAAATGAGCAGCTCTATCATATTCACGTACATCAAAGTAACTTTTAGCCAGAAAGTAATTATCAACGTCCGCAAGACCGTGGCACATTCCAGCTAACCATTTGACGCTGTACACCAAAACAACGTTTCTGACATTCCACTATACCCTGTCTTAACTCTCTTTTAGCGTCGAGTACGTTAAAGAAGTCATTCTCCATTACTTAACAAGTTTTAAATCTCTAGGAAAAAGCTGGAAAAAGGAAAATAATTAATTCATAATTATAAAGAGCGAGTTATTAAGCACTGCTTACGCGAAAACCGAACTGTCATGTTGATCACCCCATATTAAAATTTCCGCTATACTTCTAATCGTTGTTAATAAATTGAATAAATCGATTATATTTAGTAAGGCGTGGCGATGAATCGCCCACGCAGCCTAGGCCTACATATAGAATGAGTTAAACATTTTATGTAAAAATATTAGGAGTTAAGTGTTTTGGGAAATACGCGAACTAAACTTATTTAATTTTTATTAATCAATCTATAAGCGTGAAAGGTCGTTTTGCTTTCGGCTCTGAAGTTATGGAAGCTATCACTTTAGTGATTAGTGTTGCTCGTCTCAATATGTTTACCACAACCAAAATAAAACTAAGAATATTTCAATGCAAAATAATGCATTACTACGCACAATCTATTTTGAAGATGGGCGAGTGCGTTCCAATAAAACACTAGATCGAAAACGAAAATGTGTGCGAGTAAGCTTGTGTATGTATGTATGAAAGCTTTCAAGTTCGTAACAACCAATTATAAAACCAGGAAAGGAATTCTTTCAATAAAAAGTTCAATTTTTCATAAGTGGTTATCCGCCTGTTCCTTAACGTGCCATTTATGATATCTTCGCGTACTAGTAAAGCTAAAGAGTGCGCACTCTATTGCTATTCATCCTCTTTGGGTACATACTCGTTGACTTCGGTAAATCATTTTAACAAATTATCACGTACGCTAACCAATCGTAGCAAAAGTAAATGAGTAAATTTTAACATTGGAATTGTTAACAGAAAATGTTAATTGTTCTATAGTAATTGTATCTACAGCGAGAGCGCTGCGTGAACAATAAACAGCTGGCAAAACTTTGGTTTGCGCCAGAAAACATTAGTAGTAGTAGTGTTGTTGAAACTGTTAGTTGCTTCTGCTTATATTGAAGGAAATCTCCTCTGAGAGCAAAGTAAAATTCTACAATAACAAGTAGAGTATTCGGCTGGCGCCGAATCTCACATACCCACCGCTTTAGCATCCCCAGCTTTTATTTAGGCCAATGAGAAAGAAGCCCTCGCTAAAAGGAATTGTAAAGAAAAAATTTATCCACCATGCACAGCGTCCACCATAATTAATGTAGAACTAACGCCTCTCAGACAGATATATCTTCTTTTGAGTAATGTACAAAATAATTTAAAACATTTCGTCTTGTTTACCTCACGGTTAAAAGGCATATTATAGCTTCGTGTGAGCATGGCCGATTTTTCTCATTTTTGGCCCATAAGTAGTAGAGTAGTCTGTAAAGTAAACGTAAAAAAATTCCAGCCTTCTACTTTTATAATTTTTTGAGTAATGAGCAAAACCCAAAAATTGTTGCTTAGCGAGGTGGAGTTGCCTTCAGCTTACGCTTTACTGCGGCCGTGTTCTCTGGCCAATTTGGTCCGTTTTGAATGTCGACCTGGGTGCAGAAACTTCCGATGCTTCTACCAAATTTGAAGCCGATATCTTTGTTTTGTGTCAATAGCACGCAACGCATAGACACACAGTTACTTAGACGGACAGCCATGACTTAATCAATTCAGATTTTCACGCTCTTCAAAAATATATAGGCGCTTTGGTATCTATGAAGTTTCCCTTTGAGTGTTGCAGGCATTTTGATAACAGGAATATACCCTTCATCTTTAGCTAATCAAGCTAACATGTCTTCGGTGGTTTGCCATTGTTGTTGCGCCTACAGTCTCAGTCGATTCAGTTTGCTTTTCGCTTTACAAACATAAACATGAAATTAAGAAGCGGGTGATCGCGTTATTATTCAAACAAAATGATAGCAATAACACAAACCGACGAAAAATTTCGAGCAATTTTCTCGTACGAGAGAGTGCATGAATAAATAAACCGTGAAATAACGTAAATAATGCTAAATAAAATATAAAAAATAATAATAATACCATATATATAAATAATGCTTTCTTTAACCCATTCAACCGGTCGTAACGTAACGTTAAGAACGTATGACATTGAATAAGCGTGTAATTAAGCGGTTTTTTTTTTTTTATTTTGAAATCAAACAAAACCCAACTGTCAGTAATAACTGAATTTGAAAAATACCAAAAACGGAATAAGAAAAAGTAGTTGAAACAAAACGTATGTCAGTTCGTTTTGGAAGAAGAGCACAAAAGAACGAGTAGTAGAGGAGAGTCATTAAAACCAATAACAACGATAAGCGAAAAGCAGCTTTTAATGGTCATTGGCTTCATTTTTGGTAACGCGAATAAAGGTTAATATCTCTACTTTTGCTTGTTTGTTATGTTACTGAGAAATTACAAAAGAATTCCGTGAGGTATAGAAAATAAAATGAAAAAAGAGAAAATTTCGTAATAAAATATTTAAAAAAATAAATTTAAATAGAAAAAAGCAACGATCTCAGATAAGACAACAAGTGTTTCAATACAAGATCACTGCAAGCGTAAACTAATCATTAACAAATGATTGAATGTGAAAACAGCGAGAAATATAATAAGTATCTGTTAGTGCTTTGAAAGCGTTAACTCATACGCATACATGGATGATATTCGTTTGATAATGCGATATTGTTAGAATTGATTGGCCCGAATGCAAGGTGATGTAAAAAACTCAGTTCGCACTGATCAAGTTTAAAGCCACAAACAAAACGACAAAAGCGGTAGCAGCACGAACAACGCGAAAGTTAAATGCATGAATGAATCATCGCTTTTTAATAGTATTTGAGAAGTGATTTTGTTTTTTTTTTTGTTTTTTTTTTTTAATTCATTGAAAATCAAACAAAAGCAACAAAATATTCATGTACAATACTTTGGTTAAATATTAAAAAAAAGAGGAAAATTAATAATCAAAAAAGAAAAAAAAAAAACAAATGCAAATCAGTTAGTCATGGATTTTAATAGGAACTAATGTAGATTTAAATAGTAAGTAAACTTTTGTTAAATATAATTTCATTATTAGCACCAGAGTAAGAAAAGTTAATTATTTTTCTGTTAAATATTGAAAAAGAGAAGACAAGTTATCGTTAATTTCTTCACTCTCTTCCACTCTTCAAAAAGTTATATGATTCTTATGGCGAATATGTCGAGCCAAGAGGCTCATACAATGTCCCCTATTCACGTAAAACGGTGACAAATCAGAAAGAAGCAAGAAAGGGGAAAAAGATAGAAAGGTAGCGCCCGCAACCTAATGGCTTTGTGCCCAATCAATAAGTGTTATGACTTTATCGGCCAAGCGATCACGAAAGCTGCGACTCTACCGCACGTAGGCGCCATATTACTATCTGCTTTTTTCAAATTGGCTTGATATTGGTTTTATTTTGCTTTAATGTTCAACTTATCAAAGTTCGCCAAACCAAAGTTTGCATATTATACAAATTTAAAAATAAAACCATACGCAGTTATAAATCCGCAGTTCTAAACCGCAATTATAATCATTTAAATAAGGCAGCAATTTAGCTTCTTGTGAAACAGTTTCGATCGAAGAAAACACTTTTTAAATTGTTTACTTTCGGGAAGAGCACGGGTGGCAAGGAATGCACAGGACATTGCTCTTGTACGCAATATTGTTGGTGATATCCATAATTTATAGATTCTTATGTGTTCTTAGGAATTGCTTAGCGTAACACGCTCCCTACACATTTGGGAATCAATTAAAAAAATTGAATTCATTCGAACCGTGATTGCAACTTGCTATAAACGTGCCTTCAGCAATGCAGAGCATTTTTAAAGAAAAATTCTTTATAAAGATAGAATATTTGATTACAATGCAAGTCAGAGAAAAGCACACTACCAGAAAATGTTATTTCCGTTCAGGTATTATTTAAGCGCAGCTGCCCGCATATATCATGATGAGTTTCGAAACTGAGCTGAAGACTTCAACGGAATATTCAGGTAGAGAAAAAGGAAAAAGTTTGTTGATTGGGTGGCTTTTTACACTCAAGTTGATACATGTAGGAGCGAAAAGCTTGAAATCAAGTTTGCTTTTTATGTCTTAAAAATCTTGAAAAATTTCTTCTTGGATTTGTTAAAAGTATATTTAATTTAAAATAAGTTTTAAAAAAATAAATAAAAGTGAAATTAAAAATAAATCGATGTATGACATAAGGAAAAAACATTTAAACAAAGGAAAAAAAACTTTAAATGAACCCTAATGCAAAGATAAGGGATTTGTGTTATTGATAGTCATGTTTGTAAAATGCATTCACTTATATAAAATACTTCCGTTATATAAAATATGTGTACGCTAGAGCTTTAGTGTGCTAGAAATAAATTACATTTGAAAATTGCAAACTCTCAAGACGACAACTTTTCATTAGGAAAGCGTGATATATACCCCAGAAGAAAATGAAGTTAAGAAACTTGATTGTGGTGATACGTATCTACCATCGAAAGCAAACAATTAAGTTGTTTTCTAATTGCTTTACGGTGATCTTTGGCGCAAGTCACATTTCTTCAAATTTCAAATCGAATGCATTTTGTGCGAATATCTGTTGATGAATGACATTACCTT
Source organism: Glossina fuscipes (assembly GCF_014805625.2). Taxonomy (NCBI): domain Eukaryota; kingdom Metazoa; phylum Arthropoda; class Insecta; order Diptera; family Glossinidae; genus Glossina; species Glossina fuscipes. The sequence continues at coordinate 17,967,291 of NW_023998416.1, forward strand.
GTGTAACTTGGAATGGAATTCAATTAACCAAATATCAAATCTCTATAAAATTTTCTTTGACTTTGCACACTCAAGGAAGAAATAAAAAAAAAAAAAAAAAAAAAATGGGATTAATGCAAAGCAAAGTTAAGTGAAATGACAAAATACTTCTGTAACCTCCTAACGGATGATAAGAATAAAAGGGAAACATCGAGAAATATCAATGGTAAGGCCATTTTGCGCCTGCAACGAGTGCTAGATACCCTCTTTTTGACACGGCCTGATATACAAATAATTTTAGATAATATTTAATCCATGCAGATCGTTATTCGTCTTGGACGAATTTTGGTAGTCTATTCCTATCAACTCTTGGCATAGCAGTAGGCTTTCTATGTACTTTTTCTAAATTTTTATATAAGACTAGGTATTAAACGTGTCTGTGCGTTGGGATAAAATTCAAATTTATTGATGATATTATGAGTGCCATCGCGCTAGACACTTCGAGTTTTCGAGTCAACTCGACGCGAACTCGATCGTCGTCAATCAGTAGCTTGCAGTACCGTAGATGCTGCCTATTGTCGTCCGTCTCTTTACACATTGATATGGCATACATTGAATGGCAGTTTGTAAGCAACCGAAATTTGTAGTGTACAAGCATCAACGTCAAATTTATCTATCTACCTATCTAAAAAATTTGGGACGAAATAAAAGCGTTAAATACTAATTCATAAAACAATCAATTTCAAGGCAAAAAATTTGTTGACATGACTATTTTATATTTAACTTAGCATATTGACATTTGTTTTAATTCGTGACGTTTTCGGACTCTTTTACCACTTGCGTATTTAACCGAATTCACAAAACCCAAATTGTTTATTTCAGTTTTTACTACTTTAAGAATTGCAATTAGAAAGACGGACGGACACATGAATACTTTCGCACTGATGAGAATATGTGCTCTTTTAGAACGTCTCTGTCATGTCAATTACTCCCACAGCAATAATGTTATTATATCGATAACCCCTTGGCAGTATGAGTACGTTATGACAATATGAACACTTTATCTGCGACTACATAAGTCAATTTACATAATTACAATGCAAACACAAAATGTGCCAGAAGAGATAGTCACATAAGTGTAATCGGAAGGAAAGACTACTCAAGTAATTAACTTTATCCTAATGTCCTTAATAACAACGATCATCAGACCGCAGTATCAAGAGAAATTTATGTGCTAAAGATTGAAAAGGTTGACATAGGTTTTACGGGTGGTAAAGCACCCGAACATAGCGCTGAGCAGAAAGTCAATGATTGTTTCGCAAGAGGAATGGATGGATGTAGAAGATATGAATACCCTCCTACCGTACGTATGTTATGGATGAGATATATAAGGAAGCTGTAAACTCGTTTTATTAAAATGTTGGGCGATTGAGAGCAAAGGATTTTGTAGGAAGCAATACAAATTTAAAAAAAAGCATAAACGAAAGAGGAAACGTGATCTCTGAGTTTGACGTGAGGTGAAGAACTTATAAAACAGTTGACAATAAGCTTAAATTTATGTAATCTATAAGACGGTTAATTGGGTAGCATTTCAACAGAATACACTACATGCGTCGAAACTGAAAAGAGAGTCTGCGATTGAATACTTAATCTAGAGAATAGTAAAGCGACTACATCTGTATGTGGAAAGAATCGATCGGAGGGACGATTACATTTTTATCATTCCGGAATCGTTTAGACTGATCCATGCTTTATACGTTGTTGTTGTACGTTATTTATCGAATTAGCTACTTTTAAAAAGGGTTTCCTTTTCTATTTCATTTTGAAGTTTTAGAAGACTTTCATAATTTTCACATACCACTTATATGAATTCTTGTCCGATAATTGGCTACAGAACTTCATTTAAACAAATTTATTAATGCTTATAGCAAAGATTTTGAGACTCTGTTTAAGAGAAGTAACAACAAATTGAAGATAATATCATACACTTTTTTCACATACCATATGTCGCGAGTGCAAAAGTACACATCGATGCCGGAAAACAATCACACATGCAACACTGAAATTATTGAGAAAATTAAATTTTTACTACGTTTGAAGAAGAAAGAAAGAAAAAGCTACGGCACGTTTTTGTGTTCAACAGCATAGGAAGAGTTGTATATAACTTTACCTTGTTAAATATGTATGTGTGTTTGTATCATTCATTCCCTTCAATTTGCTTTCGATGCTGTCGCTGTCGCTGTTGTTATTTATGCTTTTTTTTCTGCGATTGCAATTTCGCGTCCGTTTATTGTTTCTTTCACCATAAGTATGCACGGGTGTATATGAATAGCGTTCACATTTCCACGACATTTACTGTATTTGGTGAACACGTAAGCAAAAAAGTGTTTTAATTTCCTACATATACGATATTAACCTTTCCAATTTTTTAATTAAGAGAATTTTTGTAACTTTCGCAATAAGAAAAATGCAAAATATTGCATTTTCTCGTTTTCTATTTTTTTTTTTTTTTTTTTTTTTTTTTTTTTTTTTTAATACGCAATGTCAATAACAACAACAACTAACTGCACAACAACACTAAATTATTTGCTTTATGATAATGCCTAGAGGAGCATATAAAATATTAAGCCTTTATCAGGCCGATACGCACGTATTTACTTTCCCCATTCAATTCACCCTAATATTGATTGTCGTACCCGAGATAGCTGACATTATCATTATTATAAAGATCAATATTTTTTAGATGACTTAATACAATTTTCGATGATCTCATCATCGTTAACAACGTATTTATAATATTGTATAGTTGTATAGTTAATTATTTAAAATTTTCATTTAGCACTATTTTACATTTCAATTTATGCACATACACACATTTATTTTAACTCAGAAAACTTTGCATATATTTGACATATTTTTAGTATAATTGCAGTGGATTCACATGCGTATCTATTTACTTCAAAGAATATTCCCTCGCATTAATAATTAAATCAATTATAAAGGAACTTTAATGAGATTTCCTTTATTATATTCAATTTAATCCACAAGTGTTTATACCCATATGTGGTTTGCTTTAGATATATGGAAAGAACATCGATGCCTCCGTTTACCAGTTTAAGATTTTTTTTTAATATTTCGCACGAATTCTTATATGATGATATTTATTTTTATTTAAAGTCTTCAGATTGCGAAAGAGCCTGGAATCATTACAAGATTCTCTTTTACTGCGTAATTAATACCAATTATTGATTAAAGATTTCAATAGAATCAAAATGAAAATCTGGCTTCAGCCTTCTTTTCATATATATACGCTACAACATTTGTGGTACAGCAGTATATTAAGTTTGTGCAGATGTATGCAATATCTAGAAGAACTTGAAATGGACTCATCTTTCAATTAGATTGTCTGTCCGTCTGTCCGGTGTTTAATATACAAGTCGAGGTGTTTTGATAAAATTTGCTGCACTGACGTGTTTAGGGCCTAGGATGAACAATATTGAAAATGATTCAGATTCGATCTTTCCTTCGCCCACTTCACACACAATATCTTATTTTGAAAAATCGTTATTTGAACAACTGTAAGGCAGCGTAGGGTATATAGTGGGTATTTAATGATAAACTGTAGCCCACTGTAGACCTTTTACTTGATCATGACTTCATTAAGAAGAGGTTGTATTTAGCGTAGATCGAATATTTACTCGCGTAAATGAGAGAAAAACCCCTTTGATCACATTGCGTAAGAGCAATATGTCAAAATATGAGATGACTGCATATACTTTGACTTTGAGAAAATTCAACGTATTTCAGATTATTTAGCATTGCCATATTTACTGTCCAAAGGCGGGGCATGCTTTGCAAAACTCGTTGTTTCATTTGTAACAACCAAAAATATGCGTACAAGGTATCGTTACGTGTATGTACACTTCTGGATTTGATTATGTCAGTCTTTCCGTCTGAGTTTTTGGTTAAAACACACGCTGACCGTAAGGCCTACGTTTAGTATAAACACTTAGCACTTAGCCCACTTAGTCGATGACCGTAGAATACATATGAAAATGTACGATACGGTTTCAAATATCTTGCAATAATTATAAAACTCAAATAAATTTTCGATTAAAAGCTGACGCAAACTTTTGTTTTGCTAGTTTGGAAAGCGTTTTGTGTGATCGCGCCATGTGACGCCCTTTCTTGTACACTTTCAAAACGTTGTCGCCAAGCCAAGCAATTAAGTTTTGATAAACATATTTTCTATCGGCAGCAAAGAGTAAGTTGATATAGTCGATATAGACATTTCCTCCAAGTCTCACATCAATTAAGAGAATTCTCAAAATATTTCTGGTTGTTGCAAACGAAAAGAAAAAATGAATGTGCCGTCCAGTGGCAGAGGCAATGATGATTACATTCTTGATAAGGTCTAACAAACCAATAAAATACAAAATAAGGCAAGAAAACAAAAAACAACATACAGGCGATAAACATAAAAATTGAAATCTTTCCGCATTAAAAAAAATAAAATAAAGAAACGCAATAATAGTGTTATTCACTCTTCTTGTTAGGCAGCCGTGCATCGAAGCAAGATCTTCAGATTTTGAAATGCTGTACGGAAAGGACGAGAAAGGCTTGAAAGTCATTTTATATTCGCATTGAAGGTTAACTAGCCTACGTTGAAAGTTATTAAGAATCGTTTATAGTCATGTTTACGGCGATCAAAAGAGAAAAATATTGCTTCTTCGCTAAGTGAAAAGATTATTCATCAGTCATTACTTGTTTTTTTTTTTGTTTTCTTATATACTTTGAAGTCAGATTTTAACTGATATTGTTACTCTCCCCCTTCCGCCCCCTCTCTCTTTTTCTTATTCAAGCCAAAAATTTTATAAATTTACATATATGCCTACACATATACATATAAGATCTTCAGTAGCTTTTCGGGGCGGGCCAATACATTAATTCAAAGATGCTCCTAAGATATCCTAAGAAGTATGTTCAAGATCAATTTGAAATTCTAGGTTGATTCTGCGAAGCCTACTTTTGCTTGATATTCCGCAAAGTTCTCGGTAACGATTTGAAGCAATATTCCGCATTAATTCATTTATATAACACTCAATTCATATTCATACCGATACAACATTTGAAATAAGCGAATACTATATAATTTATTAGGGGGAACGCATTTTAGACTGCGTAATGTTCTTATCAATAAGATATCGCCCACAGTCGGATATTCGCGAACACAACGTCCTCACACCATTTCTATTTTCGGGCACACCTATCAAGGATTCGTTAAAATATACATTTTCAATCAATGAATGCAAGCTTCTATATCCGTATTGAGAAACACGTCCATTTTTATGGTTTACAATTCAAAAAGAATGCTGAAGGGTAACACATTCATTCTCAGAATTAATTGCCTCATGGATCTAGTTTAAATATGAAAAAAAAGCAGTAGACCCGCGAAAGCACTGGTAATAACTAGAAGACTAAAAGTAAAGTTTGAACACAAACGTAGGGTTCTGTATGCTTTCATTCAAACTCTACGAGGTCATATCAGCCGACATTATAAAAAAGTCTAACGAGTAAAGCTCTTTACTGGGTGTCGTTTGCTCACCTGGAACGTCAATTTTAGGAAGAAACTTCCTTAACTTAACATAAGCATGAAATAGGGTCAGTAAGATCGAGTCATCTATCAAACCTCTAAAATAGTTTTTTATAAAGTCCTGAAAAAATCATTACCCTCTTGTTCGTTTGTGAAGAAGAATACTTAAAGTGAGAATGTCAGCAACATAGTGTATTGTACCCGCTTCAGTTTGGGCATCGTAATAATACTTTTGGCAGTCGGTGTTTTATCTTAAAGAAAAATAATTTTTTTTTTTTTAGTTAACTCAGCTTTTTGCGAATTAAGCGCAATTACAATAAATAACTTTAGAAGCTTAGGAAGCCTTCTGTTTTGGCTTATTAATTTACTTAGATAATCAAGTAATCAGCTAACGAAAATATATCTCTGGACTGATTATGAGCTTGAATTGTCGTCAAGCTCTATTTTACCCAGTTCAATCCAGTCAAGTTCACATTCAAACCCTTTCATTAATCGATAGCAGAATAGGTGCTGTTCACTTATTATTTCTTCTAAAAAATTTCTCTCCATTGTTGTTATTATTAGTACCAGCTCGTCTGTAATACCTGCCTACAGTTACAGAAAGTTCTGGAACTGTCGACGCACTTCGAGCTCACTAGTTGTGAATAATAATTGATTTTACTTTAGATTTTTCTACTACCGAATAGTTCTAAGCTATACTACTAGTTATGTGAGTTATTTTTGAACAAAATGGCGGCAAACAAAGTTGCGAGCCTTCCGTGAACTAAACATCCTACACGAAGAAAAAAACAAAAAGAAGGAGAATTTGTAATTGAGAGACGCGAACGCTGCTAATAAAAAGGAAGTAAAACCTTGTAATTTATGCGAAACCTGAATGGAAATCGTAAAGTGGCGCTAAATAAAAGTAGTATAGCAATGAGCATCAGAAAACAAAACATAGCGTGTACAATAAACAGATGTGATGACTGAATAAAGTGCTTAACGAACCAGACCTTCGGAGGCCGTCCATACGTGTTGTATGCGTATATGTGAGCGTACAACAAATCAAATACAAGCGGCCTAAATAGCAATGAAATCCTATATTCAAAATAAATAATAATTTTTATGTGATCAGATATAAAGTGTTTTTACATCGAATTTTTATGTGCATCTGAAATTCGCGTTCTAGGATAACATTAATTTGAAACGAAAAAAATTAAAAAAATTCCGCGTCACATAACCCTGACCAATAATTGTTTTGATTGTGTATTGTGTAAAAATAAAAATTACTTAATTTCTCAATAATTGATTAAAAATAACAAACAAAAATTAAGCATTTCGAGTGACTATATTTACAAAAAAAAAAAAAAAAAAAAAAGGCGAAAAAATTAAAATTTTGCAAAAACATATGCAAAAAAATAAAAAACAAATATGTTTAATAATAATAAAATATATATTCTATTTGTTTTTCTCTCTCTCTGGCTTAAGGCCAAAATTATGACATATATATGTATGTATGTACTTTTGTTTGTTTGCCTATTAATAAACATGTACTTAAATGTATGGCAATATTGTTGCTCGGGAATGTTTACCAAAAATGAAACAACAAATCGTTAACGTAATTCTTACTTAAAAGCGTGTTATAATTAAAAGAAAAGAAAAAAAAATAAATTGGAAAAATATGCGTAGATCTGCTTTAAGGCCAACCCTCAATGCCTTCTACGGATATCTGCTTGAGGGCGAATTCTCTGCGATCTTCCCGTTAATAATTTTAAAACTACAACTGCAAAGCATTAGATGACGTTATAAACTGTTCCTATCAATAGTCGGATCGACGCGTTTTTTACCTTGATTTTTAAACTGTCGGCAATAATTATTAATCTTCTTATTATTATTATAATTGCGTTACTCCAAAGTAATACATTGTTGGATTAAAGTTAAGTGGGCGCTCCCAGCTCAGCTCTATCTATATTAAAAACGAATGCTAGATAATAGTATGGCAAGAACAAATTAGTTCGTTCCCTTTTCCAAATGCACTTTTGGATGCTAAGTAGAACTATGACTTCCTCATTTAAAAGCACTGCCTTTAAGCTGGAAACAGCCGTATAAGTTATCACACTAAAGCCTAGGGTTTTGAACCTTTGCGTTTTGCATAAGCGTAGTTCTTTGTCATAGTAATACTATCTACGAGAAACTTTACGTTTTCTGCTTAATTTGTAGGGCAATGTTCTTACGCGCGAACAAAACCGTGGAGGAGGTACGATATTCAACGATGAAGCAAAATACCCATGTCGCCCAATTTTGAGAGTTGGCAAGACGTGCTGTATTAGAATTTGTTCTAATCGAATGAAACCATCACTAAGGAATGCCAGCAATAATAACTGACGACAAAAGTGGGTTTGGTGCTCTGGAAGTTATGATAACGTGACTTTTCAGTAAGAAGAGACTCTGTTCCGTAGAGTGAAATTTCTTCAGGGAGTGTTCACAGTTATAACCTGCAATGTCGCACCTTTCCCGGTGTCATCAGCATGAATTACTGCTTCCGGTTAATACGGGTTTCAATAGATGGCTTTGATTATTTGTCCGGACGTTGCTTCCGTTCCTACCGCAATACCCAAATGTGGATTCCTCTCTCAAAAGGCTAGAGCTTTTTTTTTCGAGATAGAATTGGAAAACTGCCTGAGATGTTGGAAAAAGTGGTGATAGCCAATGATGGACAACATTTAGAATCGTTGTTATTGTTATCATTAGTGTTGTTATTATTATTATCTATGGGCGATGATCAATTCGAATAAGTAAGGCCTGTGATTAAATTTAGTTTCCAAGCAAGTCTAAGATGTCTATATAGGTTTTTGCGGCGTTCGGAAATCTATTAACGCATGAAACTGCATAAAACGACTAAAAATCTTATGGTGACCACAACTACATATTATTATGAGATTTCAGAAACCTTTTGCTTCTCGATATTAATGGAGGCTTCTGTTCGTTTTTTCCCATTTAGTATAAAAAAACCGGCATATAATGTGCATCTAAGTTAATGAATGAAACCCTTTTTTAAGATTACACCGTACCGCTACCTCGTAGTTTTCGATTCAAAATAATTTTCGTTTGTTCATTAAGAATATAGTTAAGCGTTTAATGTCTTGAATTGAAAATAAAATACATACGTATTTTTGAGCAAGTATTTATGGATTACAAACGGATTTACACCATTAATATATCTGCCACTACTGTGTGCCAAAATGAAATTATAATATATATTAAAGCAAAAGAAGCGAATGACGTAAATAAAAATGTTGGGCAAAGTTTCTTTATTAATCGACAAAAATATGTTAAAAAAAAAATGCAATTAATTTTATTGATATTTGAGAATTTGTCCCAGAAAATATTTGTCTTGACCACTCATATGACTAATTGTCAGTAAACGACCGCATGATTAAAAATACTTTTTCAATTTTTATTATTGTTTTGGATTTTTTTTCTGTCTTCTGCCATTTACGAAAGCATCATATTTATCAAGATTTGTACTTAAAACAGTTTTTGCTTCAGGATTTGATTTCAAGAAAATTACAATGCACGAAATGTGGGGATATTTGACGCCGTTGTATATGTAGTAATAACGAATACCGAATAGTTGAACATATTTAAGTTCTACTTTATTGCGCTTGCATGTGATGGGCACATATGCGTTCTATGTGCGGTATCTTTATCGGTACACATTCAAATACAAATAACCATAAACACGTTTTTTTCTTTTAAATACACTCCAAATCCGTTATGCAAGATACAAGAATATCGAGGACCTATTGCAAATATGTAGAAAAATAAAAACATTAAAAATATTTAGGACCACCTGTGTAAGGTAAGCTTCGGCATCGCACTTTTTGCAATATGAGAAAATCTGAATAAACAAACATATTAGTCTAAAATTTGCGAGATTGAAAGAAGCAAAAGCCAAATAGGTTGCTCTAAAATAAGCGAGCAAGTAAGTGTGAAATTCAAAGAAGCAAATTTTTAAGTACCCATTGCTTTGTCAAATTTCACAAGTTTGCCTACATTGCCATATGAACAGGCATTTGCGGAGAAACCGCCCATAACACTGTACGTATTCAGCAGCGTATTTCAATACAAACAATTAAGATGTAGAGTGTTCTTTAAAATTAGAAAGAAAAAAAAAAAAAAATGATTACATGAGCAAAACTATTGAACCTAGTACCTGTTAAGTGGCGAAGCAATCAGTTCGTTACTTCGATTTAGTAAATTTCGGACATTATTTCGCATATTGTTTACATCGCTGGAAGCTTTGGGCAAATAGATATTTATGCGATCAGGTTCTACAATTTTAAGCAGTCGAGTTTGCGACTTCCGAACAATTTTCATAAAGTTTGCTTTATCTTGTGTTGTCAACACTTTTAATAGTTGTTTCGTCTTGATATTCGGCAAATACAACTGTGATAACTGTTCTCAAAGAATACACGCCTAAATTGCAATCCATATAACTTCCGATTAGTGCTCAGCATTGCTTAAATTTCACGATAAATGGTATTATGAACTTACTTTAAGCTCACGCTTACGACTTCTATATATGTTCGTGGAACTGTGATGACTGCTTGTACTGAACGAATTCACCGCGGCAGTTGCTACGTGACGTTTGGCTGCTAAAACTGATGCTTTCCTAATACTCATATAAAAAGAAACTACTACTCGGATCGCAACTATCGCTAGGGTCTTTTCTTCTCTCTCTGATGCTAATCATATCTACCCTTATCTTAATAGGAATTTATTGTTGAAATGAAAATTCGTGGAAATTGGTTTATTAATGGTCTCAGCCGACACCATCAAAGGCTGACAAATGGCAATAATTTCGACTAAAGCAATTTTTCGAAACGACTATAATTACGTATACTTCAGTTCGTATGCTTCCCCGACTACATTTTTAAACAGTACATGCGTATATGAGTACATAAATCCGTGCAAGCAATTTCTGAGAGCCAAAGAAATTCCGTGGGAGCAGGAAAATGTGTTATAAAGTTGGCAAAATATTGGACCCTTTTTCTCTTTTATTAATACGTTCAATTACTTTCAAATTTTAACCGAAAATCAACCCTCCAAGAATTATTTACATTTCTTCGTCACTTAAATTGCAATTATATATATCCAAGTTCCTTTACAGCTTCGATCATTCCAATAAATCCATCCAAAAGTTCCATGCTTATGGGTAAAATCATTTGCTCCGGCAATTCAAAACGATACCATCTTCCTTTACCAGGTAACTCAATGGTAAAAGATATTGGTATACCTTTGACTGCATAAGCCCAGTCTTTGCTCCCACCGGTAAATCTTTCTAAATTTTTCAAAAAATTCAATTCATTTCCTAAGTATAGTTAAAATCGATTTGATATACTTAAAACATTAGCGCTGGATCCGCATTTGTATCTTGTACCAAAACGAGTCGCTAAAGCTTTAGCGAAAGCCCTCGCTACAAACATCATTTGTTCGTAGTGTTCGGGGAGCTCTTTGGTATGAGTCCAGGGTGTGAGCACGCATTGTGCAGCCGAATGTAGCCCTACATAAATTTTAAGAACACCATCTGGTATACTATCAATAAAATTTTTCAATTGCTGTATTTCCGGTTCAGATTCAGCGTGGGGGCCAGCATATTGAGTAGAACAAGGATCACTCTGTTTCTCTTTAATGAGTTGGGACGATCAAAATAAATGCCTTTAGAGATTAGAAAAAGTAAAGTGTTTTACTTACGTCCCCAGAGAAAGCCGAAATTACGATTTAAATCCGTACCTAGGCAATCGGGACTTGCCGGTCTTCTTGATTTCCGCCATAATCGTTCCTGCAACGTAATAGGAAACGAACATAATGTACAACTTTATAAATAAAACGCAACATATAGTGTACCTTCTTATGTGAGTAAACAAAACCGTCAACGTTCAATACAGGTATGATATACCAGTCAAGGCTCTCAGCCATAGTGCGTACATCCCGATTATGAGAAAATAATATTTCCTTAACTACATAAGTAATAGCCGATGATGTTATCCATTCTCGAGCGTGAATATTTGACTCAATAAAAATTGCTTTCTTTCCCGATTTAAAGGAGATTTTAATACCCCTTATTAATCGGCCCTCATACGAGCGTCCGATATTGAAGCCAGTAACTATTTTGGGGAATCTATCGATGAGTTCATCTAGCCATGCGTAGATTTCGCACAATCTGGGGTAGAAAGCCCAATCAAGAGGTCTAATAAATGGCTGGCCTGGAACCTGCTTATGTCTATGAAGAAAAAATTTGTGCTTACTAGCATAACTTTTTGAAAATTTGAACTTGAAGATTTACATTACGGACAATGGCCCACTTCCATCATAAGTTGGTTCATTTGCAGAGCAAGGACGGATAGTCCTGCAATTTAGGACACGTTGTCGCGATTCGTGCTCATAGACTTCCATGGCCTTTTCCCATATAGGTTGCAGTAAATGATTTTTTTTTTTTTGTTGATTTATTCCTGCGATAAGGCAGGCTTGGCTTTCACAAAATTAATAATTTTTTGTTCAATTTATTAATTACACATATTCTAAATAAAGAAATAAAAAAAATAAAAAAACGATAAAGTGAATATGACCACAAAATTACGAATATGAAAAAATCGATTAAATTCAATGGCAACTAGCATGAAAGGCGCAATAAAAATTATAAGAAAGAAAATCAAAAAAAAAGTCAACAAAAAATATTTTTTTTTTAATTTAAATCAAAAGTGTTGCGTTAGTACCTGATATCTCCTGGTGGTCTCCACGTGTTTTCTCCAGGCGAATTGAGACGTGGTCTTTCGATCCACGCTTTCAACTGATTGAAAAGTTTTATCTCAAAATGGTAATAATTCGCTTTAGAAACGGAAATAAGTCGCACGGATCCAAATCAGATGAGTGCGGCCATCAAATACCCGCGCCGAATAAGTTTTTGCTGAAAACTTTTACTAGGTTTTCAAGGTAAGCTTAAAGGCTTATCAGAAACGCTAACCGTTCACCTCTTCTTAGGGTTTTTAAAGATGGTTTTCAACAGTTCACAAAAAATTTAATCTCAAATATGCAAATCTTTGGAGAACGTTTTCAATCAGCTAACTTTCAAAAACTTTAAAAATGGTCGACTATTGAAAAGCCAGCACTTCCAGTATAACGCTCGTAACTTAGGCAGGAAGTTGGGTCAATATCCATGTCGCTCGCCTAAATTTTGAGCGCAATACAGTTATAATGTTAAACGGAAAGCGAGTTGTAGTATATGCCGTTCACCTTCATAGTTTCGTAAAATTAAGCCAACACTTGAAACGATATCTTGGATATTCGGAGCAGAACGAGATATTAAACAAGCAAAAATTATGCGATATCGAATTTTTGGAACTTGTGGTACACCCGTCTTTTATTAAACCGATCTATTCAGAATCATTTTCTACATCGATCTACACTTGTGTTTCTGTCTGTCGATCCATCTTGTTTTGAGGTATTTTGATAAAGACATATTTTGGCCCAAGTGTGAACAGCATTAAAAATGGTTCGATCAGATTGCTTCGGAAGTAGTATAGGGTATACAACGTCATAAAAACTGCGACAAAAAGTCCAACATAACGTAATCATTGCGTAGGATTTTCGGTTTTCAAACGATATTCGCCTTATGAGGTTATTTCGGATTATGATGCCAGATCAAGCCCAAACAAATACACAGCAAAAGCAAATTGATGGATACGATGACGATGTAAATCAAATCAGTTTTGTGGATGCCTCGTTCAATCCACTCAAATTCTCGATATTACATTCCTTATGGAAGATCTGGTTCTCTCAGGAACATTCCACTTAGTTTACATTACAGAGACAGGAAAGTAGTAACACCGATCCCTGGCTGACTCAAATTCGTGCAGGGGTTAACAGCTCCCGTAATATGACGATGTATAAGTCTCCGCTTTCGGCATATTATCTCGTGAGAAAAACATGCACAATATTTATAAAAGACGCAATAAGAATGAAAACACTTTACTAACAAGATTACTTTTTACTCATTATTTTCGTTGATACTTTCCCTGTTGATTGCTATGGAAAGATAATCAACTATACAAACGCAGTTGCCACCCACATCACAGAAGACACAAAAACACAAAACAAACAAGGAAAAGCATATATAACTACCATGAACGGGTAACAATGAAGGATATTAGATGGACCGTTTGAATTGTTAACACGACCATACCAACCAACCACCACACAGAACACATTAATCATCATTATTTAGATATCTATCACTATATCACTATACTACCAGCTAAGCAAGAGTTGCGCGAGAGATGTTTTCATCGAGATAATGTGGGACTTATGCACACAAATAAATAAATAAATAAGCAAAGAGCTACGATACATACGTACATACATACGTGCACGAAAGCAATTGTTAACCAAATATGCTTATCAATATTTCCCTCATGCAAGATTTTGGAATTTATTTACCACAAAAACCAAAAACATTCATTTCGCAACATATGCCAGAAAAATACGGCGAAGAGTGTTTACATACGAAGATAACTGATAATTTTTTTTCCATTTTCAAAATTCATGCATATATGTGTACGTGTACGTTCTCGTATTTAGGCAATGACGTTCAGTTTCAATTATTATTTATACATGCGATTATATGCATTATCATCTGTGCTGTCGTCTGCTCAATGTTGTGTCATATACCGCTAAAAAGAATTTAACGAGTTTTCCTCTTTTTTGTTTTTCATCATTTTCTAAATGTTTTTTATAAAAATTTATTTATTAAACCTTTTTTCCTCGTCTATCTTAATGCATACAATATATTGTCGTCGTTGAAATGTTATCAGCTCAAGTCTCTACAATAGTAACTTAAACGCTACACAATAGCGTCAACAAGTATTCACGCGTTGTTCTTTTCTTTTTCATTCTAATACATTCTTTTATTTCATACATTTTTCTTATCTTAAAGAATTTTATTTATTATTGTTAATACAACACAATGTGTGAATATATCTTGCCCTGGTATTCGTTCTTCTAGGCAATTACGGAATGTAACTTGAAAATTAAAAAAATATTCTATGATTTCCTCCATTCTCTTTCCAATATATTGCTTCAACGCATTTATCACAGAAAATATTAAGCCTTTTCGGTATTGCGGGCCAAAGAACGCTTAGTTCTTGAAAGTTTTAAAAAACGTTCAATTAAGACAAGAATCGTAGAAAAACTATGATTAACACATGGAAAGTGTAGTGAGAAGAAAATTGCAACAATCAGTGCGATCTGAAAGAAAAAATTCCGTTAGAGCTAACATTGCTCTATTAATGGTGAAATCGGTTCATCATGCTCTTGCTGGGCTATCTTTAGGAATTACTATAACCTTTTTACCTGAATTGTTTCATTTATCTAAAAAGTTGTCCAGAGGCACTTTTGCTTAATACCTAGAACGTTCGATATGAGCTCACACCCATATTAAATATGTTGATTTAAATCCTTCGCTACTCCATTTGCCTTTCTATTTCCTACGTTCTCAAATGCCGCAAAGTTGTAAATACACAGTTAACCATATAATGCTTTGAAAACAACTATAAATTGTCTTTGAGAACAATAACTTTATATTGTTCCAAAAATTTCAAGTTAACCCAAAAACAAATAAGAAAATTATATCCGGCTAGGGCCGAATCTCTTATACCCGCCACTTTTTTCTTAAAAAACCGAAAAAATGTTTGTACAGGCATACACGGAAATCATGATTGCATCTGTAATGGGTTATGAATGAGCACGAAATTCAATTTTTTGGCTTTCGAAGACAAGGCTATTCTCCGTTTAATTTGTACTCTGGGTGTATCCTTTGACCGATTTGGTCCATTGTTAATACCAACCTTGTCGCAAGAGCTTCTAATGTTTCTTCTAAATTCGAAGCCAACAACCCCATCCTTGGGGCCAGGAGAATGCTTAGCAAAGACATCGAATGGATGGACAGACGATGCAGATCGAATGGGATTTCGATGCTGATAGGCGACTTTTGTAATTTACAACGTCTCTGTAACTTCCCTCTTTTGACAAAGTCAACACGCTCCCGACCCCTTCTAACACAAATTCGCGGAGGCGAAGTAACAATAAGATTGATAATCACCGCTACAAAGCCTTTCATTTAGCATCGAACAAAATCTTGTTTTTATTTCAAAATTTTCTTTCAAACATCCAAAGATGATACAAACTTAATATAGTCAGCACAAGATTCAAGGTGAAATCAAAAATTCTCAGCTGTCTGTCTGTCCTTTTAGCCGCGGCTATCAAAATGTTTCCGTTTATATTTTTGCTGGATGGTCACACACCGAGTTTGAAAGTGGATGCCATCCGCCCACGAAAGATGAAAAAAAACAACTTACATATCGTGGCAAATAGTAAGCGAAAGCTTTAAACAAAAATATATAATAAGTGAAAATATGATTCGAAATGGTTAATTGATCAAAATCTGAAGCAACATTTTTATTAGATCGAAGACTATTTTAATTTTCTCACTTCCTGTTTTTATAAATTATCCATCAGCGAAGGATGCCATTATGTCGAGCAATTATGCAACAAATTGAAACAATTGTAAATCAAATTTTCGAATTTGATTTGCCGTTCTAAGAAGGAGTGCTTTGCTAGACCTGCCATTTTCCTTCCATTTCCAAATTTTTTTACTTTTTTGCCTATCCTTTCATGTATGGAAATCAGGGCAATTAATAATTCTTGCACTTTTTTTCTTTTTATGCAAATTGAGAAATGTAAAGCTGTCTTTAGAGAATATAAAGTTATGTTACCGCCTTCAACCCCTTGTATGCCTTGAGGCAAGAAAATATGCGATCTATAAATAAATATCAATCGATACTGGATACTATAGGATGAGCATGTTAGGGAGAGACATACGGAAAATTTACTATTAATGTGGGTATCTAAGATTCGCTTCAAGCTTTCTGCTTTGTTTCTCAATATATTTAAGAGCATTTCTTATTGCAGAGGTTAGATATCAATATTTGTACATTTTTATATGCGAATGTTTTTATGTATTTCTGGGAATTTAAGACTCCATAAATACACTGCAATTCCATATAATGCCTATAAATGTCTGCATTTGAAAGATTCAAGAGATTTTTCATTGCATTTTCGCACACAAGAAGTTCTTGGTCAAGTTTGCTTAGCGCTATCTTATGGTAGCTACGTGCGCCTGAGTGTCTGTGCATTGCAGTTGTTTTTGTCATTTTTAAGTTTGCGATAATAAATTTCCTGTTTTAACCATAAAGGTTAGAAATTATTTTCTGGCAAAAACTTATAATTTATGCTTATCGTATATTGTAGGTAATGTGTGTGACTTGGTTTTTTTTTTTTGTTTTTTTGCATGACTATTAATGACTCCAAAAACTAAAAGTTAAATAGAATAAAAAAGGGTATGAGTTTTTCATAAATATTTCTATAAGAAAATTGTGCCTTGGCTAACGAGAGCTGAAACCAAAAACTACTACTAAAGCGAAGAATAATGGATTGAAATCAGAGCAGCGATAGTATGCAATAAATCAAAGTTTAAGGTCATTTTAGATGGTGGCGAACGCTTTCTTTGATCGAACGGTATTGTGCCGCTACTGCACGAGGCCATAGCATACCTATCAACAATACTCTGAATTGCTTAGATTTCAGTTTTTCCTTACATTTTGCTAACAATTTTCCTTTTTCCAGACTTTATTAATTTATCATTCCTTTTGTAACACCTCGAGCGCTAGAAGTCGTACTCTTGGTAGAACTCTCCAAATCTCATATAAAGTATTTACAATTTGAAATCCTTGACTAACTTAGTCAGATCTCCGAGTCATGTCTCCGAAACATTGGCGCTGGCCAACGAGCTGAAAACTAAGGCAAGAGATATCAGATATCGTTGTCTAGAGGTCTAAGATCAAATCTTCAACAGTGCCCACATATCACTGGAAAACCAAATTATGAAATTGTTTTCAAGGCACTTATAAAAGTTTCGCTAAAAATGGTCCCAATCGGCCAAGTTATACGTCCTTATTTAACAACATGTTAATCAATTTATGAATATTTGCAATAATTCAAATAGAGTAACCAAGGATCTACTGCAGCTACATAAAGCTTTGTTTTTGTGTCTCTTGGATGAGTTTCAGCTGAAATCGAAATTTTTGGCTTTTACAAGAAATTTCTTTCTTTTACAATTCATTCATGCATTTTTAATGGTATACATTACAAATCGTGATAATTTTATCGATTTTCTGCATTTGCATATAATTGATAATGTTTGTTAAGCCAATCAGATATACGCGACTACGTATTCGAAAACGTCACGTTTTGCATTGTTGACCGATATTTTTTTTTTTTGCCATTGTTTACTGTTTTTGTGGATTTTTTTTTTTTTTTCCAAGTGTAGATATGAAATATTTACACAGGCAAGCGACTATTCAATTTATAGACTACAAAGTGGTAAAAAAATACTAAATTAATATGAATATATTTATAACGAATATAAAATATAACCATAAAGCACATATTTACTAATGCATTATGCAGAATTGGAAGTGAAGGGTGTCTCAGAACCAGCTAGCTGAATATTTTTAACAAACACATATTCTGTTAAACTATACAATAAGTGCTTTTTTCTATTAAGGGCATCCGCTCAAAAAGCTATTGGGAACGTGAATAAGTTTTTGCGGACAGAGCGAAATTAAATGTTTATTAAAGAAAACGTGGACGGTGTATTTTTGCTGTAAAATGTACGACAATTCCTACGTACTGAAGGTACAACTCTGCCAATAAAATGCATTGTTCGATTCACGCTCCAGTTCTACTTGGCTCCGTTTTGCATGTTCATTGCATTTTCCATTCTAACAGAGCATTTCAATCCACTAATATCAATTTTATTCACAGCATTGTCGATCGATGGGGACACAATTTTCTCCATTCCCAACAAAAGCGCTTTTTCCGCGGCGAAAAGCCTTGTAGATATTTGGGGGCTATTCGCATGAATCGTTGACGGCAAGAAAGAAGTGAGAAAAGAGAAAGAAAGAAAAAAATACGAAGGTTGCGGCCACAGCCTAGCGGATGTGAGCCCAATCGATAAGTATTATGCCTGAACAAAGTAAACTCTATTGCACTGACATTTGAATCCGCGAACAAAGACTTTGTGGTCGCAATGCTTCCCTATACGGCTACTCAGGCGGATAGTTGATGTACAGTCATAACAATTGAATTAATCAATTGAGACAAAGTTTAGCAAACAGAGAGATAGAGAGAGTAATGCCTAGGAAGTTAGCTGACTGCTGTTAGTATTTCTTGGCCCGAGTTTTCCGATACTGTGCTGAAAGTTCTCATGTTGGAAAACCACGATTCCATATTAACGCTTTAGCTTGCGTGAGGCAAGTTAAACCGCTACACTACATTAAGTTGGCCGCAAATGTTCAATTTTGTGGCCGATATTAGTGGTTTGTCTAATCTCTATCAAACTTGTTTGAATAGTCGCATTTCCCGAACATGGCGATTTTGCTTCTTTTTTTTTGGCTTAAAAGTGGATTTATTCAAAGTTCCAAAAAACCTTATGCCACACGCTTCATTGGCTTTAAGCTTCTTGAAAGCAGCGGGGGCTTATTCAATATTCCGATATATTTTCCAAAATGAAATCCATTCTATAACTTCATTGCTTATCAGGCCATCTTGTCACAGCCAAAAGTCACAGGCGCCAAAAATTTTGAATTTATGACAATCGGGAAAAGATATGCTCAGCTTTTGAGGTCGGCGCCTAGTCGGCAAACACAGTCTTGCGATTAGTTGTGCAAGACTCTTTCCTATTGCATTGTTCGTTTCAAATCTAATGCTTGCTTATATGGGCACTTGTAAAAAACATAAAGCCATTTCGCTTCGTCTGCGACAATTAAGTAGCAAAACTAATAAAGTTGTCTTTAAATTTCGCAATGTCATTGGCACCATTTCATTGATATTGTCTAATTAAGATCATTTATCGGCTCGTTAAAATCGTGTTAGCGGAACACAGTTGTCATAATATTTTTTCATCCAATTCTTAGAGCGTTTAAACTTAGGTTTGCAAATCGCAAACAATGTTGTTGGGCTGCAACAATTGTTCCATAAATCACTTGTTGGAAAGCCTTTACAAGTCATCCCCACATGGCAGTTTGCCGACGAGTTGAGCATATCGATTGTCGAAAATCTCAGGCGGAGTACGAGAGCTCGCCTTCTCGATAACGCAGAATGATTCGAAGTAGCGCATAGTTCTGTTATATATTTTTTTAAAGAGTAAATGCATTAAATTGCATTGGTTGTACGTTTGCCTTGCTCTCCAAACTCCAAGCAAGTGCGTTCATGCACGGTTCTTGTAAAAATTTGTTTGTTGTCATTTCAAAAGTCCATATAATGCAAACAACTTCTGTTTTACTTCTGCAAATCCAAATCGCATTGTTAATATTGTCAAATCGCAAAGGGTATAATGGATTCTACCAAGCTTTGAACTTCATTTTGGAACACCCTGAACAAGACAATTTTAAAGATAAGATTACCAAATTGGCGTCGAGAAACTTACATATGAGAAATTCAACGATAACTTCGCACTGGGGAGCTTTCATAAAAAAAAAACTTAATCATAAATGCAAAAAAAAAAATGCGTATACACATAAAGTGATCCATGGCAAGCGATGATTTTTTTTTTTTTTTGTTTTGAGCGCTTAAGATAAAATTCTTTGTACAAAGAACTTCTTCTGTCAAAATTATATAATGAAATGTGACATCACCTTAATTGTGCAAATATTTATTTAAAAACTTCAAGCATATTATTGCAATAGCGATGACAAGTGAAAATGAAATAAATGCCCAGATTGATTACTTTATATGGTATTTAAACGGGACATTATGTAATAAATAGACAATTGATGTGAAAAATAAAAGAAAGAAGAAAATTAATACAAGCCAGTCTCTGAGTGAAAAAAGAGAGAAGAAAGAAGAAATGTACAAACACCAACCTTAGAAAGAAATGCTTGTTTTCAAACACTTCGCGCGTAAGCTGTTGAAGAATGTTAATGCCGAGTGACATAAGTGACGGTGAAATGTTTACTTGCTAAAGAAAAAAGCTAAATCATTTCACATGAAATTATTGTTGAAATCATTAATTAAATGCAGACGGCACGGCACTATGAATTTTAAAAACTCATCATGCAACTGTTTATTAGTTGACACTGTAAACATATTATTACAGTTTAGACCTCTACATACTCTAAATAGGCAAGGTAAGCTACTCAAACGGGTCGGTTCCGCTTCTCTTAAACATAAACATTAAAATTAAAATTACGGTCGTCCTTTAAGGCAGCTATCCTTTGGACCTGCTTCCAGAATGAAAAATAAATCCATCATTAATTGAGGTGCAGTTCGAGAAAAACGAATTGAGGAAAGTAGGATAAGACGAAGCTACAGCTACAGCTTGAGAGGTTCACACGTTCTCGTTAAGTGTTGTGGCTTCACTCATTGAGCGTTCAATACACTTGATCTCCCCGCCGATTTTAATTAAAGTTCGATCTGCCGTACGGACAGTTAAACCTTGATAAACTGACTTATTAGTCTTATGTAGTGGACTATGTGATAGGAGTGTGAATAAAATTCTGCAAATTTTTTAATTAAATTGATTATTTTTTACAAGAAAAATGACAATGAGATATTTTATCGGGATTTGAATATTGAATGTCGTCCACCGCTAGCCGCTACTTGTCCATTTTTTAAGTAGAATTTGAGTTCCGTGCGTGATGGACAAATAACCTTTTAAGGCTATCTGAACTAGGCATGTAAGGAACGCAGCCATGCTCGAGAAAACAATAATTAATCAATTACCGATCCACCAATATCAATCAAGATGACTTTGGTCTGGTGAAACAGGTGTAAGTTTGCCTGCCAGATTGGAATAGTTTGTTTTCTATATTATGTTATTTAATAAATTTGACTGAAATATTAATTAGAGACAATAATTGACAAAAGTATCAATGTTAGCAGCAATGCATTGTTAAGAGAACCCTACAATACCACATTCTAATCCAATGCTGTTGCGGTTCCTTGAGCCAATTTAGCAATATGCCTCCGGACGTCATCATATTGACAAATTGCATAAGTTTTTGTTAATAGAGGACTGACTTTACAAATCGTAAACATCTACAGGTTATTGCCCATGAAGTTTCAGCACCACTATCCTTCGAATTAAGCAGAAAACGTCCAATTTTTGGCATTAGCACTAGACCTACTCACCTCGGTGGATAACTTCTATAGTTTCATGGAATCTGAAGATGATACTTCCGTATCCCCATCTTGAGGCCATTTCTACTTTAGTAACACTAGCAGGAAATATCTGGGCATTGCTTTACAGCGATGCAATTGCTTGTTTTCGTCCGATAATATTATTATGATGATTACTCCACACATTCGACATTCAGGATTAGGATGAGTTGCGATGGCAGTCCGGCTAAAAGCAATGCTCAAATACAGAACAATTATTTCACGGTAACATTGTGTAAAACCTGAATTAGGAACGCTCGACCAATTTCCTTAATAAGTGTACTGATATCTCCAAGGTAGCATAGCGGAAAAACTTATGTCAGAAACCTGCCTTGGATAACTATATACATGTGCGACATTGAATAGGAGGATGATTTTAAATCAAGAAAACATTTGTTTACCTTAATCTGTACGGAAAATTATATTTCAATAGCAGAACTCTATGTTTACCAATCGCCGCCGAGGATATTAATAGATTCTCCGTAGGCCGTACTGTTCGCTTCCTTTCTATATTTTTTATTCATATATATGATATTAGGGCAGCGCAAGATAGCGCAGTGTTGCTTGTTCGTTGTACAGATGACATTTTTAGCGCCTCCTTTTTCCTTCTTCTTGTTTTTTAAATAAATTATCAAGTACAAACTAAGTGCAAAGCAGTCTTTGAATTTAACAATACGAATAGACATATAATGCGGTTGCGGAAGCATAATCCCACGCTGTGGATGCTCTTAATTGTTACTCGTTTGTCATGCGATTTTTTTTTCTCTTAACGAATCATGAGATTCACTATGATTGTTTAATTTGCGTTCCTTTCAAGTAATTATCAAAAAAAAAAAAAAAAACTTTTTTTTTTTTAAATCAAACATTCTTGTAAAACAATCTAGAGCTACAGCCTTAAATTAACTCAGCAGTCAATAATTCCCGGGATTAATATATCATCTCTAACAAATAAATATTATTAGTATTATTATTCTTCCAAAAAGCAGCAGCTCTCAAAGAACACCTGCCAAAATGACGCCATGTGGCCTTTTAGTGATGCTTATGCAGTTATGTAGCATCTAAGCAAAAACTGAGTCGCTTATATGGACTAAATATCGCTTTCTGGTGGGAAAATATACTGTTAAAAAGTGCTACAGGCAGTAATGTTGCCTAGGACAGTAGATGACCAAGAGACAGAATTACATAAGAAAACATGGAAAAAAATTATTGTAATAATGCTCTAAGAACAAGGTTGCAGCAGGTATTTGAGATCCCAAAGACATAAAAAAGCAGCATACTCTGCATTTTGAATGAAAATTTTGGCTCGAGAAAAACGTTTTCGCAGCGCATACCTGGCTTCACGACAGTAGGTTAAACGCAGTGTTTCACGAGGTAATGATTATAAAAGTAAAACTGCAATGGAGTGAAATTCAAATTGTTGCCCCATCGAAGACCGCTTAACCTATTGATGAAAAAGTGATGCCCTTTTAATATTCTCTATTTACTTATTTATTATTCACTTATTTTATTACTATTTATTATTTTATATATTTTCCTTTATTCGAAATTGTTTCGCTACTTTTACCATTTTGGGCCTTGTATCAAATTCAAGATAGTTCTACCGAACCCTGCCACGAATAGGTGAATTTTTGTACATTCTCTTTACCAGCCTATAACTACTAGACAAACAAAAATGAGCAAGCCTACACTCAAGTAAATTGATTTAGAATTTTGAATTGAACTGAATCGTACACTACCCTCTTCGGTAATCCAGGTCGAGCCAATGAGAAGGTTAAAAAATTTTGTAATTAAAAATTCACCCTTCAAATATGCATAAGGCTTTGAGTGAATTTAAAAACATCTTAAATTATTAATAATAACGTGATGTACAATTTTGTTTAGAAAATTGCTTTTGGCATTACACACTTATTCACCAAATCGAACATACGGTAATATTCTCAGAATTTATAGCAAGTAATGCAAGACATTCTTTAGATTCTGCTTACCTTACGTATGGAATATAGTACATAAATCTAAATAATTTATTGCTTAGCTATTCTGAGTGGACTTTACCACAAACGTGCAAGCACAGTTTAGAATAAAACATACGTCGTTTATGGTTATTTTCAAAAAAAAAAAATTTTATATTTTCCCCTATTTCTTAAGAATTTCACAAATCTTGTAAGAACTCTATAATAAATAAAATAAAAAAAAATAAAAAAAATTTATAAAAAATAATTGAAAGAGAAGCAGGGAGTGTTCAAAACGCTACGGGTACGCTCCAAATGGGACAAGCAATGGAAAGCAATACATGAACTGAAATAACAATAACAGCAATCATGTATTTACAGCAGGCGATTCAATTATTTACACTTAAAAACATTTATTGATGCCTGTAAAAATATCAATGAAAGCAACAGCAAGAACGGCTATAGACTACACACAATAGCTGGCAATGAATGAAAATAAATGAAAAACTCTATGGATTAGTACCGTTTCCTAGGATTATACGTTAGAATTAAATGCAGTGTACAAACAATTGCTGCCGGCAGTAAGTGTAAGCGGAAGAATATTCACTTCATACGCTTCTATCTCCGTAGAGCGCATATCAAATGAATGAGTTTATCCTTATAGGCATAAATTTCTTAATGAATGTCTTAACAACTCATGTACATCATGTCTTAAATCTCCTTTTACGTACGACGTGCTCCCGTTGAAACGTAATTCAACAATTAAAACACAAGAAATTATATACGCCTTGAGAGGAATCCTCAGAAGCTACCATCTCAAGCCCATCATCGGACACAGATTCGCATAATTCGAATCTATCGCCGTGAGTGTGTCATTTGGACAACCTGCAAGCGTATGCCATTCGCCAATTCCTTGACAAGTTTAAGTCTCTCATAAACTTATTTTGCTGAAAGCTGAAGTTATATGCATTTTAATGGAATCAGTGTGTTCGTCATATACTCATGAACTAGTATGAGAAACCCATGGACAAGAAGGATTCAGTGTTCGTTATATTCAAGTTAAGAGAAGGAGCTGTTCCTACAAAAACTTGTTCAGTTTCTAAACAAATTTCAAAACTCTTAATTACTCGGGAATCGAGCAAGTCTATATAAAATATCTTTCCGTAAGGTAATATGAAGAAAATCTAGTAACACAAACGAATTTTGTTTGAAAGGATTCAGCGCTCATTTTGATAAGAGATACATCTATTTATGCATCCACTTCTTGGACAGTGCGCATATATGTAACACCCAGATGGACTTAACGCAATCTTGCCTTCCATTACACCGATACCGACTGAGAATTACTCTCTGACTTGATTCAAGCTTATCTGTCCGTCTGTCTCAATTATAACATATCAGGTATTTTTAGTGTTCAGCCTGCAATTTACAATCTTTGAGACATTTTTATGAAATTTAGTACGCTGGCATGCTGTAGCCTAAAAATAAGGGCCATTGAAAATAGATAGGATCGAACCATTTTCACGGCCGCTCCACACATAATGCCATATTTTAAAGAAGTCTTTATTTTCAAAACTTCTTGGCAAAACCTAACGAGTGATAATATTTGCGCGTACGAAATAGATATGAAAAATTTGGATAGGATGGAACCATTTTTTGAATCGCCTTCCATATGCCCGTTCCTACGAACAGTAAGTGTTTCTACGATAACGCAATCTGTTTGTAGCATGTTTAAATCGCATATGTCCATTTTTTCAAACCTATCACATTTGCAAGAGTTCTGATGAGACGAAAACCTTTACAACCCAAAAATGTGTAATTGATAGTGTCTTATGACGAAAAATGAAGAAGAATAATAAGATCATTTGCAAAAAAGTTAATTTCGTAAGATCGCGTCAATTAAATTTCAGAAACTCCTATCATAGAGGGGCTGCCGCGAATAATATGCCTGGACACATAAACTAACTGCATTTTTTGGCATTTTATGGCGCACAGAAACGACAAACGAAGTGGTGAAGGGGATTATGCTCAACCTTGTCAGACAAAAATACTTGTGTATTTTTATGGCAATGAGAATGCATTTATTAAATATAATGAAAATTGTTTCCGCGTCGCATGTGATCCTACTCAATGCTTGAGTCGAACTTCATTTCGCTGTCGGTTAGTTACGACCAACCTCTATTTTAGTGAAATTGCAAAAAATAATCTCTTTACAAATTTTCAGTTTCCTGTTTATCCGCACGAGTAGCCGTGTAGGTAAAACAAAAAAATCGCCACTACAAGATCAATGTTCGGGGGTTCAAATCACAGTTTACCTTGCTCATACCTACAATAAGTGCTCAGTCAGTAGAGACATAACGCTTATCGATTGGGCACAGATTCGTTAGGCTGCGACCACCACCTGCCTCCCTATTTTCTTGTTTCTTTCTCTTTTCTCGTCTCTTTCTGTGACTGCGTTACGCGAATAGAGGACCTCTCCTGAATGATTCATTATCGCCAATTTTGAAGATTCCGTCAATAGACAGCAAAAATGGGTGTATTAGCGGGCTCAGAGAGGGACGTTAGTTAATTTGCGAAATTTAGATTGACCTTCGAATCGATCTAAGTGATACTCCTTCTATTTCAACTTTTTCAAAACTACGAATTAAAAGAGAGAGGACAGACAGACACGCTACGAGAGAGTCTTACATACACTAAGATTAAACGAATATTTATATGAAAAAATCACTACTTCTCCCTAAGTGTTGCAACGGCGATAATAGAATATACGTACGTTCTTCGTAAGGTAATAAACCTTAAAATAAATGTGGGATTAAATATGTTGTACACAAATTCTTACTCAGGTAAATATTGTTTAAGCCAAAGGTGTGAAGGAAGGTAAACGATTATCTAACACTAAACAGAATAGTCATGTGTGCAGGCGTTAACTCTAGGATCACATAATGTAAGAGAATAATGGTAAATACGCATACATATCCACAGGCTGTTTAAGTACTTTATTTATTTTTCTATATATATATATAGAAATATATTTTATATACACATATATATATATATATATATATATATATATATATATATAAACACATATAACACTTTCGAATTTATACTTGTTTCTTATGGAAGACATATATGTTTTGAATAGAATGCCAGATAAATGTAAACAAAATTCTGTTTATTTAATGTGCAAGAAGAATTTCAAATATTGTGAAAATTCTATAATTTTGCGTTAGAAAAACTATTTATTAAAAGATTGTTTCTGTAAGATCTACTTACACATTAAGTTGTACAACACTTTATTACTTCAATGATATGATCGCTTAAATATCATAGACTTGTCCATCAAAAGTATATAGAGGAAACGTCATATTCCACTTTAGCAGGCTTTACATGAGTTTATCTCAACAATCACATAGGTTCTTTCTTATTCCACTATAAATTATGAGTGCTTTGGTTGATTGGCTAACTGCCAAACCTAGTGTTTGGTGCGAACTTTTGAACGATAATAAGTTCATTAACTAAATGTCTACCAATCTGGCTTGTCTATCACGTAGAAGTTCGTATGTATATGATTTATGTCATTGTCACTGCCCAGAGCAAAAATATATCGCGTGCTTCCTTCACGTTAATGTACCATAAATTTCCGACCCGACCTGAGGAAAAGTTTAGTACGGATGTTTGATTATATTGGAAGCGTTTTGCTGGTTTTAAAAAAGGGAATACTAGAGGTGAGCGAGTTTTTATTAAACAATAAACTCTTTCGAAATTCTTAACGATAGGTTAAACTGCCTCGGAAGAGGAAATGCCCAAGAAACCTGAACTTATTGTGGTTACTTTTGCCAAAAAGTGAAGTTACATGCGTCTTAAATGCTTTAGTCCTTTGGATCTTTACTTTTAAACTGATATCAGAGGCCCTTACATAAGTTGGATTCAATATTCGTTAAATTAAGATCAAGAAGCAGAAATTTCCCCAACACATAATTTGTGTCCTTTTTAAAGCAATAGAGCAGAATTTGTGGGTCGACCTTTAATTATGACTTAGGCTTGTTCTTACCTATACATGCCTATGCATAGAACGTCAAAAAGCGCGAATTGAACGTAAAAACAATTGAAGAAGGTCATGGGTAAAGAAAAACGATCTCGTTGGAATGGAAAACCAAGAATTATAGTAATATTCAATAGAAAAATGAAAAGATGTTTTTCCTCAAAAACATTATAATTTAGAGTAAACAAAAATTATTTTTCTCACTCTGCCATAGTCATTGGTTCAGTTGGATGTTAGTGCTGTAAGACTTTAGTCTTAGAATTTATTTCTTTGGGTAAATTAAGACTAATAATAAGATACAAACTCCTTTACAACAACTTATTATCCACAAAACCATGCTAGCAGGGTATTACCTAAGCCTCTTGTGGTAAATTGGTTGCAAAAGACGTAACATAATCTATGCATTAGACATGTGTTTTTTGATTAACGCAAGAATTTTAATCGAAATGCATGCAAATCTGTTTCTCGACTTATGTTGCAAATATTGCGATAAAAGTTAAACTTAACTTAATTTTACTCAATTAGTTAAGTTAATTATGAATTAATATAAATTATAAGGACTGCAGAGCTAGCGTTTAAAAGCTACAGCGACATAATAGAAACTAATATATCTCAAAGTCCATGATTGTTGAATAAATTTTTAATGTATATAAAAGTATAGTAAGTAAGAGCAAGCATGTTAGCGAGCTTGTGTTCGTATGTGCAACCAATGGTTATTACAACATAAAATATAAAACATTTCGTAGGCAAATGCAAAATTCTTGTATTTCAGTTTCAGAAACGTGTAAGCCCATATTAACCATACATACACCTACATGAAAAAATTATTGTTTGAAGAAGGCGAACCAGACTTTAAAAATCGGTTTACACTTGCTGACACAATGTACTCATTAAATAAAAGAAAAAGGGGGAAAAAACAAAAAAAAAAAACGATACACAAATCAATGAATGAGACAAGGAAGCAAGGCAATCAATACAACTGACAGGTTGACAATACAATAAAACACATGAACAGTACATAGAATGTAGAATAAACAAGAAATGCTTAAAGGTGTAAGTAAGCCAACATAACCAAACAAAACCCATTGACAGCTGAAATTTGGAAAACAAAAAAAAATTACATTTTTCTTTACCAAGAAAATATAAAAATGGAAAGCAAATAATTCAAAACTCATTTCACATTTTCTCTTATATTTTTCACTTTTTCAAAAAAATAATTTTAAGAATTTTATTCAGTATAACACTCATACTTCAATGATTTCTTATTCGCAACTGTTTCAGGAGTTTTTTGTTGAATTACCAAAGGATGCTAATATAATGCTTTTGTTGTGTAATTAGTAACACTCAGTTTCCAAAAATTACTAAAGATGAAAACCTAAGTCGATTCATTCATATACGTCCAGTTGTTTACCCAATCGCCATATCGAGCGTTAGTTTCTTATTAGAAGTTATATCGCAACACGCTTCATAAAAATAATTTAAAGTTAAATTAAAAATTATTAGAATTTTTCATAAAATTTTTTCATTTCTTCCCTCGCAGATAAGCAACTTCACAGATGCTCCCTTGCAATCAAAGTATGTAAGGAGTTTAAAGTTAGATTATGGCTGCTTGCAGGATCTTCTGGTGTTGGCCCAAAATTTTTCATTTCTCCGCCGCTAGTCTAAAATTTCCTTTTAGAACCCACTACTTGTCTTTAGAAACACGAAACGGTGTAGCATATGTTACGACCTACAAAACGCTGAAATATTGGAAGAGAAATTCGCTAAACGGGGGGATCAGTAGGCGAGGTAACAAAAATTGGGATATGGAACAATTGGGAATGAATTTTGAATTGAATCCTGCACTACTTTTCTCGAGCAATCTTATAAGCAGGCATGTTGCTTGAACAATTTGTTCGGCTAGTAGAGAAGAATTACAGTCCAAGGGTATTCAAAGTTCGTCTAAATGCAATATAACTTTCTGTGTGTGTTTTCTCATGCCAAGATGCACACAAAAAACATTTATAAAAAATTTATAAAAGTATAGAGAACAGTAACATAAAGAAATATAATAAGGACGTTAAGGCAATTTTAAGTCGATTGGAAATGATTACACGTTCATACTTGAACATGCAACCATTTTTGGTTTTAAGAAACGTGACTGCAAACCACTACACATTTTCATATTTCTTCATTATATATAATGCAAAAAAAATTGAAATTATATTTCAGTCTCGTTCTTTCACTTCATATTCACCATATATATAAATAAAGGGTGTTTCAAAGTAAGCTAACACTGTATTTTTTCAATAACACATATGTATACCTATTAAACAAACAAATTATTATTTTTGAAACTTTCACTTTACACACACACAAAGGCACACAAAAGCAGTACAAATTTAATACTAAGGTTACATATGATAGAAAATAATTGTGAGGTTACAAAAAAGTTAGGTAGTGTTAGCAAAATGCGTTCTTGCTTTTATAATCACCACCGGAGATGTCTTGGAGATGTCTTCATTTTATCAGAAAGGATGCTTCGGAGAATATTTGAACTATGTCAAACTCCAAGCTGACCTCAGTATATTTCTCTGCCCCTTTGTCTACTTCCCTTTCTGCATGACTAACTGCGATAGCGTATCTTTCGTGGGATAGAAGATGACCTCTTTCAATACCCTGCACCACTTAGCTGCGAGGTGCAGAGCATATAAGATGACAGTAGGAAAGCAAGGCATCGGTTGCTTGTAAGCACTTACTTGACTCGTTACGATGGTAAGTTTTAAATGTTCGGATCTGCCAAAGATGGGTTGCCACATTTCGTTCCGTCACATTTTGCGGCCCACGTTGCTAACCACTCGACTGCTCAGGAACAAATAAAACTTTGTCACATACAAAGGTTTTATTTAAATTATGATAGAACTCTTGCACCGCAGTGACGTATATTTATTGTAAAGGATTCTAGTGTTGCTATTGCAAGGACAAAGCTCTCTTGAAAACCCTTCCTATATTCAATCCACTCATTTTAGAGCACCCTGTATTTATGACCAATTTTTTAACGTTCGAATTGTAAAGTAATCTTGTAGCGCGGGCCATTCGAAGCTTTATGGGAATTTAGTCAAACGCAAAGCAAGTCTCGCTGCTTTTTCCTTATTGTTCCGGTTTGGAAACGTTACGTCAAAATTCTTATTTATAGTTTTTAATATGAAAATGTAAATACGCAAACAATTGTTGCATATACGGAAAAGAGTGCATTGCAACACATATCCATGTAAGCTTCTTTTATATAAGTAAATGTATTCAATATGTAATGTTACATAAATAAAATGCGTCCATATGTGGAGAGAAAGATTCATATACTGTAGTATAATAATTTTGAGTTACTTTAGAAACTTTTATGGAAATTGTGTAAAAACTAATAAAGCACAAGCAAAGGGTTCGCATGTTCACAATCGTTTGACATTTAACAAGAGGAAAATCCAAATTAAATGACTAACCTGAGATTACAAATTTGCATAAGAACATATCGAATTTATAGTGGCTTCCAACTTTTTAAGGGGTTGATGCGTATAAACTGCTTTTAAATTAAAAACATATGAGCTTAATATGTAAGTGCTTGTCCAGTTAAAAGAAATGAGTTTAGGCAACATACAAGAAGAAGAACTTTAGATTACCCATAGAAATAAATATACACACATGCATTTTCAATGTGCTGAAGCCACAGAAATCCTAACAAAACCTAAGAAGAAGATTTATGCAAATTGACAATGTCTTAAATGATTTCATATAAAATCGTTTTATGGATACGAATTAAACGAATCTAAAAATGTGAACACAAACCTTGAATATTTCTTAGAGAAGTATCATACTTTTTAGAAAGCTGCTTCGTATAAATATCAACGAATAGGATTACAAGTACATCTAGCCTCTGCCAGTGGCAAAAAAGTTAAGCTAAGCAATGTTTCCTTCGTGCTTACTTTATCTGTAAGGTAATGTAGCCGAATACGATGTTTTCGTTTGCAATCTACTATCTAAGAATTGCACTTAAATCTACTATCAAGTCACAGAGTCGAATTTCACTTAACGAATGGCGATTTCGGGATCAGTCGTGTCCATATTACCTTAAAAGACTCGGTGTGGTTTTCTGACGACCTTGATATGCTGGGCACGACAAATTTCAATTCAGGAAAGCTTAGAGGCAGATGCAAGTCAGATCATATTTTGCAAAACTTACACTCATTTATCGGTTCATTAAGAGTATTGAAAGCATTTGAGAAAGATGTAGCTAAATGACTTGAGCAACAACCAAACCTATGTTTTAATTGTATCATTTCTGTCACTCTTAATAAGGCTTATATATTTCAGTTACACTGAAAATAATGAAATGTTTCTAATGAGCCAGCGAACCTAACTGCAATACATACACTGTTTCTTTCTTTACACGCATTGTCATTCTGTTTGTTAATCAATAAGATATTACTTATGAGTTGTATGTAAACACTTCATCGGATATATATGTTAAACATGCCTATCCAGGCAAACCACAAACTTCTCAGTACACTTTTTTATCTCTCAATTATGGACACAGCTTATCTACAAGTTCAAAAATTGCTAACGTTTTATCTTTCTATTGCGTCCACTTACACGTAAAACCTTATCAAAAGAATATAATCGTAAGCCTATATCTAGAAAACAAGTACAAGCGTTCTATATGATAATAACAACCGGAAATGTTTAGAAGGCAAGAGACATATAGATATTGTCTAGTTCTGCAAAATTTGGACAGTTGAAGCCAAAGTTTGCTGCAAATGCTGCAGGAATTAAGTAAGAAAAAAGTTTTTTTTTTTTTTTGTAAATTTGACTTTTCTCATAAACGTTTTTTCCTCTAAGAATGATACAATGGTTCCGAACCTTTCCTAACGTTTTGAAGCCTTTTGAAAATAAAAACGATGATTTCATTAAAGTTACAGTTATTCGTAAACAAATGATGGAAATGACATGAAATGTCCGCATGTTCTGAAGACAGTAAACTTTTTGGCTTTGATGGTTTAACGTGTCAATCTCAGGAATTATTGACAGATTTGTTATACCCTTAATCGACTTGTTTAAAGTTGGACCTAATTGGTTTGCAACTACTCTCAAAGTATTCAAATATTTTAAAAAATTATTCCGGGGAGTGCTGTGTTTGTCGCGAAATTTTCAATGATGGATAATTTATTGATACCTTTCCTCTATCCCTCGATACGTTTCCTCTATCTAGGTAATTTAATAAGGGAAGAACTCGACCTAGAAAAAGAAAGGTGTATTAATAGACTTCCAGCGCGATTGCAACATAATCCCGAAATATAATAGAAAAGTTTCGTCATTTTTTAGTAAATGGAAAAGATTCTTGGGGACCAATTTTGCTCTCTTTAAAACATGAACTTACAAAGATCAAGAAGGAAAGTTTTAAATCATTTATGTTTCGTCAGACAATGTGTTAAGGATCTATGCCTGCTCTCATCAGGCGAAGAGGAAATCGACAAAGAGGATATAGACAGATTAACTGCAAAAATGAAGCTATCGATTTCGGACACACGATATCAATCCCCACTTTTATCCTACTACAATAAAAACAATCGGCCCGGGTAATATTATAGTGTACGGAAACTAGTTTTTTTCCATTTTCTTTTAGGCTTAACGGTGATGGGTGTAAACCGGTCGATTACAATTTAATACAATTTTCGTACTCGTTAATATGTGACTGTGTGCTTAATAATGTCCACGAATGTTATAATATTATTCTATTAACTTTTCCTTCAACTCAAAAAAATTGCCAAAAGACGTCTCTTTTTAAGCTGTTACAATAGCTGCCCCGCTAATGGAACGGTTGTTAAATTAAGCATATCATTATTTTTTTCCTCTCAACCGGAAAGTTGCTTTTATTTAACGAACAAAAAAGTAACGTAATAGTTATAGCTTTGCAATGGGTGTGATCGACCATTGTAACGAATGAACAAAAAAAAAAAAAAAAAAAAAAACAAATGAATTAATTGTTCGTCGTCTCCCAAAGAAAAACATAAATAAATTTACAGTAATCCTCAATTAAGCACGTACTCTATTTTACCCTACATTTCATGTTCCCTTCATACGTACATATTATGAATGAATGCACGCAACTACATGCGAACATAAATAAAGGTTAAGATAAAAACATTTGATAAAGAAAAAACTTAATTGTTGTTGTAGTAGATTTGTAATTGAAGGGCAACTTATTTGATAACACCGTGAACACGCGCTTTTCCACATTAAGCAAATAAACTTCATTAACCCACTAGCATAGATATGTATGTAAGTAGTTAGCTATAAAGTAGCTTAACAATTGGATGAAACGATGTTATAAGAAAGCGTATTGTAAAGATTACTTAACATTACAATGATATTGCGTTTAGCTTATGTGGTAACCATAACGGTATAACAAACCAAAGTTATGTCAACATTTGGAGTAATTCATGCGTAAACGGAAGAGAATTTATCACACCCACATATAAAAGTCTTTTTTGTACTACATACGAAACGAAAAGCTTGTAAATTATTGCATTAATCTTTACGCGACTGAATAAGTATGTTTATATAAACCGTATATATGTTTATCTATAATATATATTATAACAAATCTATATATACATTTATATACATTTATATACATATACGTATCTTTGTTATACATATATACGCACGTGTCTGTTAATGTCTACATTAGTATGTACGATATACATATGTATGTATGTATGTATGTATGTATGTACGCAGGTATGAGAACGCGGCTGTTTTTTTTTTTTTTTTTTTGAGGTGGGAAATTATCGAAAACCTCTCATTTAACAATGCTGGACTTTAACTCGCTAAACATGCCCTATGCTCATAACCCCACCAAGTGGCACAACCACATAGTTATACTTTCGCAGCTCGGGTTATTGTTTAGCCTGCGTTGACGCCTATCGCTTTTCATTTTTTCAGGTCGTGTAGCATATTTGTCACGAGATTCACAAAGTCTCTGTCGGTCTGTAGTTTCTGCCGTTCGTCTTAATATTTCGACAAGAAATACATGATCTAGGTACATTTACGAAAGCTCCAGAATGGGTTTTGTTCTGTTCCAATACAGATATACTTGGAAACACCCATGGCCCCTTATTAACTGAGTTACGGAGAAGTAAACCTTGTCTGTCTCTATTGCCTCGCGCAAAGAGCACTAGGTCGATTATACGCCACGAATTTTGTGCACGTTCTCCACACATTCCTCCGCGTCTGCACAGCTCGGACATATCGGCGAACCGTCACATCCGAACCGGTGTGAGTAACTTCGGAAGCAAAAATTCCATCACCCTAAGTGGCGGATGAACAAGGGCGTCTTCCTACCAGTTGTTGCCGTCTTCCAGTACGCTTACCATCTGATCGTTGATGCCAAGAAGTCCTCCGCCTTGAGGACGGGAGGTATGTGTGTGTAGGTGCTTGTGTAAACAGTTTTGACGTTTTGGAGACATTGCAAAATACAAAATTTGAACGGTGTTTTTCGACGACCTGCCAGAATTTTTCTGCCATCTACTAGCGTTTTCATTAGCAAACGGTTTTCTTTTCTGTACGACAATTCCAAGTCTAGATTGAACGGAAAGATTCTCAGCCAAGTTTCCTCAGTTTCTGAATGTTCATTAAAGACAAAAACGGAGTAGCGTTTTTGCTTGGCATATAGTATTTGCTGGTCACTCCATCAAGCGCTAACTATAATATGCTTAGACTGTGGCATTGACAGCAACATCGACTGCAGTGTTTCTCGTGGCTACCACGTGGAGCATCGGCTTTGCCACTTACTATTACATTCGTCCTCCAACGTCCGCTTTGCTCGGGAGCTTAACCACTCTTCTTGATTAGTTATTAAATGTGACGACCTCCTTAAATTTTTCCTGGAGTTAGCAGGTAAAAAATGTTTATTAGTGAGATTATGTGACATTCAAATACTGAGCTTCAAGTTGTATGGAGGTGCGATTTAGGTGCGATGTAAAATTACAGCTACTCTATCACTTTGCCGCAACAGTATCGACATTTTCTGCAAGTGGTTGCCCAATGCGAGCATTCAACGTTGAAACTTATAAATTCCAATATTTCTTAGTTGAAACCGATTTCGATTTTATAGCGCAATGTTTAAAAAATAACCTCAAAATAAATCTTCATGGCGCAGTATCTAAGGATAATATTTCCCTTGCCTAGTTACCAACTTCAAAACCCAATAGCTAAAGAACACTTTTTAATAGCTTCTATAATCTAGCATAGTCAAGAGGAAGACTGCCTTATAAACAGAGAACTTAATATTTCTCAAATCACTTGATAAAAGTTCTACTTAGCTCAGATACTTCTGTAGATTTAACAATTCGTATAGCGCTTGTGTGCTGACTTTGAGCTACTTTAATGACAGACGAACGTTCAATCTTTTAAATTCCAATGTTATCTCTCTTCTTCTTATTCTTGAACTTTCAATTAATCAACAACAGATTATTAAATACGTTCTAAGAAAAGAAGAATCCCGTGGAGACATGAAGTTCTTTGCTTACACCTTAGTAAAGTTGGAAGTTAATTTTGGCAGACTTTTTTCCTTTATTTTATTATTTCTACTCCTGAGTCAATATCTTATACGTCCGTCACGTTTTTTTTCCCCATTTTTTTTTTATAATTTGCGCGTTAAACGTTCGCCACAATAATCGACTTAAATATTTGACATTCTGTCAAATTTCTACATCTTCTTCCTCTTC
Organism: Glossina fuscipes; assembly: GCF_014805625.2. NCBI lineage: Eukaryota > Metazoa > Arthropoda > Insecta > Diptera > Glossinidae > Glossina > Glossina fuscipes. The sequence continues at coordinate 18,003,930 of NW_023998416.1, forward strand.
TTCTCTGGAAAACAGAGTTCTCTGGTTGGACCTTAATAAAATTAGGGTCAGATTTGGTGTATAATATTATTATTCATTTATTTTAATGATTATTTGATTAAAGTTTTTGTTTTTTTAATTTTTTACTTATAATAAAAATCGAAATGACATGCTATTGCATAACGACATGACATAAATAACGTAACTGTCAATAACGACAAAAGCGTTTACTTTAATTGTTACAACTTTTGATGGCTTTTAAAAAATCTCTTATTCTTTAGATCTTTAAATTACCAAGTGCGCAAACGTTCATTCATAATTACCTGAAAAGGTAATGAAGGACAACAGAAATTTTAGTTGTCATTCAATATGACATTTTCAACATCAATACCCCATTAATTATGCAAAGTTCGTTTTGTAACAATATATACCGTACAGTTCAACATTAACGGTAAGTTATATCGATTCAGAGCAATCCCCAAGTACTTAAACAACCAAAGTAGTTGATTAAACCTAAAAAGTTGTAAAACTTTCTTTATTAGTTTTCTCTTTGCTGCTTCCTTCACTGAAGGAGAACGGTTTGTTGTTTTGCTTTCGAATTGATAAAATCAAGAAACAACAAGCATCAGTCATTCGTGACAGCACACCTAAAAGGTGAGCACACATTAAGTGAATAGGAGCCGTATTTAACTTTTACATTCCTTGCGGGAATCGCAAAACAAGGCTTTCTCTCTCGAAAGGCAAATGCGAGCATTGTTTCTCTTGTTTTTTGTGTGGAAGCTTCCGTATGCTCATACAAATATGTCACTGGTTAATCTCAAGATCTAGCTTGCAAATGTTGACTTTACATTTCATTTAAGAAGAAAGGGATAAAGAAGTGAAAACGAAAATTCAAAATATGTTTATTATTAAGCTATAGCTTCTATCGATTCAATATAAATTAGTCATCTGACGATTGGGCCCCTGGGATTCCCCAACAACTGAAAGGAAGCTCACTGTTTCTTTTTCAATATTCCAAATTAGTTCCAAGACCAATTGGAATATTCTCCTTTTTACTTTACGACATTAAAAAGAGATATACAGACTATGTAAGAATGCGTTCACAGGCTGAACACCATAATTTTTCTTATTTCGGTACAACAAATGGCATGAGACAGATAGTAAATATCGTTTCCAACAAGAAATCCATGTTTTTTTTTTTAAAGTGTTAATCCCCAGATAACGCCCATCGAAACTTCATGCCTTTCTTATCATTTGTTTACGAGCTAGAATTCTTTAATAACGCCATTTTCGTTATTTCCGAACTCTGGAAAATTCCAAACTACCTATTGTCTTTAAATATTGATTTTTGATGGAGAAAAATACTATTCCACCGTAACATTGGCTTAGACAGTGCGCCAGCAACTCTTCTTCGCCGAAAAAAAAAACAGTTGTTCGGTGGCTTGCTGACTTTAAATGGGATTGGTTGTAGAAGCACCAATGGTGCTGAATGAAGTGGACGTCAAGAAAGGTGGTAATACCAGAAAACACCGAAACAGATTTTGGAAACTATTGTTGATAACCGGAAGCTGAAGCTATCCTGAAAACTATTCTTGATAAACAAAATCGATAGGAGCAATCGCTACAGATGGTCGACATCATAAAGACATTAAAAGGCAGCGAATTGGATATTTTACATCAAAATGTTAACGTGAGAGTTTTCCTTCAGTGCATATAGTTTCTATGCTCATTTGACAAGCAAAGTGAACGGAAATGTAAGTGGGAATCTAAAAATCCGTTTGACCTTTAAAGAAAGTATAGAATTGATTTGATCAGTATATATACTGCGATATAAAATCTATATACACATACATGCATGTGTGCCTATGTGTGCACATACATTTTTTTCATAAGAGATGAATAAAGTAAAATGTAGACGAGTCAAAATTATTGCTTTCTCAAGTGAGTTTTGTGGAAAGTAGTAATGCTGCCCATAGCCCGGCAATTGTTAACATTTTACTATCGACTTGGCCTACAAAATAGTTTACGTACTACACTGCGAAGATAAATATTCTTCGCTTCGCGAACCCATCTGACTATAGACGGCATTAATAGCGCTGGCAAATTTTAGTAACTAACGTTGCTCGCAATCTTCCTTTTCACTTTCTACTCTGAAATAATAAAGTAACGAGGATTTAATTTGCGTCTCCATGTAAGCAAAAGATTTGCATACGCGCACTAAATTATAGGTACTTCAACTGGAAAAGGCCTTTTTCTGTCAGTACGTACATATCCCTAGACATCGCTTTATGTGCATTGCAAACATATTTCTTTTTTTAACTTATACAAAAAAAGAAAAGATTTACTGCCATATTTTTTCGAATTTTTTGGAAACAAATTGCAGGCGAGAGCGAAAATCAGACCCTAAATCTAGTAATCATACGGTCGTTTTGTTAAAAAATGGATTAAAACAGAACAATGGAACTGATTCGAATATCCGCTTTCTTTTACATAGTAGCTCGAAAATTGGCCGTAGAACTGAAAAATTTTAAATTATCGAAAAAATCCCGCCATGGTCATCGAAAAATCTTACTCTCAAACTGCAGCGCAGCTAAAATATGAAGGCCTCGCGGTAGTAGAGACCGCTTTTAGTTTCAAGCGGCCGTTTGGCAGTTTAAAATTTTATCCCCACCTAGTGAGTTTCTTACATCACTCTTAAGTGTTCGAATAAAATGAAAAAAAAGAATGCCTTTAAACTGATCGTAAAACTGGCTTTAGAGTTGATTGAAGGATAAAAATAAACGATGAAACAATTTCGTTTGTTGTTAAGGATTTTACTGTATATATATATAATAAAACATTTATTTATGCCCGAGCAACTTTATAAAGCTGCACATGTGTGTTATGTACAGCAAAAACAACGACATGAATATCCGACAATTTAAGTTCAATCATTAAGATTGAAAGGCTACTTGAAAGCTCGCCATTAAGATGTAATAAGCAGCAGACTGAAGGCCTAGAGGATGCATACTGGCAGTGCAGTGTAAGAAAATAACTTAATGATATGTAACTTTATCAAGTTAATGCTTAAGCACTTACGTGAACTTCGAGGGAAACTAAAAATAGTCGATATAAAGTAAGACAGGGAAACAAATAAAAAAAAATCAGCGCCCATCGCAGAGGAAACTTCAACTTGACCTTGGCATAGCTGACTGCAACCAGTTAACATTGTCAAGGCGACAACAAATTGCCTGCGCAGCACAGCAAGAAGCCACAACAAAACAAGAAAACAGAAAACGCAAAAATAGAAGAAAAAAAGTCGCAAAGAACGCAATTTGCCACAGACATGCAACCAATTGTAAACACAACAACAACAGCAAACATATTCGAAATACACGATTTAGTTTCTCTTGTTTTACTATTTCCCCCTTTATCATCTCCCCTACGTTTTACGTTTTACGTTTATTGGTTTATTTATATTTTATTAATTTTATTATTTTTTCCTCATAAATCATTAAATTAATTGCCCGGACTCTTTGACTCGGAACTGAAGTGTTGGACGACTTAATGTAGTGCGTTCATTTAACTCGAGAGCCTCTAAAAGTTCGGATCATGTTTTCTCACATCGTTGATGGATTTGAGTTTTTGGCTACTGGGCATGAGTTATATTTTCTAGAATTAAGTAAATATTGACTTTAGGAAAAAACTTGTTTTAATCGATTGCTTTAAACTGCAGACACTTTACGGAAATCTCAATGTCGCAGTAAAGACGCGTACGGCCAACATGAGATGGCTGCTCTAGACATTATTTTAATTTGTATGTTCAGCAGAGCCAGTACGCTTTGTGTATAAGTATGGCGTACCACAAAGATGACTACATAGTACGCCTATTGGCTGTTGTTGATGTTACTGATGTTGCTGATGCTGAGATTGCTTTTCATTCTTGTTTTCTTTTCTTTGCATTTCTTGCTTGTCAGTTTTTTTTCATTGCAATTGGCACTGACAACTTGTTGTTTGGCCAGTGGCTGCAAAGTGTCAATAAAAATGGTTTCAATATCAAACCCAGCAAATGTCAGACAGTTGATAGGCAGCGTACAAAGTAAAGACCTCAAGTGCCTAATATATATGTAATGGTTTATAGAAAATAAGAACAAATGTATTCAATTAAATGAAAACTTCTCGAGGCGTCGAAAACTATTATGTAAACTCTTTGGCCCTGCACAAATATTACTTTTTCTTACCCAACCAAACCAACCACCTAGAGCAACCACACTAAGATGCAATGCAATGACGTTTGCCTAACTTTTCGCACTCTATGTTGCAATAAAAAATGTTGTCCTTAAGGTCAGTTGCGTTCATTTAATTTTAAATACATTTGTCTAATAATAATGCTATAAAAAATGGAAAGTAAAAACGAACAATGAGGTACGAAACAATATTAAACACGTCACACATTTGCGTTCCGTCTTCGATAGACTTTTTCAAATATAATATATCTAGAGCGAGAGTGTATAGAGCTTGTCATATTGTGACCACTAAGATTGCTCTACCTATGTGATTTGGAAGAAAAAAGAATGAATGATGAAAGCACAAACTTAGTAACGAAAAGAAATTCTTTTCTTGCTTTTCAAATTATTTTCTCGGGTAATCGACATGATTCCGCTTACATAAAGAGCAACTTGCAACAAAAAATTAGACATATCTAGAATGTTCACACCGCTGTCAGCAATAGAAGTGGTTGCAAAAATGATCCGTTTTTCTTACATGGAAATGAAGAAAGATCGTTGGATTCAAGGTTCATTGCATTTGGTCCACCAGTTCGATGTGTTGATTATTTAGAAAAACTTGTGGATACCGCTTGCGTTATTGTGGTGCTGGAGAATGACGCGACGTGGAATGCAGTTTATTTCAATTCTTCAAAAATGCCTGGCAAATAAATATTTATCTCGAAATCCGAAACGAGATTTTGAGATCTTCTAAGCCTATCGTATGCAAGACTCCCGGCAATTTATGACAGTTACGCAACCTCTTGTTTCGTCGCACTCAGTTGTCGTAGCTTAGTTACTCGCCTTGAAAGATATATTTACCCCTATGGGATTCTTATAAATTCAATAGTGAACAGTTATGAGAGGATTAAATCTCCATTGAATTTCTGAAATGTTTTGTCTTTTCTTCAATTGAAGATTGGTTAGGTAAATGGTTCTCATGAAGAACATCAATATGCTCCCCGTGTGACGCTGTCGTAAAGTCGACTGATTTCTCTTTCTGCTCGCTCTCTTGTTCACGCTCTCTTAGTTGCTTGGTCGTTTACTGAATCGAAATCTTCAGCAACGGCAAAGCAAAATAAATGAATTCTGACAAATTTATAACAGAAATAACAGAGTTGCCATATTGGCACAATATCTGTCGCAAGAAAGGCAAGTAAGAGGAGAAGCCGAGAGGAGCCGAGGTAGTCAAGGTAGAATTGACGATCCTGTTTAGTGTCTGCAGAAAACTGGGCTCAGCTTTAAGATCTTTTCCTCTCTTTTAATATATACAGTGAGAGTATGGTCACTTTGGATTATTAAATAGCGGTTCATTTAAATTGCACCAGATTTAATGATATTCTGTTTCAGTTCTCCGAACAGCACTTTCGCTGGCAACAGGTATAAGCAAATTGGCATAGGATGCTAAATAACACAAATTAAACGAGTGTAACTCTTTGCCTTGCTTTGTTATCTATTGCTGGCCTCTGTACTTTGCTTACCATGCAATGCATTTTTAACGAATCACTGACTTTAATGCAATTTCTGACATCATAACGGGCGTTATCTCATGTGTGGGCAACACTTTGGAAATTGACATGAACTGCATAGATGATTTTTGGCTCCCGTACACAATCCTCTTAATTGTGGTTTCTATTTTCCCACTGAATGCCATGCCAAAGAAAGATATTAGCGTAGGCTGAATGTGTGCAAAGATATTGAAGACAATGCACCGTAAAGCTATGAATAAATCAATGATTTTTTTCAACTTTTGCAAAAGTTATAATAAACGAGAATAGGCTGGATAAGCAGGGAATAAAGGCCATGATGCCATTTAAAAAATTTTTATGAAATTTAGAGTCAGCTATTAGCAGTAATGAGTTTTATAAGCTGAATTTATTTTAAAATGATTTAAGGAGTAGCATCAACGTAAATTCGTTAAAACAATTTTGCTTTCTTCTTACTTAATAAATGCTTTGAACCTTCAAGAATATGCGTCAAAAATTTATTACCCGCAGAAAACTTTTGTCTTGAAATTTTGTACTCTTCATCTTTATATAACGGGCATCTGTTAGGAGGGGACAGACTGTTGATTTCTAACTTCATGTTCAGTTGCATGTAATCCAAAACAAAAATACTTTACTGTCGCTTCTTCAAGATATCCTTTTGGATAGATATGAGGCTGAGAACGATTCAAAGGCTTTCGGGACGAGTGGCAAGAAATTAAAGGTTTGGGATGAAGTTTTCGGTGTTGATTACAATTTCGGCCGTCAACTTATGAATTTTGTTACCCTTTCTTCTTAACATTCGAACCGTACTTTGCTATTCCGCTGTGACAGATGCATTAAAACAGATATTTTCGTAAGTAAAATGGTCGATGGGGAGGAATGAGGAAGAGTATTTGAACTTTATCGCGACGAGTTCGGAGCCACGCGGTGAAAAACAGCAAAAAACTTCTTGTAAGAAAGAAACATGTCAAGAAAACCTTGCTAAGCTGTGAAAACGTTTTTCTCAAAGCAAGACTTTTCAAAATGGCTTACGGGGAAGCTCCCACAAGTTTTATTCTTTTCAGCAAGATTTTGCATCAAGTTTTCACATTATCTTTAAAACTTTGTTCTCTAGAGGAATACGTACGTTTTTTTAACACTTTATATCAATTAAAGGGTGACTTTTTTTGGTTGGATGTCGAACTATTCCATCGGACAATCCGAAGCATGTTAAATAAAGTCCTGAAGTTCATATAAAAATAATGGATTTCTTTTTCCCCAACCTAATATTAATTGAAAGCAAGTAAAAGCGCTATAGTGAGCCACGACCGATTAGCTTTCTTTCAATTATTGATATAACGACATTCTAAAGTGAGGCGTCACACGAGAAGTGGTCGAAAACGTAGTCCCATCCGAACCGTTTTCATCAGCAAGCGTCCTTGAGCCAAACCATTTCAGTCTATTAAATTTTAGTAAAATAGCCAAACAAGACCGACAGGGTGGCAGACAAGGTCGATCGGTATACACTCTTAGGTAGCAGACCCATCTTTTATATATACTGTTACAGTGGGAGCGTTACCCATGAGAGCAGAAATTTAAAACGCGCTGCTTGCACACGCCAAGCAAATTCGCTTGAAATCTCTGAAAGCAGATGTCTATCGTGCAAGGCCCTAAACTTGAAATGTTTGAACAAAAGAGAACGAAAAGCTCAAAACGACGTCTATTAAACGCTGACGTTATATTATCTCTTGGATAAATTACAATAATTCATTAACTTATTTTCAACCGTAATTTTCAGTAAAGTAGAACGACTCCCTCTTATCTTCTTACAGCACAATTGTATCCAGCAAACACTAGCATTCCCAAAATATACGTATTTAACAAAAATGTGTGCCCACTTCTAGTTTGGACAGTTATTTTTTTTTTTTTTGTTTCTTGATATGCTGCAATGGAATTTGGAGACCTTTTAGGTTACATTTATCTCAATAATAATAATAAAGAAGTACATTTATCTCGACTCAAGTAAATGACAACTTATTGTTATTACAAAATTTACTTAAGCTAAGAAATAATTATCAATGTTAATAAATTTACTTGAAAAGAGCACTTAATTTAAGTTTATAGAGAAAAACTTAATTCTTATAACAGAAGTACCACACATCGGTGTACAGACAATATGTGCATATATATATATATATATATATATATATGCCTTTTTTTATTGCATATAATTTGTTAGTTAATGACTAAAGCATACAAGAATTTACATTTGCGTTGTAAGCGAATTATGAAAAAAAAAGCACAACACAGCGGGTAGCGGAGAGTCATCCTTGTTAGAGAAAACAAAATGCCACTTGATACTTTTCCTCTTTAGTTTTTTATTTTTCATTTTTTATAGTCACCACACTGAGAAAACTACGATATATTAAGTCTAGCACAACACTTTCCATGGTTAGGTGTGCATATGTTCTTGATCAGGATGATATCACGCTTTTATAGTTCAGCTTTCCTATTCCTCGCATCGTCTTGATCAGAGTGGCATATCCTTTGCGTATTTCTTCCTTTATATTCCTCCCATCCATCGACTCAGGAATTTAGAGGGTTACATCTGATTTTGCAGGCAAAGTATGGAAATCAGTTAACTTAATTCCAGAGGCTAACGCACCAAAGACTCTACAACTAATTCCAAATTTGGTTTGATTTTATTTTAGCGCTGGGTATCCGAAAGTCGTGTCTGAAATTGACCTTTTGCCTTTACGTTTTCATTTACACTGTTATTGCATTTCTGCCTTATTAAAAACAAGAATTTTGTATATATGTAATATGTGTCGCTTTTTAGTGCAGTGCCATAATTCTCATAATTCTACACACGTCAAGAGGACGAGAATACCAGCTGCTATCGTATTTGAGCAAGGATCACACGTAACACGTATAAGCTTTCATAGCTAAACACATTTGAAAATTCTTTTATTTTAATAGTCACGCAAGAAAACTTAAGCTTAATAGTAGAGGCAGCCCATTAAATTTCATCTAAAATGTACATCAATTGTGAATTTCAAACATGAAATTTAAAAGTACTCTACCTCCTTTGAATCACGAAACAACAGGTACAGTTACAATGCCCAAATTTTCATAAAAATACTCAGCTGTTTTTTTTTTTGAAGTGTTGCCCATTCCTAGCTACACAGTTTTTTCATCTATCTGTCAATTTGTGGATGCTACGTTTGTAGAAACGAAAAGGGGACGTGATCCATCCTTGGAAGCAAGTGGTAATCGAAAGAACTCGGGCTTGGTGAGTAAGCGACATGGATTAGGATGGGAGGTTGGATGACATGGAGAAAAGTACCGTTAAATTGCTTTCTTTAATATTTTGGCCGTATTTTAGCAACCTAAGGTTCGAACAAGTAGCTGCTGTCGATAGCGACTTTAACAGACGACCACCTTCTGCGCCTATCAAGCACGGAACGTCGTTTTCATTTTGTAGTGGTTTGCCCATGAACTTTTGCGCCTGGACTTCTGAAAATAAATCCTGTTTTCATCCCGAATCCGATGCGTCGTTCGAGGAAAAAGGAATGCTGTATGCAAGAATAAAAAATTTTCATCCATATTGAGGTCTCTGTAAACAACATTAAGTCACCTCTCCGATTTGCCAACGAAATCAAAGTGTGTCTAACAAAAGCGAATAAGATAAGTTGCACAACTTTTTTAGTTCATTATCTTGATTTAAACAAACAGACCAAAGGGCTTAGCTGAATGAATTCCGCCGTTAACGCTAATCCAGCATATGCAGATGTTCCCATAAATATTATGGGCATGAAAGAGATTATTTTTTTCTTCTTCTTCTTCTTCTGTAGTCATAATAAGAATTAGAGCTGGCACGCGGTTGCAGGACAGACATGGCTTTATTGCTTTCGTGCTTTCGTGTATTCGGTGTGGGATTTCCGAAGTGCATTTACAAGTGTTAAAGAATTTGAGGAATCTTTTGCAACATGACCTCTGCAATGAATATAAAAACAACGTTACGCGATTAATTACGAATGTGCAAAACAAACGAACTGAACACCGGAGCAAACTTTCTTTGAAAACTCATTTAAAGTGAATATAAAAAAGAATAATTCCATGAAATGCAAAATATGTTATTTTATCTTTGTGTAGAGATGCATACATACATACATACGCGGTGCTTTGTCCTAAGCTAGAAAGTATAAAAACAAGAGCATTTTTATGTAGCATGCAAACTGAACAAGAAACGGAAATGAATGCAGGAGAAAAGATTGAAAAATCTGTTGATAGCTTTATTTATTTTTTTAGTTCGACACTTCAACTTGGATATATGAAAACACAAGAAAAAAGATTCTCGGGAAGTTGTTTTCCACTTTAAACAAATTTGAAGTATTGATGATCCAAGAAAGAAAAGGTCATTTCAATCAGTCAGTTCATATTCGCTCGGACTTTTGGAATATCGCTTGCAAATTCTTGTTTTCAGCTGCTTATAGACATAGAACACCCTTGTAAACAACTTTTGCTTTTATCTTATAGCAAGCCCACATCTGTTGTAGGTGTCAGCTATTGATAAAGAGATCGGTTCCATTTTCATACTTGACCTGTCAAACTCAACCAAAGACTTTTTTTTGACTTTCTTAGCGCAAAGGTGATACATATCTACATACAATTTTCTTACTTCTTTTAAATTACGTTTCTGCAGCGTCTGCGCTTGCTTGAAGATTCAATCAACTTGTCAACAATTACAGTACGTGAGTTCCGAAGCGAGATGTCAGTTGTATTCTTACGATAGGTCTTAAGTTTGAAATGCAGTTTTTGCAGTGTAATTTGTATGAGAAAATTTTTGCGCTAATAATTTTCTTTAAGATTTTGTAAATTTTTTATTTTTAGTTATATTTTTTTTAAATTTTGTGTTCTGGTTTACTTTTGTTTGACGCATACTCATCAAATGTAGCGAAGATACGATCCGATGTGAAGAAAACGCAGTCTTTTATCGCAAACGAACCAACGGTTAATTAACTTCACGCCAGCCAAGCTCTCCAGTTCTAATACTATTGCAGTTAATAGACGGAGGTTAACTCGGACTTGCATTGTATGCATGACGTAACGAATATTTATTGGTTAACTATGGCATTTGCATAAAATAATTTGTTGTAACTGATACAATATCGTACAGCCTATCCCAAAACATTCTAAAAGCATGCACGCAATTCCAGTGTAATGTCAAGTTCTTGACATAAACAGAATTTCTAAATACATTAAAGTCTTCTAGTAAATTCGCAACTTGGATATTACTCTGCGTTATCAATTCATTACAAAACATGCTAGCAAAACTTATTACAACAAAAATAAAATCATGTCATAGTTCAGGTTATCATCAGTTAGTTAGGCATTTTTTGTATTACATAAAAGTATTTGGCAGAAATATCTTAGGTATAAATAAACGGTGTATGAATAATGCTCCAAGTGCGGTTAGACCGATAGGCTCGACGTTACTTAACATTACCGTAATGTGAAATGTTTCACATATTTTATGTAAGAGTATCTAGCAAAAATTATTTAATTTGAAACAAAGCCAAAAAAGAAAAAAAGAAAATGTTATGTTAATGGTGTTTCTAGTGTCAATCAATCGATGTGGGAGGGGAGAAATAAATCGCTAACTATACGTGTAATGAGTTTGACTCAATTACATTAGAAAATTAAATATTCTTTTAGGGACGAATCTTGAATATTCCCAAGCCTAACCCAGTTACACCCAAATAAAAATAATAAATATTTATTTATATTTGGTTACGACTGATAGAAACGCGTATGTATGTATGTTAGAATGTTAATTAGTTGAAGAAGTTGAAATTCATTATAAACTTTTTGTGCTATCAAAACCACTTATATATGAAACAGTCGTTGTTGGCATAACCTTTTTCTAATTGCGTCACTTCTTTAGCTAAGGTTAGCGGTCTTAACTTAACTTTTGTGAAACTGATTGCAACGACTTGTTAAAATCCGAGCAGAGATGACACTGTTCATAGTCAGCCGTTTTATCGGATCGAATGTGGAACGACTGGCTGACGGTGCCGAATACCGGAAGAGATTAGATTACATCCGGAGATAAAGGGAGAGTCGCTGGCAAAAAATCGAGCCGGGTCGTTTTTATACTAATTTTCATTACGCATTGTCTCGTAGATTGTGGTAGTTAATGCTCATTACGCTTTAAATCGCAGAACGTAATGCTAGCCCCAACATTAAGTCGCGAAAAAATAAGAATTTTTTGTATGTCTCTTCTCAAACGCCGCGTAAAAAATGCAAACGAATGTAAACGAATGAGGCAAATGCCCGGCCCGTTGTATAAGAAGTATATTGGAAATTTAATAACAAATTCCCGCCCGAATCAAATAGTGACAGAAGCAAAATCTAACCCTTCAGTTAAAACATTCATTTAAATAAAGCTAAGGTACAATTACACAAGTGGTGCGAATATAAAATAATCTTTGCGTAATGAAGTCTTATTGTCAAAGAATACTTAAAAAAAAGGTGAAGAGTATATTAAGCTAAAGTTCTGTTCAGATACGTCTTTTCTAATCAGGTTCCTCCAAGCGCAGACCGATAAAAACAAAACAAATATAACTTTTCCCCCAACACCCCAGCGAAATTTTGCAACCCTTACAATGGTTTATGAAGTCATCAAACCAATAATAGTATGTCTTACCTCTTTAAAGGATATAAAAGGTTTAACACATCAATATAATTGAGTTAACAGAGAAACAAGATTTTTTACCTTTCTGATCTCGTTTCCAAGAAGTTGTCCTTCCAAGCTCTTAAATAGATAATCAATCGAAATTTGGTCTCACTATAAACAAACTTTTCATAAATTTAGCGATCATCGAAAGCATTTCGTTGCAATAAACTTTTAATTGAAAAATTCAAATGAAATCGTTAAGGAGAAGAAACAATTACGTACAGAATCATATTAAAAGACATTAATATTAAATTTCCATTAGTCATATTTTTAAAGCAAAACAGAGAGCGTATTTACCAGTTAAAAAACCGGTTTTTTTTCTTTTTTTTTTTTTTTTGAGCCAACTATGAGTGACGTCATTTTAAACAATAAATTTTATAACTACACCTAATGCGTATAAAAAATTTCTATAAATTTTTTAATGAAAAGTAAATTAAAGAGACAGAGAGAGAGAGAGTAAAAGTAAAAAATTATATTAGAAATATAAGTTTAAAAGAGTCTGGTCACCCCTTTCCATTCAATCCCCTTTAAACTTGTTTTATTGGTTTGACAGCATTCTCTACTTCTTGCCGACTTCCGTTGCAGTGCTTGAGTACAATGCTATAATTATGTTAATTGTTAGTTGTCTGCTTCTAAAAGATTTTCAAATGAAATTTGTTCGCTATTAAAACTGATATAGAAAGAGAAATAGAAGGAAACAATATGCTTAAGTTTATAACTAGTATTTATTCTTTGCCTTATTCAAGTTTATATAATTTTCTTAACGAGCAACTTTGCAAATGTTTGCATGATTTGTGACAACCATTGCGAAACGTTATTGGCCTGTCATCTAACACATAGTAGACCCTGTTTCCTTTCATGCTTCCTTCCACCAACTGCCATGCTAAGCTAATATAAATTGGCATTTTGATTAATATCCTCGCATAGAATTGTTCGATCATTTCATGTGTGTCTGCACAAAATTACCAACGTCAACACCACCAACAGCAACAGCAACAGCAGCAGCACCCGCCGCCACCACCACCACCATCACTACCACTGACTGACTGACTGCTGTGTTGTAATGATAGTAAATTATAATTTTACACATTCGCAAGTGCACACAATTACTGATTAGCTATTACTAATGTGTGCGTTAAACGTTGTTAGAATCTTTGATGCGTTTTTATAATAACATACTCCTACACGCTCGCAGTTACATTCAATAAATATTATATGTAATTTTCAATATACTGAACATGTATATATATATATATATATATATAAGTTAAACAGACACTCTTTCTAGCCACGTTGTCAGGCATTGTTAGTTGAGTAATTGCTTTAGTATGTGTTTAGACTTTGCTTATGGTTTCTGTGTCGTTCAATACACTTATGTTTGCTTCTTTTACTTGTTTTACGTAACTTATTAACCCAAGCTTAACTCTACTCACCATTTTTTCTAGTAGCCGCCAGTGCTTTTAATGTTTCGCAGAAGCACTAAACATCACTCATCATATAAGTGATGACTCCTCGCTCTCAAATAATGCAAGGTTTATTTTGGTTTTGCTTCATTTTGTAATAAAAAATTATTATAATAAATATTTACTATGTGTTTATGAACAAACACAATTGACCATTCAATCAATACTTCAACAGCTGGTTTAATGTGACTCACATATATTCATAAATTTAAAGTCAATTATAAGTGCACATACATTTAAACATACAAAGTGAGAAGTTATGGTTAATTTGCTGCATTGTTGTTTAACATTGCGGGTAGGAAAAAGTTTCTGGCAACTTTTTCGAACACAATTGAATATTTATGACTTGAGTTGTTTTACGCAAAATAATATCCAAATCTAGCCCTTACCTTGTCTGCTTTTGTGCTTAATACGATACCTAAGATAAGGATAAGCAGTGATGGTGAAAAAAAGGGGAGCAAAATACACTCGCACTTAATTTTTTGGAAGTTTCCTTGGCACCTTTTTTTTATATGGGTTCGACAGTTTCCTCGCTGAAAGAACGGGACGTAATGAGTTATGACAGCGTTACCTATTCATGGTTCCATTTAATTGCAGCAACATTTTTCTTTCTGGTTGTTTTAGTTTTTATTTAAATATGGCTGCTGAGACTGGAACTAGGCGTGGAGGGTTGATCCCGATTGCTTAACGTTACTCAATTATAGACCGAACACTCATTACCTCGCACCGCACGTTAATCTTAGTTGAAGTAAGAGCTATAGTGCTAAGGACAAGCCGAATGATGGTCGCAATCGTTAGCTACTTGGCTATGCAGTAGCCCAGTTGGAATATTCTTCGAATCGAACAAGAAACGGTTGCCGCAAGAGGCGCTTTTTTTTGCAAAGAACTCAAGCTACTCACTGCTCTCAGGAATCATGTTCACTGAGAAAAGCTTAAATATATTATTTTCAGGTCGACTATTCAACACCTTATAGTAGTAGATACACCTTCTTTTTGAGAGCAATAAAAACTCATACAACGTGCGGATATAATATGAATCGCATCCGAAAGTGTATGTTTCATATAATGAAAATTTGTGTGCCAACGAAGGTACAGTGTTATTATTCTTGATTCTATTCTAAAAAATTATATTTTCATTTTTGCTAACGGGAGAATGTTTACCACAAATGCTACAAAGCTGCGCAAACAGACAAATGGGCAGACGAATAAGCGGACATGTTTAGGTACATTCCAAATTTGGACGTGGTCAAAAATTTATATACATTATAGGGTTTTTGAAGCTTGTTTCTTTGTGTTATAAAGATGTTGAAAAAACAATTAAATGTTGATACATTATAATGTTGAATAGGCGTCGTCAAATTTTCTCCAGTTTTTTCTCCAATCGCCCACACAAAACGTGTTCAAATTTTTGTACATTTTGTACAGGAATTTCCAATGTTTCTGCCAAAATCGATAGCTTCATTTTTGCCGCCAGGAGAATGTTTACAACAGACAGAGGGACATGCTTTAGAATTTCCTGCTGATTAAGAATATATATACTTTGTGGGGCCTCTGATGCTTCCTTCTGGGCATTGTAAAGTTTTTGACATAATGAATGTATCCCTCATCCTTCGGTAATGGGTATAATTAGAGTGGAGTGCAATCGCAGAAGAGTCAATCAAATCTTTGTCAAATTAAAAATTCTTCGGCCATACCTTGGCTAAATATATCCTTAAGATATCTACTTCTTCAATCTGCAATTGTGGACAAAATCTCGCGATTAAAGGTATACCTTGTGAATGCCAACACCGTTCCAACATTTGAAAACACGGTTTTGGAGAGTCTAACCCATTGAACATCTACTCTACTTTTTGAATCTCTTTTGTCTAAATAAATCAGAATAATCATGATACTAAATGTTCCGTGTTTTAGAACTAAGATCATTCTTGGTCATTAAAGGTTTTTGAACAAGAAAACATTGCATTAGGATGCAAATCATTATCGCACTACGAGCGAATAGCGTAAATGTAAAGCGAATATAGCCCAATTTAGGCTTCAAGGATTCTACGGTATGTATATATAGTAAATAAAATACCAGCAGGTAACTATTACATAATTTGCTTGCAAAGTTTTTATGTTCGCATTATTAATTCAATTTAAATAAACAAAATTAATAAAATTATTTATATCCCACTATATGGTATGCAAAGCAAATAAACTATTTAATGAGATCATATCTGGTAATCTGTTGTATACACAATAAACAGAAAAGTATTTGAGAACATTAAAATATTAGCGAGTAATGGCAAGGCGGTCTAATTTACAATTTATTTGTTAGAGCACCATAAATTAATTGAATAAATTTTATAAAAACACGACTTTTCCAAAATTTGGAAATTAAAATAAAAACAAGTAAAACTACATTAAGAGCAAAGAAATACTTACTTCCGGGGATAAAAGGTCACTGCATTGGTAAGAATCGCAAGAATTTATCGTAAGGCATTCGGCTACTATAGTGATCTCAAGATTAATGCGCCACAGTAATCATAAAGTCTTCCATTTCCGCCATCCAGAAGCGCATTTATTGGGGCCAGAGTACCTCATGTATTTTAGTTTCATAATTCCCATCTACCATTGCGCTTCACCATAAACAAATGTTTTACCTCAACCAAACGAGCGTCAATAAGCCCCATCGTCATCGCTCTGGTACCGTCACGTTGCGTGAAATTCGGCGATACCAAAAATCGACCAAATTGTTAATACGCAGGCTATCGCAGGTCTATGGTTTCAATCGGCGTCAATTAAAGGCTTATATGGTTGACCAATTCGTGCGCTATTCATGACAAACGCGTCACCATTAGGCCAAGGGACATCCATTTGGCAGGCCGTATTCGTGGTGAATATCCCTAAGTCTTCTCCTACGCCGTCATCCCATATTTTAATTTACTAGGTTTGCGACAAACTAATCCTAACTTTGTATACCAAAGGGCTACGTTACTAGGGGTTAATGTTACTAGATTACTACGTTCAAATGGAAAAGAAAAAGGATCGTATAATATATAATATAAAGCACATATAAACTTCCATTTATCTTTCGAGTAGCCAAAGAGACGAGAGACACGAGTTTTTTGAGAATCGACTGTTAAGATTTCGTATATCCGATAGGCGATAATCATGTCTCTTATTTGCTATATACATTAGTTTATGTTACATCAAATTGATGTGAAATTAACTAAAAATGCGTATATTTGTATAAGACAGTGTTATCAAGTAAAAAAACGCACGGGCGGCGAATTGCTTTCCACAAGATAATTTCGAAACGAGTAACGTTTGCAAAAACGTAGTGAACGTCACCAGAGATATTTCAAGCTTTGCCGTAATATGTTCCTAATTTATGCAGAATAGAAATATATTTTTTTATTTATTTTTCTCTCTTATTTTTTATTAAAATACGTTATTATTTTATGAATATACAGTGAAATAACTCAGCTTCATGTTACCTCAAATATAACTATAGAGCCGTAAGTAAAGAAACTTTTCAGTTTTTTGCTTTCTATTTTATGCTACTTTAATATTTTATGACTACCATCTCTACTTCACATGCGAAAATAATTGAAAGTAAAGTTTTTTAGAAACAATAGCTTTAAAAAAGTTCATTATCAATGCATGGAGCAGTAAAGTTATAATCAAACTCATTAAAACATATTCTAATTCCATACTCGCAATTAAGCTGTCGTCTTCTCCCGTAATACAAAACTAGGGAAGGAAAAAGGTTGCTTGAAAAAAGGGAAAGAACAACGAAATTAGAAATAATTTTGCTTACTTTAATACCTCTATTTACCTTCAATTCATGACGATGTAACAACAACAATTAAAGCATTGAAGACTTAATTGTTAAAAAAAAGAAAATACGTTCCATTCTCAATAATTTGGTTAAAGTTAGTGCGCTTCCTTTCCAAATCATTGATCTGCTTTATCGCAAAGTTATTCACATTGCTCTAGGCTTGAAGATTGTCAGTCAGTCTCTTACGGGGTTTGCTTTAAATCGTCAAAAAGCTGTACTCCTATTCTCGATCTTTGTAACTCTGCGGCACGACCGCCTGGATATAGCCTGACAGGGCGGTTACCTTTTAGACATGTTGACGCTTCTTGCTCCTTTGTTCAATGTGCTATAAGTAATGCCACGTAAATGGTCCATATAACTTTATAGATTGCCAGGGATCCAGTGAGATCGCTGCACTTGATGCTTTCTGAGTTTCCGATGCGCTTTGAATGGCTGTCAGTAATCAATCATAATGCCCAATCATAGTCAAGATACTACGATATTATATCGATTTTCAAAATAGCAAACTGTTCGAAACTTTCGAGCCTTCTCAGATTTTCTTTTCACTATTTCACTCATTTTAGCTGGTTTTCTCAACGGATTTTTGTCATTTTTATACTTGACCTTGTAAAGTTTCAGTTTTTTGCCCACTTTTCTATATAACAACTAGCCGTATTAAACTTATCTTTTTGTAATTATTCTTCCCTTAGTCATTTCAAACGAATCACTAGAACTGAGTTGTTATTTTTAGTACCACTTATAATACATGCGAAATTATTTGGAGCCAACGATTCAACTTTCCTTGCCTTGACGACATCATTCCGGAACTATGGCGGCATCAACTTTTATGACGACTTCCTCAGAGATAAAGAGCTGTTGATGTAGAGTTTCAAGCTTAATTTTAAACTTTTTCTTTCGTACTGGTATAACCTTGTGCCAGTTAAAAGTGGGGTTTTTTTAACCTCGGTGTGTATTTATTTTTTCAAAATGCATTTGTAACGTCGACAGGGAAGTTTCAGATACCCTAAAAGATATACCCAATTTTAATGAGCCTCAAATTCGGAATCGATTTAAACGCGGCTATCTGTCCGTTTGCTTGCCCGTCCACTTGTGTGTTGTCTGCGGAGAATATTCTCTTGTTCGCAAAATCTATCTATCGACTTCAGACTTGGTAGAAGTTTCTGCCTGCAAGTTGGTATTAAAAATGCCCTAAATTGTCCGAAGAACGCGCCCGGAGTACAATATAAGTCTAGACTATCTCCGGGAACTCCAACTATAAAAATTCATGGATGATCTTGTAATAGCTTTAGAAAAATGGAAAAAATTGACTTGCCCCCCCAAATGTTAGGATGTAGGATTTAGGATTTTAAGTTTTTGGTTTTTTTTTTTTTTAAGAAGAAGATGACTGTTACAAAAGAATATAATTTCCTGCTTGTTATAAATTCAAAATAAAATAAACAAGTTGTTTTCAGATTTTTTACAAACAAAATAGAGGCAAGACAACCTTCGTTTTCTTTTCCATTGCATTACATTTGCAGATCACAACTTTATTTGTAAAACTTAACTTAGAATCTAGTGGGTTTCGAGGTATTTTTCGAAAACTTGATTTAGAAATAGGTAAGTAGACTATAGTGGGCCAAGGCCTATCATTAAATACCACACGTCGCTCTGCAGTTATTCATATGACGAGCCTTCAAAATAAGACGTTAAGTGGCCCCATTCGATCTATTTTCTTTAGGCCAAAACAAGTCAATGTACCAAATGTTATCAAAATAACTCAAAACTTGTAACCTATAGATCGAACACAAGAACTAAGACGGACAGAGAGACAGGCAGATTGAAATCCATGTGGAAAGTGATTCTGACTTGACCATCTCAAGTCCCTCCGGGTAAGCGCACAAACATAATACACCCTTGTGCCACAGCTAGCGTAGACTATGAAGATAAGCGTCGGTTTGAAATTTTGTTTGTTGTTTTGAATCTTTTCTTGAAGACGCACTTAGATCCACGTATCGTCAAAATTGAATAACATTGTTTCGAAGAGTCTTCAAATTACAATTTTGAGGAAATTGTCATTTTATCTCCCTAAAAATTCATGTGTCATGTCTCGCGTCATCACTTTTTATTAAAATATTGGAAAAGGTCAATTTGATAAAAAGAGAAAATCACTGGATCATATGAAACCTTAACTGCATCATTGTCATCCATTGTCAGCATCCACAGAAGTGCACAATCACCAAAATTTATATGAGAAAAGATCCTTTTTTATATGCTATGTATGTATAGAGATATGATTGTCAAGTTGTACAATTACCGATGCACAATATAATTTCAAATATGTACGATCCGACACACTGTGTATACACCTCCTCTTCTTTGGTTGTGAAAAAATTTAGCTCAAAACAAATTATAGCATCTTCCATATGCTGTGCTATAACGCCCCTAGTAAGCAAACTGCGTTTTACCCTCTTCTATAACTAGCAGTAAGTATATAATGTTCGTTTTGTAAAGCGGAAATGAAATATAAAATTATTGTACGAGTACGCATACAAACAATACCGACAACCTCTATGAAAGCGTTGCGCAAAATGAAAATTACGATAGAAATCAGGGACTAACATTTGAATAAGAAGAAGACTTTTGCTAAATTGAGTGGTATGGCGTCTCTTACGCAATTACATTTCTTGCCATGTGGATAATAATATGCGAACGCTTGTAACGTAATTGCAGCGCCTAAAGAAGATATTTATGGTATTTTCATCTTAACGAACCCCGCATAATTTCATTCATTCAATAACCAGGCATTGTTGATTTATAAATTTTTGATAAACGCGAATATTTTATTTAGTTTCAAGTAGTTTTTTGTGCTGATTGATATAAAGATAATCATGAAAGATAAACATGAAAAGAAGTATACATTTCCTTATGGCATTAACTTGGATGGCTTCAGTAGCACTGAAACTTTTCAATTTTTCACAAATACATTACATCAGAGAAGTATAGTAAAGTTTAAGAAAGAAAAACATTCCATTAAGAGTTTTTCTTTTCTGCTTCAAAATAATTGAATTAAAGTACAAATATAACAAAGGTTCCTGTTATACTTTAGTTGTCTCGTTGTCCATGTGTTAGGACATCCATCAAAGAAATGGCGTCCACTTCTTATTACGTTACGTTCTATATTATATTATACAGATGAGTTCGCTTCTTTTTTAACCTTTATGACTTGGTCTTCAATATGTTTCTTTATATGTCATATAATTGCTCTAAGTGGCTTTTTCATAAATGTTTAACGGGCTTCATGCGTTTATTTATTATGACAAGCAATCGCTTTGATATTTATCTGATGTATGCTTGAATATAAATTTGCAAGTGTGGGTGTCTCGTCTTTTTAAATCTAGTCTTAATGTTTTGCTGCATCTAGGTCACACTGTCAAAATATACTAATTTGGTTGAAATAAAATTGCGTGGTTTTCATAAGCGATCAACTGCTTTTCAATCATTTTCAAGTAACTCGCAATCATATTTTGAATGATTTATTGTCAACAAAAATAAAATAAAAAAGAAAAACCTGAATCATAAATAATCCATACATTTGCGTATAGTGTTGTAAGGTAAAAGCAAATGCTCGCAACTTCCCGTTGAACAAAATCGAAAAGAGAATAAACTAATCGTTTGAATATAATTTTGAATTTTGTATAAAGTGCGTTGTCTCTTGCAAGGCTGAAATTAGATACGAATCCGATGCATAGCAAAATTGTGTTTTTTTATTTTTTTTATTTAAATTTGCATCGGCTACTCCCTGTGTCGCAGAACCCCGTTATCTTTCGATTTTCTTTATCTACCATTAACTCCCAATCAATAGACGTAGAAGGTGGTCTTAATAAAAAACAAATATAGGAATACGACGTATTTAGTATTAGAAGGAAAAAAAAAAAAATAATAATTTTAAATCATATAATGGTCCTATCTAGCTCCATCTAGGAGTTGGTGAAGAAAATACGACGTCGACATATAGTCGATGGACGAGTGAAAGATTTAATGGAATTCGAAAATTCCTTTTTTAGTTCTAAATATATGCTTAATAACGTTTTCGGATACCCTTTTATACTGTATACGGTTTGCGGTACAAAAATATATTAAGTGCATGCTACAATCATGTTCTACATCGTCTGTCCGTCTGTCTGTCCGTCTTATTTTATTTCGTTCGATGAAGTGTTTTGGTGTGTTTGGTGTAGAAAATGGTTCGTAAATTCCATGACTTATGGCTGTAGGAGGTCTGGGAAAATCTTCCCTCAATTGAATAACGCTTACTACTTACATAAACGCCATCTATTTTCCAGTTTTGCATAACCGTAAAATTTTTTCAGAAGTTTCTAAATACATTTATCTTCTTTAATACTCTGATGACTGGTCAGGCCTTAGCTATTTTCTTCAGTCTGAGTTTTTATTCGCTACTGGAAATCCCAAATTTGCGTTAATTGTGATAGATACATTAGATTGCCAAATGAGCCAAGAGAATCATTTGCCATGCCCACAATTGTCAAAAAAAACCGACAGTTGATACATATATAATGAACAAGTCTAAAGGCTGTGAAAATATATAATGTCAATCGATTTCCTCTCTCAAGATAGCAATTAACTAGATAGTCTTTCATATAGAATCTACTCCAAATTTTTGATTAAATGTAAAACATTCTCATATGTTTTTATACCCATCACCGAAGTATGTACATTTAAACATGCCCGTCTATCCAGTTGTCCCTTGGTGCGTCTGTATGATGTCTTTTGTGAATATTCCCGTGGCCGCCAAAATAAGACTATCCCCTTCAAATTTGACAGAAAGATTGGAAGGTCTTGCACTCAGGTTGGTATTCAAAATGAGCCAGATCGGTCGAAAAACAGGCACAGCACCTAAACTGAGAACACCTTTGTTTTTCAAAAGGAATGAGATTTTGTTATTTTGCTCATTACTCATAAACTGTAGCATATCAATGTACAAAAAATTGAACGCCTATTCTTTGAAAGATATTATATTGTATCAAAATTTCGTGTTTTTTTCAATAACTTTATAAGGCGCAGAAGCATGCTTCAAAAACTCCTTAAAGTACATAAATTCGTGGCCAGTTTCAAATTCGGAACCTATTGAAGCATCCATCTGCCCGTCTTTCCAACTATGCAGCATCTGTGGTGAAACTTCTCCCATTTGCAAAAACGATCAAAGAACAGGCCTACAAAAACTGTCAGCACATTTCGCTTGTTACTCACAAAGCACAACACATACACAAATGTCCATTTTTATTCTGGAAATAGAAAAAATTGACCGCGCCCATTTAACATAACAGCGCATGAAAGCTGAATTCTTTTTGTTTTAATTTAGTCTTTTTTAGGATAAACGTGATGGGTATAAAAAAGTCTGTGACTGCCGAATACAATTTTCTTACTTGCTGTTATTAACATCGAAATGTAAATAAATTAATTCTCGGTGGCGCTAAAAAAATATAGGGATCGTATTACCTTTTTGTTAAAAGATTACGCAACGTAATAAAAACAAAAACTTACATATACTTGATAGTGAAATGCCCTCCGAAACGCAACTCTAAACTGTGCAGCAATATGAAATTCGAGTTTACGTGTGAATCATCATGATTAAGCTATCATAGTTATCGTTGAACGAGCTAAGGACGTATTAAATAATTCCAGCATTTTGTTTGCAGCCAAACAAACATTACGTTGTATAACACGTCGGACGCAACAACACTGTTGACAGACGCGTATGATTTCTGGACAATACCAGCGTTCAGTCACGAGACATACCTCATGATGTGTTAAAATACATACACTTCTGACCATCACTAGATGACAAAGTGCAGTCTGTTTGTTTCAATTTTCAAAATTCAGGAAAATTAAAAAAAAGCCGGAAAGCATGAAAAATATGTTCGTTAACTAAGATACGAGCTACTTCTGTGTTCGGCGCAAGCCAAGTGTATATCTATCACCTTATTTATATATACTACGTCTAAGATTACTATTACGTTCTCATTTCCAGTAAATTTATTTAAGATGTAAACATCTTAGTAATTACGCGACATAAGTATTCACCGGTTTTTTTTTTTCTTTCATGAGAAAACTCGCGGACATAAAATGTCTTCTTTTTCGCCTGTGAAATTAAGAATAATAAATACTTGAAATATTTTCGTGACAGCTTCAATTAAAATAAATTTGCATTAATTTTTTAAGTGTACTTTTGGAAATCAGCAGAACCAGAGCCAAACATATAACACACCGCCATAAAAAGTTCATTGAAATTTATGTCTTTGACTAAATGGCTTTCTGAAAAATGAAAAATACAAAAAAAAATTAAAATTAAAAAATGCATAAACTAATACATAAACATAAAGTCACGTTCGTCACAGGAAGTTCAGACAAATGTGTTTACTAACCCAAGCGAAATTTCATTACACTATAAATATATGAAGTGATTTAGTTTCAATAACTCGCGTAATTGTTATTTAAGACGATTGAAATGTTCAAAGGCGAAATTACCAAAACAGCCCGAAGATATTACCAGGAGGAAGTTTATCTTCAATAAGGGTGCGGTCAATAGGCCGGTCAAACCCATGTTCGCCGCTTCCCTTAGTTAATATTGAAAACAAAATGTGAATTGGCAAAAGTCCCAAGTTAGCAGTAAAATCAATGCGGAAAGTATAGATCACTTTTCCGGGTGTTCAGTAAGGCCAACGCCATGACGAAATTGTCATCTTATTTCGTAACTTGCTAATGGCAATGCAATACGTCAATGGCAATTCGTTTGAAATTATTAGAAAAAGAAAAGTTTCCCCGCTGTGTTGTTTCCAAAACAACACACGCTACTTAATTATTTGCGATAGTAATTGAGACAAATTGTTTTAATTGAGATAAAGAAAATCTTTAAGATGCTGGCGAAACAAAGCTAACACATAGAAAAAAAATGGTTTACGAACAAGGAGAAAACTTGTAATTGCTTCGCGGCGCAACTTAAAGACAAATCGTCTCAGATAAATATACGAAAATCGCGGTCTGGAATTAATGGATGATCTATGTATAGACCTAATAGTCATGTTAACCTGGTGATGCATGCGCACTCTACGACTTCTTAGATTCTAAAAAACATGGCTACAACTATTCAGAGCCACTCAACGATCGCAATTATTTCATTTTTATCTTACGAAGTCTTCATTTCATATCACTCAGCTCTGCAATGGAATGGCAAAATTTTATGCTTGCATGCGATCATAATTAATTCTAATAAGTAATTCTGACATTTTTGGTCCAAGCAAATTAATTTCATTGAAATAAAAATATTGAAAAGTAAATCGAAAATTGTCGTACAAAAAACTGTAAGAGAATACATTTTTTAAACTACTAAAATTAAATTAATCGTTATTAAAACATTCAATGCAATTCGATAATGTAGCCTCTACAGCAAGCAATGCCAGACAGTGTTAGGTGTACAAATAAATTATATGTGTTGCAGTTGGTTAGTTGATTGGTTAAAAATCTTCTAAAGTCTAGCAAAAGTGTTCCATGTCAAGGCTATCAAACTCAGCTTAACCCAAGCTTAATGAGACGCTTGAAAAATATGATCTCTTTATATCAAGTAGTAAATATAGCATAGAATTATTTGAGAGTGGAGAGCAAGTGAAGTTAGGAACATTACAAGCAAAAAAAGATCTTCTACGGCGATCCGCATGCAATAGAAGCAACCAAGGAAATGAACTTCAACTAGGGTTGTGCACTTCCTTTGCACGCCTACGCCTGGCTCCCTCTGATTCTGACCACGTCACAAAAGTTGAAGATTTGCTCGATAGCTATGTGGTGCAGAAATGACTCACAGGTTATTTTGACTCGAAACTGCGAAGTTTCGGCCGCGAAGATCTTATCGTAAGCTATCTGATAAGAGGCAAAGTACCATAAATAGTAATGGTATATACAGCCATCAGGCCAGCGATCAACAGAGGTTAAAAAAAGTGTGAAAATGGCCCGTTGCCTCGTTACGAAGTGTTAGCCGCATTCGTAAACTACTCGACAAGGGACAAACGAGCACAGTTAGTAATAGTTATCCTAGACTAGATAAAAACCGCGGTTACCAAGCCAATGTTCGCGAGTTCAAATCTCAAGTGCGGTACAGTTTTCTTGGCCGTGAGTGTTCACTTAGCAAAAGTACAAAGCTTACCGATTAGGCACACACCCATTAGCCTACGGCCACCACCTTCCTGTTTCTTTCTCTTTTCCCTCTTTCTACTAACAGCCAACTGCCTTAGACGAATAAGACACATCCCCTGAGTGCTTGGTTATATTAAAAAAAATGTTGAATATTTAGGTTATGAAAATTTGTATTTAAATTTGAGTTTTATTAAAAAAATGCAGAGAATGTATTTCTATTGCATATGATACGTGGAAAAGAAATTTCAAATCTCTTTCAAATGAGCTTAACTAACCTTAAGCAAATTTCACATTAATGCATTAAGTTTTCATCGCGCCATCAGCTGATTCCAAATGTGCAGCCATGAGGTCAAAGACGATTGCAATGCTAAAGCGAATCTCAGCGGCATCGCGATTATTACATACGTTCACTATTGAAAATGATAAACTATTTAGCGGTAGATATTTCGGCTTCTTACAAACGGTTAGCTTTAGAATCAACTCACGCCAAGATTAACGGCTATAAAACAGTGAATAAATTGCTTATCCTGCAGAGACTGCAGGCAAAAGTCATAAATTAACTAAAAGTTCAAAAACTTTTAATTTAATGTTATTATGATTATTAATATTAATTGCAAATAACAATATATTGACAACGCGAATGTGTTTATATCGCAATGCGTATTCTAATTGATTTACCGACTGTAATAAATAAATTTATTCATTTTTAATTAATATTTCGTTGACTTTTTTATTTATATTCATTTATTCTTCTTTTCCCTCTTCTCCTTCTTCTCGTTATAGATAAATTTTTTAAAGTAAACAAATATTATATAAAAAATAAATTTAATAATGATATTGTTTTTTTATTATTATTATTATTAACCTCAACGTTACAAGAGCACCACCACCAACAGAAAAGCATAGCTACTGGTACGACAATTGCTGCTACCATCATAATACGGCTCTTAAATACTTATTGTTTTTATCCTACAATTATAAAAAAAAAATTTAACAAAAACAAAAAAAAATTGATAAAATATATTTTATATATATATACATATAAAAAGAAAATGGAAAAAAAACAAAATTTTTTTAATCTTCAGAAGAGAAAACTAAAGCATGTTTAAAATAACGAAAACATATATCAACAGTAAAAGAGAACAACAACAACAACAACAACAACAACAACAACATCACAACAACACTAAATGAAATTTCTTTTGTTTTCTTAAATGATTGAAATGCATACTAAAATAGTTTTAAAATGAAACTCAAACGATAAAGACTGAATTAAAAAATTTAATGCTGACAGTGTGTGCAAAACATGTTTTTTTTTTATTAAATTAATTTTAATGAGATTAAATCATTAAAAAAAATATAAATATTTAGTTAAAGTGAATTTTTAAGACATTTAAATATAATAAGAAAATTTTTAAAAAATATTTTCTTATAAATATCTTTTTTAATAACAACACATCTTTGTTTTCAGTGCTGTAAAACTTTATGGCTGATAAGTTAATACAGAAAAAAAAAAAATAGATAAACAGGAAAATAAAAATTTTTTAATTTTAAGTGATAAATATTTATGAAGTTTCATATAACACTCTATATATATCATGGATTTACCATCCTCAATATTGACTGCTGCATATAGTAGGCGGAGTTATTGTTTACATACCTTACTGTTATTAGGATTATGGATTTCAAATGCCAACATTGGATGCACAGGCCGTAAGTAACCGAACATTTGTTTCATTTAAATTAAATTTTCATTTCGTGTTCATAGTCTTTCAAGAAAAGACATACATAAGTATGTATTAAATTGAGTAAATTTTAATTTTGATATCGTCAAGCGGCAACGCCCGTTTATTTGTGGGTTATATTTTGATTTATAGCAAATCACCAAGAAATTTATTTTTCGAAATAATTTTTTTAATATTTTTTCAAATTATATGCCTCGAGGTAGACACGTAAATATCAAATGATAGTTTTGAAAGACTTGTACTTACCGTAATGTTAAATGATTGACTAAAACTCTTAACTTTAGGTTGAAATCAAGTGTAAAAGCTTATAATGGGACCTGGCTCCCCCCCAGCAAATATCCCACGACGCACGAAGTAATCGATCAATCTTCAATAGCATTCATCTCGGGCCGAAACGTGCCGGTGTATCAAATTTCGTCAATATATGGCGAAAATTGCGACCTGTACATTGAAAACACGAAAACCAAATGCGCTGTGGAAGGATGGACAGACAAGTTTAGATAGATTCAGAAACTGCCTTTGAATCGATCGGTACAGTAAAAGTTGTACTTATTTCAAGTCCCTCTTAGTACTGCATACGTCGGCACAGACTTAATATCTACTTGTGTCACAAGTAGTATAAGGTATGAAGAATGGAAATGCGTTATAAAGTAACCATACTGCAAAATCATACTGCAATTGCGTAAAGATTCAACAAGTGTTATTAGACAAATCAGTTTTTAAAGCATCGATCCTAGGAAAGCTGATGCTAGTGATGAAGAACTTAATTATTATCTCCTAGATAGTCTTTTGCGTAAAACGACAATTAAAAACTTTCATATTTTCCATCGCCTGAAGCCATCTATACCCCATTGCATGAACAGATCAGATCCTCATTAAAAGTGAAAGTTAAATTCTGAAACTCTTTGAAAAATCTTTGCTTTTTGTTGATTTGTGATCCACATGTATGAGGCGACCACGATGATCCTGAATTCGGTTTTAGCTTCTAAGCTCTTTAACTAACGGAGAAGCAATTTAACTGAATTAGCGGTAAAAGTAATTCTAAAACTTTTCAGGAGGAGTTACGGGTTCATATCTTGATTTTCGTCCATTCCCGACACAAGAAATTATTTTATAACAAACATTTCCAAGCGAAAAGGCCATCGTCTGTTTTGAAGGGCTCTCCGATTATTGTTCTAACAATGAAGCAAAAGAACTAGAATGACGTTTGCCAAATTTATAAAGCTTAAGGGGTAAGGCCCTTTCATTAGAACAACATTGTCTGGAGAAATGTGTAGGATATTTTCGATAAGTTAACTGAAAGGATTTTGTTTATAACAATTAAGTAAATTATATTCGATCGTAACCGAATCTTTATACCCACGTTACACCCATATTCTAAAGAAGACAAGAAAAGCAAAACAATTTTCATGCTCTATAATAAGGAGTGGACGCAGCTAATTTTTTATGTTCTCAAAGTAAAAGTTTTTTGTCGCGTACGCTTGTGGGCATTGCATGGGTGTTCTATGAGTGGTTTAGGGTCAAATTTGTTGATGCAAATCTTCTTTCTTCTTGCACATCTTCTTTTTCGCCAACGGGAGAATTTTTACCACAAATACTACACAGTTGCGTATACCGACAGGTGAACAGACGGACAGGCGGACTTGTTTAGGTGCATTCCAAATTTGGTATAATTTATTTTTTTGTATACTTTATACGCGTTGTAAACGATTTAGGATTTGATGCTGATCAAGAATATACATACTTTGTGAGGTCTCTGATGCTTCCTTCTGGGCATTGCAAACGTTTTGACAAAACGAATATATCCCTCATCCTCCAATGATGAATATAAAAAAGTGCCTTCGGAAAGGGTCAAAAATTGATTGAATTGAATATGATATTCAATCATATACTCGAAAAGAAGGAAAAGCAAAAGGGATTCGACTAATTCAACACGTTAAAGATATAACCCAGGCTAATGGACCTTGATACGTATACGTCAACAAACTTTTTAAAGTCTAAGGTGTAGCAGCGGCATAACATTACTTGTGCAGAGCTCAACATGGGTCAAGGTTCTTTTTTACTAAATGATTTGATAGCCAACAAAAGGAGATATCTTTGCAGCAGCAGTATCGTTGACTTAAAATAAACTACCCCGCTAACTAGCATTATTCGCGATAAAGACTGCTTTTCTATTTTGCTTGGGAAGGGATAGAGCAGTAGACATTTGTTTGGGAGGAGAGAGCATTAGACTATGAGAGGTCAACAATCGCCGTGAACGGCGGTATCACAGAGACAATGGCAAGAGACTGAAATGAAATAGGTGGAGAAAGATGCTGGACCACGCTACGTTCCAAATTTTTTCGAACTAGAAACGAAGCATAGCGATCTAGGTAAACATCATCTTGCATCTCCCAAATTTATTAAGCAATGTTGAGAGTTCTTCTTTCATTTGGAAATACTTCATAATCTGTAGAAATCCCTAACACTTGAAACCCTGATCCCGCCTGTCACACCAATAAATTTGAATGGGTCATATAGCGCACATATGTGCAATTAAAAACACGCACCTATTTCAGGAAAACATGCGAACAACAAACAATCCATCTCAATAATAAAATAAAAACAACATGAAGGAAGAAATAGAGATCGTGCACGGAATAGTATCAGTAAAGAGAAAAACAAAGCAATACCCAGATATATGTGCACTGTTATGAGTTTCATTAAACAGATATACAAGTGTGCACAATTAAATGCAGATAACAGCCAAGTGAAAGAATGAAAGCAATGATATCGTGAGTAGAAAAAATTAAGAACCTTTAGGATCAAAGTTAACAAACAAAATACAGCTAACTTTCAAAACACTATGAAGATTTAACGATATTATACAAAAGCCAATTCGCTAAAACTAAGCAAAAGATCTGTAGGGGTAAAGTTTACAGAGTAAGGTGAACAAACGGAGTGAACTCATTAACACTTTAACCGCATACAGAGTAAAGAGAAGGCATCGCAGGTAATAAAAAAGAATCAAAATTCAAATTAAAAACGTTGGACGAGAAAAGAACTTAAAGACAGATAACGGAATAGAAAAAAAAAAAAAAAAAAAGAACTGAGTATCTAGCTGTAGTATATAGGAAAATTTCGCGCATTGGTAAATTAAGCAATTAAACGATGAAAACGAAAATCATCAAAACTCCTTAGCGTCACACAAATACAAAGTTTTCAAAGATCTTTGGCCAAACACACTAGAATTTTCAATTCATTTTAGCATCCAGCAAAGTTCATGACCAAACTCGACGAGGCTGTTTAGCTTTTTAAATGGGACTACTTGTGGAATACCTAAAAGAAGAGGCCGACGTGAATGTTTTTCTTAATTATTTCCGTTCAATGAGTTTTTGATAACTGTGGAAATATCATTTGTTAAATTTTAAAGAGTTAACTAACTAAAATCAAGCTGAACTTTGTTACGTAATACATAATACATAATACATTACATAAATATTGATTTTTATTTGTATCTCTTCGTATCTTTATACGTTCCAAACATTGACATGTCTAATATTGCTAGTAATGAATTCGCGCTTGAAACCGCCTTTTCTGCTAATAAATATTACGCGGTTTTGGAAAATAACTTACTCACATGTGGCTTCATGTGTTCCAAATCATATACGTAGACTTTGACGCGCACTTCATGCGTTTACAGAATCCTTCATGGTATTCCATAAAATTTGACTTTTTTCTTTTTTAATTTTACATTCTCAATATAGCAACGAATTATGCGACTCGTTCAAAAATGCGTTCCTCAAAATTGTCTTATGAAAATGTACAAGTTATGTACAATGTTAAGCAAAGTATTTTTGAATATTTAAAGGATAATATAAGAGGACTATAGATATTCAAGTAACGACTTTTCGAAATTAGGTGTTGTATGGGTAGTGAAAAATTGGCCGATCCAACAGCATTCTTGTTTGGATCAAAACACTTCTTTATACTAAACTTCATCAAAATGTTTCAAAATTGGCAGTCTATAGAGTAAACGTAAGAGAACAAGGTGGACAAACGGGCAGATTAGCTTAAATCGATTGAAAAAGAGGTTTTGAATTGAAATGTAATCTTGTCTCAAGTCCTTCATCCAAGCAAGCTTAATATCCCTTTACATCACAAGTGGCTTAAGGAGCACAGTTAATGGAAATATCATAAAGCAAGGAGCTCTCTTTTACAACTAGACAACTACCAACCAATTTAGTTGCTTTTTATTTAAACGCGACACGGACGAACGTGCCACTATATATACCGTTTCGAAAATTTGATGAATTTTTTATTCTTTATGTATTCTTTACATCTATGCATCGATACATTAAGCGTAGCACAGGAAAGCGCACGTATTGATTGCAACAAAACGTCGGAAGTGTTAGGGAATAGATGTCTTCTTAGATGTTTTTTAATTGTAGCCGAAGGATTAGTCGATTCAGTTCACTTTTAAGCTTAACCTAACAAAAATTAATACAAGAGATTTGTAATTAAATATGCATTGTATTTATATTCAAAAAAATGTTTTCAAAGTCGTAATTGTGAATTCAATAAATGCATAGACTGGCCTACTGCCCGTTGGATGGTCAAAACATCTTAAACTTAATTTACGTATTTCCTAATGATTTCACCATTTTTTAGTTTTTTCTCCGTTCAAGGGTATGCTTTTCATG
Source organism: Glossina fuscipes (assembly GCF_014805625.2). Taxonomy (NCBI): domain Eukaryota; kingdom Metazoa; phylum Arthropoda; class Insecta; order Diptera; family Glossinidae; genus Glossina; species Glossina fuscipes. The sequence continues at coordinate 18,036,252 of NW_023998416.1, forward strand.
ATAACTCCTTACTTGTCAGGGTTTAAAAAATGCACCTATGTGATCCAAATTCCCCACTGTTAATTTTTTTTGTTAAATTGCTACAATGGCCCAATTTTCATCGTAAAATATTAAAAATTAAACGTCTTTCTGAAAGCCTTAGTCTTTATTAGAAATCCTCTATGCATTGGCCCATATGGGTTAAATTTAATCCACTTCATTTTTATGTCAAATAACTATCGTGAACAAATTTTCATCCTGAAATGTAACAAACAGGCCTTTTTGGCATATAAATGTTTTACATTTGCTGAGAATTTTTATACGCGGCGGTACCAAAAAAATAGGACTACGTGGTCCAAAGGTTAATTTCTTTTTCAATTTATTCTTTTATATACATATTATATATATTCTTTATCAATTTACCATTATTAACCAATTTTCACCATGAAATATTCAAAATTATATCTTTTTACCATATAAAGTTGCAGTTTTCATAGGGGCGGTTATGTGAAAGGGAGCTCAAAACATTGCTCTAGCCAAACCAAATTTTTAATACGATCTTGTAACACTGCAGTTCTATTATTTAGCGAATAATGTCGAAAAATATAGCGAGTGGTATAAAACGTAGACTGATCCTGGAGACGAACAAAATTTTAGCCACAATCCTGCTACGTATACTACAGGTATGATAGATTGGAAGTACAATAAAAAATGTTCAAAGTTAAAATTTTGAATGTTAATTCCGTTCTTTGTGTTTCGAGTCTGTGAGAATGAGGATATGTTCCTCTTGTCTAGAAAAATTCTTATCCGAAGTAATAATACTGGGATAGCATCAGCGGCTATTCCAGACGTCCTTAACTTGGTGATTTATATTCCTTATTTCAATAAAAATCCTAATATGTCTTGATGTTCAAATTCAACTTCCTTTTATTAATTAACTAATGTTACTGAGGAACACAGTGCCTAAAAATTAAAATTAAGAAACCTATACTTAACTTAAATGACCTACGAAAGTATCCCCAATTCGGCACCTATAGCGTGCAATCCTAGCGAATGACGACGGACTTTATATTGGATGGTGGTGTGTTACCTCGTCGGCGGTTGGATCCGAAAGAAGGAAGTCATCTTCTTCTCCTCTATACTATTATTCGAATACGAATTGGCGTTGTCAATCGGGTTAAATAACTTCGTTGACATATTTCGAATGTGATATTCCCATCCCATTCCGTTCTTACTTATGCAGTTCTTAGTTATTACAGCATCTCTATCCTACTCGCAAGAAAGTAACAAACTGTTGCGATAAAGGAAAACGAGTGAAAGGTAATATATACTTTTCGTCTCTTAAATACGTAGGAATAACTTATAACAACGTGGAGGAGCAAAACAAGCTACGTGACTTCGATCCCTACAAGTCTGTCTGGCAGTATTTCTGTAATTTTTATTGACTGATTTTAAATTTGAATTGTTATTTGAATTGAATTACGAATGTTATGGCCGATTTTCGAGCGATCATTTTCATTAAAAATATTGAAATAACCTTCTTTTTTCTTCTTCTTTTCTTCAAATTTTTGAAAAAATGCCGCAACTCTCATTAGAAGTTGAGACATTTTCACAAACTTTTTAGCTGATGTATGCCAAAAATTGTGGTTTATAAGTAAAGACGATCAAGGAAAATGGCATTGCTTTCGAGAGCTACGACTGCTTCTTTTTTGGATTTGGAAAATTTTTTTTATTTACTTTAAAATATGAGGTAGCCCCACTTTTTGTTACACCGATCGATTCAGGAAGTGGTTCTGAAGCTTATCTGTCTGTCTGTCCATCTTGTATTTTTGTGCTCAGCCTAGAGTAGTATTCTGTATTAAAGTATTCTGATGAAATTTGGTGTGTCGACGTGCTTTGGCGCAAAAATCAAAAAGCCCCACTGGTTTTCCACGAGAAATCAAGCGTTCATCAAGTATAATACTTAGATATTTACTACATTGCCTAGTTTCTTCTTAAGGGCAAAATTTATATCAATTAATTTGCTGAAATATCAACAAAATAGAGAGAAACCTTCTTTTATGAGCTAGGTCAGTGGTAAGAACACTAGCCCTTTATTTTTTATAGCCTACCTCACTTGCGGTCCGAGGTATATTAAGTTTATGCGGACATTTCTTACACCCAGAAGGGCTTAAGATGGAAATTTGGTACACTGACATGCTTTGGCCCAAGATCGAAGCCTGTCGAAAATGGTTCAACACGGTTCACTTTCTCGACCATTTCCTATATAATGCCTTCTTTTTAAATGTCCTTATATGATTAACAATATTAAGTTAAGTGGCGTAGAGTGTTTAATGGTGGGCCATGAGCTATTGTAGCGTATTTACTTGTTTTATGTTATACTGTTTACGGCAATTGGTTTGTAATTTTGATCTACCTAAGAGGCCGGGTAGGCATAAGTTCTCAATTAGCAGCTCAATAGTCGAGGGTTCAAATCTCAATTACGTTCCATAAAGCCGATAACCTTAAATGTTTATCCTTTAAGACCTTGCTCTTTAAATTTATTTCTCCGGCTAAATAAATAATAATAACAATAATAGTTTTTATCTCTTATATCATATACACATTTAAAACGATTTATTTTTCTAAAAACTACAAAATGTTTCTAAAGTTTGTTGTTAGCCATTTGTTAGCAACAACGTATTTATGCCGCTAACAATGCCATCGATGTAACAAGCCGAGAAATTTTTGACTGACCTGTTATTTACCCAAATAATCATGGTTTAGTTCAAGCGAGATAGGCTCAATGGTTCTACAAATACTTACAAGCCAATGCGTCGTAGAGGTCAAACAAACAGCGAGATCATGGATTCTTAAAGTTATATGTGTTCATCCCAACTTTCACTGACTAAACTTTCTACACTAGTCTGTTCAAGAATATTCAATAGTCAAAACGAGGGACGATTTTGACTCCTCATAATATTTACATATGTTTTCGTTTACGTACCACAAAAATGTATTATTTTTGACATCTTCCGTCTTTTATGTGAACGCAACATAAATTCCAGTTAGCATCAATGGTTCACGCAATTGTTAAGCAAAGCGTTGGTTCGAACGGAGATTTGAAAAGCAAACTCTCGTCAAAAACAGAGGTGCTTGAAGGTATGCCATCCACAAATTGCTGGCCAGATGAAAAGAATGTATTTTCATACAAAAAGCCTGTATTTTCTATTTGAAAATACCTCGTAGCGTACTAATAGCGAAATAATCAAAGTGCATAGTTTAGGACGAATTGCTCGTATTGTAGGAAAATTATATGATAATTCTTCGTTAACGTAAGCAAAGATTCGCATATCAAAAATAATCTTTCTTTGGACTACATAAACATTTAAAAAAAGGATCTAAATATAAACAGACTGATTTTCAATGATGTCGGCATAAGCGCTTATATGAGAAAGCTACTGCCGAAGGGTTGATAACCAATGGATTTTAAGACCAGTAAATTGACTTATGTCGTTTACAATGTATCAAACGAAAAGAAATACAAACAAGTGAACATATAAAAGTAATAAAAAGTAAAGGGGGCCGCAGACTGGCTTTAAATATCCTGCACCATTGCGCTTAATGCGAATAACGACTTTCAGAATAAGATGTTAAGATGATGTGACGTAAATGTTTGAAAAAGCAGCCCGATCTGCTTCGTTTTTGATAGTGTTCGCCCCTGGGTCCAAACACGTCACTGTCCCAAATTTCATCAACATATCTCAGAAATCGCGATCTTCAGGTTGAATGCAAAGAAACAAGACAGATGGACAGACATGCTTAAACCACTCTAGAAAGTGATACCTAATTGATGGGTATAATAAATAGTAGGTTCAGCTTAAGTCCTTCTAGGTATTGCATACACACGCACAAAATATGTTTGAATACATATCTAGAACAATATACATTATAATCGAACTTTGTTGCTTTTTTTATAGCATTTTCGTTAATTAAATTTTTATTTTTTTTTAACTAAAAATGGAAATTTTTTTCTTTTTGATATTAAAAATGCATTTCTTCCAATTATATTTAAATTATAGTAATCGTAAAAGAAGAACGACACCAAATTCGCCAATTTTAACTCTTCACTGCGGTGCCATTTTGAATCACAATTTATTGTTCACCACATTTTTGAGAGAAAATCAATTAATTGATTATTTTGACATATACTACTCGCGGTACAGGAAGGTTTATTTTAATGCGGTGCATATGTTTCTCAAGAAATTGCATAAAATTGGAGATTTTTCTACGTTACCTAGAATGTAAACAGCGAGCTTAAAATTTAACCTATAGAAGCACAAAATATCCTACAGTTATAGGCAAAAAAAACCTTTATCGCATTGATATGTAGTAGAGTGAGGTAGGTAAGCAGTAAAATGAACATTTGTTTAGCTTCGGAAAAACTTTTATTGTCCTTAAGAATGATTTGTTTCAGGATCGCTGTCCCTTTGGGGAAATCTATATCAACTTTCACAACACTATGTTTCTACAGCATGATAGTAGAACTTGTGATCGGCGACGTATTTCTGTTTTAGGTTAATATTACAAAATTCATGCCTCAACATTTTAAATGCTTACAAAGTTCCTTCATTGCGTCAATGTTTTGGAGATCGCATCGTTAAAATGACGCAAGGTTTAAAAAAATTATTTCTTTTATTTCTCTATAAATATCTTGAAAATATACATCTTGAGGTCAATCGTTTCATGACATCTCTATTCTTCCGCAGTCTTTTAGGTTCGGTCGATTTTTTTAGGTTGATTGTCTTTTTTTATTGGCAATGGCACATTTCCTGATTGACAAATTGAAAAGAGTCCAAAGGCAGAGGAAATAGGTAATCGGTTTCAAATTTCACAAAAGCATTGGAAGTTCTAGCGCAGAGGGCGGTATTGAAAATGGAACAAATCGGTCACAAAATGCGCCTTAGGTACAATACAAAGCGAGAACGCCTCTGTTTTTAAAGACAACAAATAAAAAAAATTATGCCCGTCCGTGACATAATCGTTAATGCCCACCGCCTTTATTCTAAAAAAAGAAGAGACGAAAAAACTAAATTTCCATTTTCTGTAATACGCAGTGGACGGATATCATTTGTTCGCTTTTTGGTAGAATATTCCTTTCAATTTTTTAAAAGATTTTTCAATTTATCTTGCCTTATCCTGGCTGTTGCCTATAACTGACTTCCAAACATTTCTAACCTTTCTGTCAAATTTGAAGCTGATATCTTCACCTTTGCGACCAGGAAAATTTTTATCGCGAAATTCACATAGCAACTGTACCTAAATCTATTCAGAATTTGATGGTTGTCGAAATTGTATACACTGCGTACCTCGTCCTCTCCCCAGACTGTTCTGTCGGCAGTTTTGGTTTTGGTTTTTATTCGTCGCTTATAAATTAGGACAGAGCCAACGTTAGGCATTTGCACGTTTGTTTTAGAACTGATCCTACAACAATTTTAAGACCGATTAGAAGAAATCAACCACGCCCATCCAATCTTGCATAGCATTAATACATCATTTTCTTTGGAAATAGATAGAGTATAGAAGTTTCAGCTACAGCTAAATATAATATTCTCACCTGATTATTGTAATTTTAGCTGACCTTTGCAAGTATACTTACCGAATATTCCGTCAATATTGACTGTCAATTTCAAATGCTATTGGTCGCTTATTTCGGGTTTTGGTGAATCACCTTTATAATCGAAGTTCAGCTGCAGTCGGATGAACTAAGAGTGTAAGTGACAAGTCCGAACTTTCTCTCTTAATTTTCCCGAACACGAGCTTTCTAACAGCAGGCCACAGAAAAGAATGTATATAGTCAATGGCTAACGCAAATGAAAGGATAAATGTAGTACTTTCCATACCACACCTTTTGATTGCTAGAGTAGGAAGAAAAATGAAATATTTCCGAGCGTAGTACTTGCTTATGAAAAATTACTTAATCATCAGCAAATTCCACTCGCTTAACCTATTACATATCATTATTAGAACAGTTTTATTGATATCAAGCGAACCCATAGTAAATGCAATTGTAAATATATAGAAATGGTCTCAAGAAAAAAGGAAATTTCATCTTTATTCCTTTAAATGCCAAATCCGCACTTATTTAATTACCATTTTGATACTACAAGGCATCAAGTAGAAAACGAAATTCCTATGTTATACGAAAACTCCACTTATCGTGTTTTAGAATATAATTCATTGACGCTTTTTGTACCCCTCACGGAAGAATGAATGAAGGAAAACGTTTGCAACGTCTAGAAGGAAGTTTCAAAGAGCTCATAGAATATAAATATTCTTTATCAGCATTTAATTCTAAACCGATTTGTGCATATCTGTCTGTGTAAAGTCTATTGTAGACACTCCCCTGGCCTCGAAAATTAAGCTATCGACTTCAAACTTATCGGAAGCATTGAAAGTTCTGGCGTGTAGGTTGACATTGAAAATGGGTCAAGTTGGTCGAAGGACATGCTAACAATACCACGTAAACTGAGAACATCTCTGTTTTTCAGATGGAATCCCATCCAATATTATAGAGTGTACAAATTTAGAGTCTTTTGCTACGGTGATGGGTATAGAAGATTCAATCGCGACCGAATTTTTACTTGTTGTGATGTTTGGCGATTTTAACTCTTAAAAACTTTCTAAAACAAATCCGTATACATATGTAGTTGGCATAATTTTTTTAGTGATATATGAATCATAAAATATAATGTTGCCTAGAATGCGTTACGCATAAAAAGAAACTTTACTGTTTTAAACATTAAATATTTTCAACACGTCCCAATTTATGGATTATCTATGTGGTTGAATCTTTTTTGGTAACATAGTCAACGTATTCAATGTTTACATTGCAGTCATTGCCCATAAACGCGAATTTACGCGAACTCAAGTATACACACATACTTAATTTACAAGCATATATATATAACAATGCATAAATGCTTTGCAAACAGATGAATAAAATTTGTAAATATCAGCGTGCGAAGTAGTTCGGAAAATGCGTTTTAATAGAAATATAATTCGCACACAAATATGAATCGAATGATTGAAATGAATAATTGCTCCCACCTTCGAGTTAACTTTTCTAACTCTTCATGCTAAACTTTCTTTAAGGCAAACGTAGTGTTTGAACATTGAACACGTACAGGAGTCGTCTGTCCACCTTGGCAGCAGTTGATAGCTCACTTCGTTGGCGGTCATCGCTATTCATATCGTATCTTATCATATGCCAATCGAGTTTGAAGTGAAAAATTGTGTCAGTCTCATTTAAAACCAGTGGCTAACTGGCTGACTAACTGACTGACTGATCACGATCATATAACATTTCAGTGAAGCCTCTGCCTGTTTGTTGACTTTTTTTTCGGCTTACAATTCAATTATCATGTAACTCTGCTCTGTCTATTTTGGACTTTGATCCCTATCGGCAAAGCAACACTGAAGAGAAACAAAAATATTCATTTTTCTGCTTTTCTTTTATGGGTTTTATTTTGCATATCTTGAAATGTTGTAGAAATTTTTCATAAAATACTTTCATTCGTGCTTTACATTTTTAACGTTTTGCTTCTTTTCTTTTTTAAATTGGAACAGTGTTTGTATTGTTTTTCAATAATTCCAATGTGTTGAGTGCATTTCAATAATAAAAAGATCAACAGAAACTTATTTTATAATAGAAAGAATGATTGTTGCTGCTGTTGTTAGTGTAGTGATGCCATTATTTATATTTTTCTTTATTCCACGATTCTTTAATAATTTATTCCGTACAGAGCGGTATCGCATATTTTTAAAACTTCATAGATGTACACATAAGTTCGTACATGCATTCACTATTAAATGTATAAAATAAAATGATTCAATTATGCTTGAAAGCATTCGACATTATGGCTTAACATGTTCGCTTCAAGTGGAAATGAAAAAAAACTAACGCCCGCAATATTATAATACTTGAATTTTTTCTTAATCGTAGGCTTACTTACTAAAGAATTTGTCGCAATTGTTATCGAAAGGACCGAATGATATTCAGATGAATTTGTTTAATAAATTATGTCTTACGGAGTCTCTCTTATGTGTTATATAATCCTATATGCAACGAGCGTAATAAGAACTAAATGCTCTAATGAATATATATATGTATATGTACATATTCGTTCAGGCACGAAAGATCACCACAATTACCGCAAGGAGTTCTTACTCATACTTTTGCGAGCATAGTTGGTAGATAAAAAGCGACCATTCAGTGCGACTAGACTTAAACTGCACTTATATAGGCCGCCGACTTCTGCATTCTTCTCATTACTATGTCCTTTGATTTTAAAGATTTTCACAAGTTAGCCTTGAAGATGAACAGGCTTCTGTCATAATGTTAGAGAGTGAAGCAATGTAGACAACGTCAAAAGGTCTGTGCTTGCTAATCAGGGCTATGTGTTTATATGCGTTGATTACTTCACGAAGTCGTCTTCGATAAGTAGAGCCGTCTTCGAATAAGTAGAGCCCGGAATTTAGACCGAAAACTATCGATTTAAAAAATGTTTGGACGGTTTTCCTTCGTTTGGGCAACAATCATACAACACCCGCCATTAAACACTCGAAGAAATAAAATCATTAAGTCAATGAAACTGGCACCACAAAGGAACCAGTCATCGACTTGCTGAACCTTTCGCAAAATCAAGAGACGATAGGCAGACGGATTAATCGCGCATGCAGGCACTGTGATCACAGTAACATAGTTTCGGAATCGTCAGGAACAGGAATGCATACACCATAGGGAGAAAAAGAGATGGAAAAGCTTTCTGCGAAAAGCTTAAGTGCACACAGTATAAAATCTTTTCCTATATAATAGAGACAAGCCTTTCTAATACATCGAACTGCTAATCCAGAAAAGAAAATTTTCTTTTTCTTTCGTCAGACAGTTAGCGTTGCAAGCTGATCATTTATCTCTGTTGTGAGATCATCTTTCTTTTAACGAAATATGCGGACAGATTTATTGTCTTCTTGGTTTATTAACATGGATCAAATTTGTTCCAATATCCGTGTTTCCTTACAATTATACCACTTAAGCAACGAGTTGCTTTTAATAAAACACATGCCGTTTAAAATGACCCATAGGTTGAGTGAACAAAGAGAGATGATGTAAGATCTTAATAAAGCTCGTCTTACGTTCGAAAGTAATGTTGTCGTTGAGTTCCTTAAAGGTGGGAGGATCTTTCTAAATTTATTCAAAAAAATTTATTGATACTTAGTACGAGCGAGTATAAAAATGTTAAAGTAAGAAAAAGGTAGAAAAGATTCGTCTGAATTTTTAAGACAAAATCGATGCAAAAACAATTCCTGCTTTTTGCATTAAGGAATTTGCCATGGAACCTCCTTGAAACTCTGCCGCCATATGAACACAGATTACTACTGATATCATTACCCACTCTGGAGAAACGTCGTTTTATAGTTAGGATTGGGTGAAATTGATTAATGGAGTTATCCACTCGAAAACTCTGTTGAGTGAAACCTACATTAATGCTCCCGTTTGATCCTCTAAAAGCTATCAGTTGTTAATGCTCAGCCAATGTAAAAGCGATTGTGACTTATTTATCCCACTTAGGGTGCTTAGCAGTAATTGAAACGAGACTCACGGCCTGATGAATAAATCTGATTCTATTCTTAGTATTAAATCAACTGCTCCACGGGCTCGTATATTGTCAATGTCATACCTTGGCGATAATAATCGATAAACGAGTGAGTGGTCTATTGGTAAGCGTTGTATTACTAAAGTCTCACAACTTGGTGAAAAGAGCCCCAGGATGGTGCTTATGTTTTGTTTAATTGCATTTTATAGAACCATGTGTTCATAGATAGAAATTTAACTACTTTGGGTTAAGTTTTGTGGTGTTAGAATGTTGCACTATCGTCGCTTGCTCAACTGTTCATTAATAGCCCGATATAGGTGATATATAAGCAATTGAATTGAAAATGGATAATAAATAAATGAAATGCATGCGCGGCACGTCGACGAGAAAAAGCGTTTACTTCCTGACCTTGCTTAATACGCTTGAAATTTTTCCCTTGAAACAACGAACCGAACACTTCTTGAGAATACGACTAGAAATCTAGAAAGCATGCAACTTTTTTTTTTAAGTTAGGCTCGAACGAATTAATTCTACCGTACACCATTTGTGGCACAAGGATGTACCACATTTGTGCGAACGTATGCATGACACAAAAGGACTTTGGATGGACCCACCTTCTATTATACCGCTCGAATCGAAAACACTTTCTACATCGACTGAAGCTTCTCTCTCCGTCTTGTTTTTTCTGTTGTATTACCTAAGAACAACGCCAGCAATAGGCGTCAGAATGGGCTATCAACAGAAGATTACAAATTGCTTCGTGTTGACAGAAGCCCTCAGTTTACAATTGGTTTAATATCTCAAAACACCTCCAATTCGTCTTCAGAAAATAGACTTTTTAATGATTTAGTATTAGTTACTCAAAGAGCACTAGTTACTCGCTCACAGAAAGACAGTAACTTACCACGCACTTGGAAGTGGAAAAGGACAAGGAATTAATCGACTGACCGTAGCCAACTTTCTATTACTATTGCACTATTCTTGCCATAGCCATAACAGCTAAATCGCCTAATATTCTCTTAGTGACCTAAAGTATTTATACTTTATGGCTAATAAAGTCAACTTGAAATTATAAAGTTTAGAGCAAATGTTTCAAATTTGTTAACTAATGATTTCTTCTCTTTCGTTTTCAAATATTATTGAAATATTCTCATTCGACGTTATGAACGTTATAGTGCATTATGAAATTAAAAGTATGTGCTTTCAAATTCTCTTTTGTAAGAAGAAAACTTAAGATCATTGAAACTTAAGTCTGAAAAAAAAAAATAAGTAAATGAAAACAAAGAAAAAATGTATAAACAAATGATTGATAGGCCGGTTTATAGTAAATATAAAAGTCTAGAATACACTTTGCACTAGACTGCGATTTCAAAATAACAATAAAAAAAATATTAAAAAAAAAAACGAATTATAACAAATTTGTAGTAAATGAAAGGAAAAACCTAGTACAAGCATCTTGAGTACAAAACGCCGCCAGACAGTTGCACATATGTACGCCAATAAATGAAATACAAGAAAAGAAAGTTTTCAAAACAAAGAAAAGACTTCGATGTATTTATTATAAGCTTGCAATTATTGTACTTCAGCCAGGCTATCTCTTACATTTGATTATTTATGAGCTTCGCTTTAAAATCTGTTGTTTATTTTTCTCCTTTTATTTATTTATTTTTTCTTTTTTTTTTTTTTTAATTTTTTGTAGTACCACATCCAAGACCGCAGTTATCAAACAGTATTAGCAAGGGCAATGATTATGATGCAAATGTTGCGGTAGCACTGGGCGCTCCTCTACTAATACCGCTTATGGATGAATTAATTTTAGAGGTAAATAGCGATTTTACGCTAAAGTGTGAAGATAGTGAACCGATTATATGGAAATATCCGATGGAAGCCACTGTCGATGAAATTCAACATAAAACCGAAGATAAAAGTCGCCCATTTGGCAGCACACTAACACTGCTCGATGTCAATTATGTATTTGTTGGCAATTATTATTGCATAAAGGCAAAGAGCTTAACTAAAGATGTTCAGGGAATGGAGGATGCTGAGCTAACTGACTTGTCAAATAGTAACTTAGCTTCATCGATATACATTTATGTAAATGGTAAGGATAAGCGTTTTACTCGCTCTCATATAGTAAAGAATCTTTTCTAATATTTTTCTTAACCTTGCAGATACTGAGAATTTCCTCGCTCCTATGCTATTTCCCGTTATACATGTTATGCAATTTCAAGATGCTGTCATACCTTGTAAACCCAGCATGCCCAATGTCGATGTTCTACTGACCACACCCACTGGCAAGGTAATATAAAATATATAGTAATTGCAATTTCATCTAATTTAATATCATTTATCGATCACTCACTCTATTGAATTTAATGAAAACGCTTAACATCTACTTTACTTTCATATTGCTTATTATCATCATTTCTTTTCGTTTATATCTTTAGGATTCGTTTGACGTTTCCTCTAATACCTCAATCACAATTAGCACTTCGAATATTACGTATTTAAGCAAAGACTATCCACCCGATCTTTTATTCGATGGTATTAGTTATAATCCCAAGTTGGGCTTTATTATGCATCGTCTGGCAAAGAGTTTGCATTGGTTTAATTGTATCGGTCAACTTGGGGAACAAAGCAGCATTAATAGTTTTTCAATTTCCATATCGCGTATGTTTTCGTTTCTTACAATTCTTCTTAGTCTCCTTCTATTATAAAGTATGAGAGTAGTTTGATTATATACAAAATATTTATATGCAAAATAATAAGAGTACAAATAAGTTTTAAAGGATTTCTTATGAAGTTTGGACCCAAATATTATATACATTCGATACTCAAAGTTTTTCTCATCGCTATTCATTACTCTTCTCGAGCTTTCTACCAATATACGAATTTCGCATTAAACCGACGAGCATATTTTCTCATTAGAGGTAATCGAAAGATCGATTCATTTTTTGCATGCAAACCTGAGAGTTCTCCTTAAAAAGGCCATAGGTCATTAAGTGACCATAAGTCAGACAAGTGACAGTCAGAAGGATCAATGTTTGTAGAATGACGTGAAATGTCCCACTTGCAAGATGCATTCTGACCTGCATTGCAACATATAGTTGACAATTGCCCTATAACAAAATTGTTATTTTGCGTTCATATACCGTCAACTTTTTCTTTAATGCTTGGCTCAATTGCACCTACCATAATGGTTAGGTGTCTCCGGTAATGGTTTGATACAGTTTTAACAGCCATGATACATCGAGTTGTTAACAGAAAACACCATGAATATATCGCCACATGCCTCCTTACAATCTCAATTTTCTGAGTTCCCTTCTCTTAATCAAGTACGAATTGTTAGAAAAAAACCTACTTTATCTTTGAAGCAGATGTTGGCAGTTTCTTAGCTTTAACACTTAATTTTCTCGCTTTTGGTGTCTTCCTCTATTTTTAAGCAAACGAATGAAATAGATTCGCCAGTCAGTCCCAAAAATTGTAGAAATTGTTCGTGACCAGCTTTTCAATACTGCCTTGTCCAAATTGATATTAGCGTCCCGCATGAGCCCCACACCACGATCGATGATCTTGAGCTGATTTTTTCTTCCGAAGGATTTAGGCAAATAAAACTTCCGTTTCGTGACCACAAACGTCGGCTGACTTCAAATTCCATAAATCTGTCGTCTCAATATGTAGGTGTTTAGGCTATATGGCCCCAAAATTAATAACGGCCTGCATTATAAATCCTTTAAAGCTTACGTGTGACTCTAATGTATTAAACCATTTAAACCTTTTAAATATTAATCCTTAACATATGTATATGTACATATATATGCACATACATATATATGAAAAATATGTAAATAATTGATTATAATTTTTTTTTTATATGTCAAAAATGTATATGTTAGGCTGCCAAGCTATGGCGTCACCAAAGTATTATTCTGCGAATTTGTTATTACCTTTACGTCATGGTTAGAGTAAAATAAATTTTCATCGCTTAACATAGTATGATGTTGCACGAGAGAAACTTTGTCTATTTTTGACAAAGGCATTTCTCGTTTCGATTCTAACCTAAATGCTGTTCAGCATGTGATCTAGTTTTTCGCAATCAATAAACTTATGAATTTACTAAAATTCTTCTTCCTAACGATACATACTTATTGTACTTATTATTATAGTGCACACAAAATATAAGTGAAGAATCCTTTCATATCGCTCGTTTCCTATAATCCGAAAACCAATACTTTTATTGGATCGAAAAGAAAAGTTTTAGTGCGGCAACACTTGTACAAAATTCGCGTTCATTCGTAATCGTAGCCCTATGACGATTTCGGAATAGCATTTACGTTAATAAGTGCTAACGTGAGTTCCTGTCGATTGGAACTACTTTCCGAAGTATCCAAATATGTTATTTTCGAAACTATTGATAAAAATCACTTAAAGCGTTGATTGCGAGTATGTTTTTCTCTGTATGTATGTTTTAATCTGCTGTCTTCAATTGTACAACATGCATCAGATTGCACCTTTTTTTCACTGAATAAATGAACGGACGAACTGAGAGATGAATATAATTACATGTCAATTAAATATTAAAAATTATACTTTATGTGACCATTTAAACCTATAACGGTAGCTAACATATGCCTATTCTTCGCTAATCTTAAATGCCGGAGTCTTTTCTTAGCTGTGAGAGTTTCCCCAGGGCTACCGACCACTCTTTAGAAGCAGTCAAAAATCGATAAATATATCTTGGATTCCCAATAAGAGAGATGATACTGTTCAGATTGCGGTCGGAACAAAGGCTAGTCGGAAAAATAAACGCCTGGCGAATATACGACGGACAAGACAAGCAAACAGTTTTGGGAAGTGATCAAACCACGGGATATGCTTTCGGAACATTTGATAAGTAATTCTAAAAACCTGCTGGACCGGTTTGTCAGTTGAATGTTGAAAAAAACTTTTAAGTTCAATTTGCCACGAAACTATTGACCTCACCTATTTTAACTTGACTTGCTAGTTTTCTGAAGGGGGCACTAAGGCGCACTTGAAAGGCTCCCTTCCACAACCTTTTTCGCTAAAGTAGAGCTTCGGAGCCATATAATTTCTATTCAGAGACCATAGTCCTAGGTGCTAGTCTTAAAATGTATTTTTTGATCTAAACAAATTGTAATAATAACAACAATATTTCTTTTTAAAACCTGAACTCGAAAAAAAATTTGGCATTGATTATGCTTCGCTTGAAATTCTCAAGTCTACCATATTTAATCATTGGTAAATACGAGCTTTCCCCGCCTTTGCGAATGAACGCAATTTTCCTCTCCAGTCTTACATTCAGTCAATACTTGTTTACATGCCTTAGTGCGAATCTGATTGTCAGCAGTGTTGATAACAACAAGTGAACGTTTAGAAAAAATTCAAACTGAAGTCCACACTGCCGTCAAAAACATAGGATGACCAGAATAACGCGACTATTTAGATAGTTGACTGAATTCATTGATCATCCTGTGTCTTTAGAAATCCCATATTTCTAAATATAATCCGGCCCATTTTTATCGCCAATTTGGAAAAATCTATTAGAGATCGGGATATAAAAACCATTCTTAAAAATTAGAAGAACAAACAAAAATAGATTTATTTAAAGTTATTTGTGTAGTTTTCGGCAAGGATTTTATCCTTTTTTACACCATGATGCTAGAAGAGAAAAGTTAGGGATTGTGTACATCATAGGGCAAGTAAAAAAGCTCTGTCAACAGATAGTTTTAGAGTGTAGAGTATTGGCGACACTAACCCTTTGTGAAAGACGTCTGAATGCAACTTTTGTTAACTCAGTTGAAATGTCAATGGAATTCTTAAATCTATTAAAAAAGGTCGCAAACATTTCAACCGCATTTTACAATTAGACGAAAAGCTGCTTTGCGTCATTTGCATGAATCAACATTAAAATAATTGAATGGATCGAATTTATATCTACGAGCTATTGCTGAGTTGAGGCAAAATTAAGCGATTTTGTTAATAACGTTGAAGAGCAATGCAAAGCGGGTCACATATCAGGACCATGTCGGACAAAAAGGCATGATTCAAAATAGATGAAGGAGCTGTACCAAAACCGGGATGGGAAACTCAAGCAAAGCGTGTAATTTGGGTAAATCGTCCAGAAGAGATTAATAGAAAAGAACGACCAGCAGTCGGCTACCGTCATAGCGTCACAAACATCTTTAGTGGCTTCTTTCGCTCAGCGCATACCATTTCTTTCGTTCTTCGCAGGACTTTATGAAATAAAACTAACTTTAAAAGAGGTCTATAAAAATTGCCTGGTCGACTTTTTCGTCCTTAAACCTACGAAGTTCCAAGCCGTCACTCAATAAATTCGTAGGATAACATATAGATGTCGTCGTTATCAATGCAAACATACAATTTTGACATAGCACTAACCTTGAAACGAAATGTACCGAATTTCATGACAATGTTGGTACTATCTAATAGTCTTCCTACATCTGTATGTCTTTCTACGAACTTATGGAATGACATGTTATAATGACGGCATAAGGATTTTAAAATTTATCGGTATTCGACTTCATAAAGCTTATTTAAACTACAGGAAATATGATGAATTTCATAAGCTCTGCCCTTTACCGAACATTTATATATATATCTATACGTAGGTATTTAACTTCGAAGCCGGTGTGGGCTATTCACAAACTATAAGTCCATTGCCTAAAACCATAATGATTTTTTGAAAGCCCTTTCTTCATTTATGATTTCACATTTTACACGCATCACACAGCCTGCACTTTTGTATAAAAATTTCTATTGTAATTAATATTTTTTATATAAAAATTTCTATTTTAAAAATTTGAACTTTAGACTCTAGCGAGTGACAGTCCAGTGCGTTATAATCCACGATTGGGTTTTGTTATTGAATTGCGTAACTTTCAAGAAAGTGGCCTTTACGTTTGCCGTCCAAAGATACCGCCGTTAACTAACGAGGAGGAATCAACGGAAATTGAACTTATACTTGGTAACCAAATCATTGATAGTGAGTTTTGCACCCCAGTTTTGTGCTTGTTTTCTGTCCTCCCTTTTGTTTAAGTTTTGTTTTTGAACTCTGGTCTCTCTTACAAAAAGTTATTTATCTATGTAAAATAATGGCATTTTGAGGTTATGTAGTACACCACCACAAAGCAAAACAATGCAATTTAGAAAACGATAAATAATGGTTTGTTTTCCCAAATTATTAAAATGAGATTAATTAAACAACTTTCTTTAAGATCAATGATTATACTGATAATAAACATAAAATAATAGGGTAAAGGTTTTAATTAACTATCTGTTCGCCTAAACACATTTTTTAAAAATTTACAATTTCTTTTATTCTGTGCTTTCTTTTTCTCTTTCCCTTATAAAACAAAAAAAAAAAAAAATTGTAAAACAAAATTATTTCTTTTAAATTATAAAAAGACTCGTCAGATTATACACAATTGGATACTAGCTTTAGCGGTGATGTGGATTCTTCTACCGTTCCATCACCAACAACACCATCACCACCTGCTGCCAACAGCAGAACAATATCAAGTTCAGTAACTAACCATGTTGTTAATGTAACTAACCGCACTATTGTTAATATAACAAATATGGGTGATCAGGTTTTATCTAATAACTTAATAACTCTAATTGGTGAAGATGTAAAATCATCGTCTTTAAATGCGCTTTCGGGTGTTGGTTATCATTACAACGGTGATGAATTTCATCTTCATACTACCACGGTTAACTCCAACAAAGTCAATTATGATGACGAAGATATTAGTGTCTATCATGACGACGACAATGATGATAAGGAGGACAACGAGATTGAGTTAGCATATGAGATTGAAAAAGTTTCTGAATTACAAGTAATGCCTATACATTTTCGGTTTGATCGTGATGTGCAAACAACAACACGTCGTTCGTCCTCTCATCATCTTAGTACCCGTCGCCGTAAGTGTTGCTGTTCACTCTTCTAACCAGTGTGTTTTTGTTTCTCTCCCACAAATCTTGTCAATGTTATTTGGTTTGTTTTTTTTTTTTTTCAATTTTTTGAAGAGCATGTCACATCTTTATTTATTTACTTATTCTTGGTAATGGAGAAATTTTCCTTAAAAAAAACTTTTGATACAAACAAGCTTTCGCAGCCGAACTTTCGCAAGCGTAGCCGAAAGTTTTGCTTTATCAATTACAAAACAATTTTAAGGAATGCTGTAAATATATATATATATATATATTTTTTTTTTTTCATTTATTTTTCATTTCTTAAATTTGTAAGTGATTATATTCATATATATATATATATGTATACATCGCTTATATTTTGTAAATGTGTTTTTTTATAATTAAAAAGTTATTCAATTTAATCATATAATCTTCGAGTTAATAGACACTTGAAAGCTTCCTATTTGTACATAATTTTATACTATATGTAAACACCTCTTCATTTATATGTTTTGTGTCATACGCATGCTTCAGTTTCCGTAATCATCATGCATGTTAAAAAAAGAAGCTCCCCATGTAGTCTGGCTTTTATTTGAGTAAAATGTTGAAGAGCTTCATGAATTTGTTTAAGAATTAACTAATTCCCTTTATTACATATGGATTGACTATACAGCGTATACAACACATGTGGATAAACCGAATGTAACTTCAACGGCTAAACATCATGCCTATGAAGGCGATACTTTTCAATTGAAATGCGAAACTAAAATAGCTCATGATGTTCGCTATAAAATTGAATGGATTATGCCTGTAGGTGTAGATAAGGTAAGCTATCTTTTTAAAAAGAAAAAAGTGCAAAACTTATACTTAGCCCCTTCAGTATACATTAAAACTGCAAAACCTTTTATCAAATGGGAGACCCATCACGATCTTCGGACACCTCGCAGACCATTACCAAACAGAACATACATGTCCTTACTGCGAAGACTATGACAAAGCTTACATAACTAACCGGATGGACGTGCTATTATGCCCGAGACTTGTCTATATACTATCCTACCTATGATTGGACCAAATTTGTAACGGAAACTCTGATTACTACCGATCTGGATGGCTTACAAGAACAAGTGTCGGCAGCCTCAGCTTTCGCAAACCTAGGCCAACCTATAGGTTTTTCAAAAATAATATAATGCCAACCTCATAGACCTCTTGAGACTCTTTCCAATCATTCAGCTTACATAAAAAGAGTAGCTCAACATGGGCCAGTTGGTCCATGGTTACGATTTTTATTCAATTATTTCATCTGACCTTTAGAAATATCCGTAGTACATGGTTGCAGATCAATATTTCTTGTAGACTGCAATAATTAGTACTTTGTCAATGCACATTTATAGAAGCCTCAAAACCATATTTCAGTGCAGTTACAAGGAGTGCTCAAAGCGCAAATGTATATTTGAGTTTTAGACCAAGTTCTACTATGAATAGTTGGCTGTAAGTTTATGGACGAGAAAGTCTTAGCCATCAACTGAGAATATATTTAGTACATCGTTCAATAATTACCGGCATTAGACAACTTTTGGGCAAAAGTCGACGTTACTCAGCAACAAAGCCTTCTTCGAGAATAGAATAGACACAAAATATATCTAATTTTTTCACTACCTAAAGTTCCACGCACAAAAGTGAATGCTCTACCTTTTGATAACTTTAGAATGTTAGTTACCACTTGCAGATTCCGCAACTCGAAAATAATTTTCAATATATTCCTGATGTTTTCTGGAGTAACCACCGCGTTGTGCTTTTAGCTTAATTGAAGACCTCATTTAAAATCAACGAGTCCACAGCAAATTATTGCCTTCGCCACAAAGGAGTTGTCATTATAATTTTCAAGCCGCATGAAGACTGCGTCAGTGCTGTGACAAGTCAGTGATTGGTAAAAGCACAGGGCTTACCGATTGGCCACACAAGCACTGGATTGGTGTCGCTCCTTAACGCTTTCTCTTCTCTCACTTTTTTCTGACCGTCACCTTGTTACACGTATAGAGTCATGGCTTAAGTGATTAATTATATTTAACAAAGAAACCCATCAAAAAGGAAGAGTAGCGTAACTAAAACGACATCGAAATAATATGAAATACTGTTAGGCATCGCTGGACGGTTGACACTTTTTAAAAATAATTGGACGTGACATTAGAGTTATCGCCCAATTCGTCATATCGATCTGCAGAATTTTATACAAACGATACATAGATGTACAAAGGGAATAATTGCTTAAATTAAGTTAGAATCTTGCGTTGATCAGAAATATATATACCTTTTGAGACCTCTACTGCATACTTTTGAGTATTGCATGCGGAAGGGCAAGTATAGTGTAGTTCCATTCTTTGAAGGTACGTATGAAAATGTAGAGTATTTTTAAATTTATAGCAATCTTTTCCATTTAGAATCGCACTATGGAAGATGGCCACAATTTGTTAAGGCAAACTGGCACTCACAAATACAGTCAGCATTCATTGACTGTGAAGGATGCCAAGAAGACAGATACGGGCAATTATATTTGCAACATAATCGATCATTCAAATAATCAGGCTCGCAATAGTTATCGCATGATTATAATGGGTAAGGCGTTCGAAAAACTTTTGCTTAACTAATTACCTTATGTTTTATTCCTTTTCATACGTGTGCTGTAGAAAAAGGTACCAGTTATATCAATATAAGTGAACCAAACGATTACTATGTGATAAGGGAAAAAGCGAACAAAACCATCCAAATGACAGTTCGATACAGTGGCTATCCTTGGCCAACATTAACATGGTATCGCCCGGATGGCAGTGAAATATTACCGGTGCCTAATCAAAAATTCAATATCACTACTACCGAAACCTCTTCAACACTGAAAATATCAAATCCCCGCCTCTTGGATAGCGGTACTTACGTCATAAATGCTACCAATGGTTATACCACGAGAAGTCAACAATTCAATGTCAGCATTAGTGACATACCTATAGTGTCTGTGGATGATGTATTTGTGCAGGCCGACGAAAAAGCTCATGTTACCTGTCAAGTGCAATCGCATCCTATTTCATTAATCACTTGGGTATTCACACCATGCAGCATAGCGCCGCGTTGGCCGTCTTGTGACAAGAAAGTTATACAAGATTTCAATGTATGCGACAAGTCCAGTTGTTTTCTAATATCAAAATTATGAAATGAATTATATTTCAGGAGACGAGTTCACGGGATGGTGAAACACCCATTGAAATTATTTACGACTTGTACTTTGTACCAAAAACTCCTGGTATTATTCATTGCAAGGCCGAAAATAAAATTGGTTCCGTTATAGGACGCGCTCATGTTCTTATACGCGATATTGAAGCCAATATGACTATCTCGGGAGTAACTGATGAGGATGTCATAGCTCGAGGTGACCGGGTCACCATAACATGCGCGGCAGTCGCTTACTATTTCTCAGATGAAATAAATTGGTTTAAGGAGGGTATACCTGTTCAACAAAGAAGCGGTAAAATTTAAAGTTCTATTCTAAAGCTGTTAACCTAAGCTCATGCGCATTTTTTCAATAGATCTTTTGATCACCAAATTCTCCAGTGAATATTCTTATCAAACAACGTTAACATTTACGAATATTCAAGATAGCGATCGGGGTGCTTATGAATGTCGTGCTCGGCATATAAATCATGATGAAGTCGATTATAAATTTGTAGATTTATTCATACATGGTAAGTAGATGAACTAGGCTACTACTACATGATAAGTAGATGGACTAGAAGATTGACAAGTCTTGCCAGGCATAGTTTGAATCTTGAATCGCCTATAAATGCGTATAATACGTACCGCATTGACTCCAAAAAAAAAGGAGAATTATATATTCAAAGAAAATTATCCCCTTTTTCTAATTAATTAAACCTTTAAACACACGTTAAAATAACGTTGACGCTTTTTTGTTTGGTGCATTCAGTTGTGAGTTACAGCGTGTTAAAAATGGAAGTGAACAAAGAGAAAATTCGGTACATTTTACAGTTTTTCTTTGACAAAGGCGAAAATGCAAGCCAGGCGGTTCCGATACTGTAACAGTCAATTATGTGCAATTTTGGTTTCGTAGATTCCGTTCAGGAATTTTTGATGTTAAAGATGCACCTCGCACAGGTAGGCCGGTCGTCGAAAATGTCGATAAAATCGGAGAAATGATCGAAGTTGACCGGCATGTTAGCAGTCATAACATCGCCCAGGAGCTAAAAATCGACCATAAAACAGTTTTAAACCATTTACACAAAGCTGGATTCAAAAAGAAGCTCGGTGTTTGGGTGCCACACCAATTAACAGCAAAAAACATGATGGATCGAATTTCCATCTGCGAAGCCTTGGCCAAACGGAAATAGATAGACCCATTTCTTAAACGGATGGTGACTGGAGATGAGAAATGGATCACATACGGTAACCCTGTGCGAAAACGATCGTGGTCAAAGAGCGGTGAAGCACCTCAAACGGCCAAGAAGGTTTTGCTAGGCATTTGGTGGAACTGGAAGGGGATTATTTATTATGAGTTGCTTCCATATGGCCAAACGCTAAATTCTGATCTCTACTGTCAACAACTGGACCGTTTGAAGACAGCGATTGACCAGGAACGGCCAGAATTGTCCAACAGGAGAGGTGTCGTGTTCTACCAGGACAACGCTAGGCCACACACATCTACAGTGACTCGCCAGAAACTTCGGGAGCTTGGTTGGGTAGTTTTAATGCATCCGCCATACAGTCCGGACTTGGCACCAAGCGATTATCATCTTTTTCTTGCATTGCAAAATTTCTTTAATGATAAAAAATTGGAATCTAGGGAGGATTGTGAAAATCGACTACTAGAGTTTTTTGCAAATAGAGACCAGGACTTCTATGAGAGAGGCATTTTGAGGTTACCTTTAAAATTGCAACAAATCATACAACAAAACGGTGCATATTTGACTCAAATCGGACAATCCGAAGCATGTTAAATAAAGTCCTGAAGTTCATATAAAAATAATGGATTTCTTTTTCCCCAAGCTAATATAAGTAGAAGGCAAAATTTTAAGCCAAAGTCGTTCTGCTAGAAAAAAATTTTACATCCCAATATCGCTTTCTGTTTAGTCATAAATGCAAGGATTGCACGATATATGCATATCAGAGATATATTTGCTACGACTTGTATAGATATACAAATATGATCTTTATACAACTGTACTTTACATTGAAAAAACTTTTTCTTTTATCTATGACGTTATAATGTACCGAATTATACGATTGTAGAAAGCATTTATTAATTACGATAGAAGAAGAAAAGCCCACAACTGTAAAACAAGCTTGGCATTATGTACGCTTCACCGAGGAAACCTATACCTCGAAAATTTTGTGGCGTTTTCAAGCTACATTTTGTAATAAGCTTGTCGTTGTTGTTGTTTTCGTACGCAACTTTTAAAAAAAATTGTAGTTTCAACACTTTCATTTCACGATTTTTCAGAACCTTCTGCACCGCGCATGAAAGACACTAATTTGGGAGGTAATATTAAAATTGAACGCAAATTAGGAGATTCGCTGGAATTGAAATGTGTATCCGAGGCCATTCCCAAAGCTACAATCGACTGGTATAAAGATGAAATAAAAATTACCACAAATGCCAGCAATCTGTCAATGGATAGCCTAATTATACCTTATATAAGGCCGGAAGATGAAGGCCAATACAAATGTGTGGTATCAAATCGTTTGGGTGTAATAGAAGAAATTGTCACTGTAAAGATAACAAGTAGGTATTGAAAGTCAAAAAGTCCATTGAAACTGTAATTTTAAAACTTGTTTACGCTACTACTACTATTATTTATACTAGACATGCCTGGGTTGAAACTGGGTTGGATTATGGGCATATTATTAGTGCTTTTAGTGTTAATTTGCTTGGTTATCTATCTATGCATACGTGTAAACCGTGAACGAAGACTTTTACGTGAACTTAAGGCAGCTGGCTTAGCCAATTTTGAAGAGGGCGCCGTTGAACACATTAACCCTGCCCTCACCTTGGATGAACAAGCTGACTTGTTGCCCTATGATCGTGGTTTTGAGTTTCCACGTGAGAAACTCAAATTGGGTAAGCAACTAGGCGCTGGAGCGTTCGGTGTTGTGTTAAAGGCTCATGCAGAAAGTATACGGCCCGAGGAAAAAGAGTCTGTGGTGGCGGTGAAAATGGTTAAACGAAATGCTAACAATGAAGTAATGCGAGCCTTGGTATCAGAATTGAAAATTATGGTACATTTAGGTCAACACTTGAATGTAGTCAATCTCCTAGGTGCGGTTACCAAAAATATAGCTAAACGTAAGAGTCTCGATTGGAAATTCTATTCGTATGATTACTTTCCTTTTTCTGATTTTTGTTTTTTATACTTAGGTGAATTAATGGTTATTGTGGAGTATTGCCGTTACGGTAACGTTCAAAACTTTTTATTACGCAATCGCAAACGCTTTATCAATCAAATCAATCCGGCAACGGATAAAATTGATGTCACTATAACAACACAAAGATTCTCCGATAATTTCGAATTAAATCGGTAAGTATTTTCGGCCTTTTCTTATGATATATGAATGTATTACAAATATAAAATCTGGCATGTATGTATTAGCTGATTTTAATTGGTTAAGAAATTAATTTTCATAAAAAAAATATCTTTTACTATTATTATGTTACGTTTTGTTTCTGTATTGTGCTTTTATTGTTCACATAAATTTAATAGTAATTTTATTTCATTTTTTTGTTTTCTCCTTTGATTTGTTTCCAATCACATTCAACAAATCTTTTGTTTAATGCATATGTTATTCTAAAAAAAAAAAAAAACCCTTTATACACTAACATTTCACTTTCTGTCTATTTTCTTACCTTTCCCTTTAAACTCTTTTATGTTTTATGTGTCGTTAACTAAATTCTTAACTTGAATATATTTTGGGCGTGATGTATGTATTATGTAATATGGTGATGTATGATTTCACTGACACAAACAAAAACAACATCCATCCACTCCAATCCATTCTGATTATGATGCTCTATGGTTACTCGGTTTAACAATCAATCAAATAACCTAACAACCAATCCTTTTGAAAAAAAATTGCTTGGAAACAAAAATTTTTTGGGTATTTGTGTTACTTAGTGATGGTTTGAGGTATGCTAACCTACCATTCTCCAATCATCAATATATCAATCACATGAATAACATCAACAATATGAACAACAATTATTCAATAAATAATCGCAGAAACTCTGATAATGATCCACGTTCGGGCACCCGAGCCGGCCGTCCAAATTCAACCGGTTACATCACCCAATCCGAACTCTATGAGGGTCAATTGAATACCTGTGCCACTGAGCAGACAGTAATGACGACCGTTCCGGAAGGTAAATTTACAAACTTTTAATTTTCTCTTTTAAGATCATTTAAAGAACTTTGCTATATAATTGAAGGATCTCTTAAAATTTCGTACCCTTTCGAAAAATATCACTTACGATTTAGATTTGTATTAAGTTCCCCATGGGTTTGTAACACTCGAACAAACTTAGGGAACATTTTCGAATGTGCTTGCGTATACAATTTTGATAAATATAAGATTGGGTGTCACGTTAACCACATACTTTCTTCGTTTGTCTGTCTGTATGGCTACAATTGCATTTATTGTGCAAAAGGTTACAAAAGATTTACTATATAAAGACTGAATCCGCCCATTCTGAACGCTAAACGGTAAACCATATATTTTTGTATTCATATATTTTGTATTCAGATTGCAATTTTTAAAATATTTTGATGATATTTCGTAAACTGACGCGCTTTGGCCCAACGTCAAACCCTATTGAAAATGGCATTTTGACATTCTAAATTGGTGCGAAAACTTTAGTTCGGCTGGGGCAATTTTTTCAATCTCTCCCGTAGATGGGTTCCTACGAAAACTAAATCTTTTTGTTTGGTGGAAAGATATGATTTTCAACGTTTCATGGTAAAGATTGGTTCATAACAGCTTTGTTAATTTGTTAATCAACCTTTCTGAATTTGTACTACGTAGGTCTATTTGTTGGTCATCACCACATATAAGGATTCTCAGGAAATGTAAACCTTTACATGCCAAAAAGGCCTAATTGTTAATATTTTAAGACAAAAATTTGTTCATGATAGTAATTCGACATAAACATTAAGTGGACCAAATTTGGCTTACATGGGTCTATTTGTAGAACCCCACTCTCTTCCCATGTAAGATTTCTCAAGAATAGTAAGCCCTTCACAGAAAGGTTCAATTTTTAGTATTTTATGATGAAAATTGGTTCACAATAGCAAGTTAGCAAAGAAATTAATGTTAAGAAATTTGGATCATATAGCTCCGTTTTTTAGACCCTAACTTTCATGAAAAGTATTTTTTCTAGTTTTTTATGACGAAAACTGAAAAATAGCAAAACTTTTAGGAAGTAAATTAAGTTTGCTGAGTTTGAATTACACCCTGTTTTGTTTTGGGTATATTACAGTCTACGCACCTTTATGAAGAGCATGCCTTGACAAAAAAATAAAGCGTAGCTTTTGACGGACTATCGTAAAAATGAATGAATAATTAAATTAGGCAAAATGGTGCAAGTCGGCATTGTCTGACTATAATGTTCTTACTTGTTTTGAGTTTATGTTTATGTTATGCTACTTCCAGTAATTTTTGGCCTTACATTTTTGGCAGACTTACACTTATTTCCGCGTACTTTTTTGTTCCTTATATATCCAAAGACAACGCAAACAAAATGCTTCAAAAAAGTCAAGTTAAGTTAAATTTAATTTCTCACAATATTCTTCACTATGCTTCGCATACGATGATGTTGGAAAAATGTTGGCGTAACATGACCTCACATCGCTCATAATTGAAACCAATAGAACAGACGAATAATTAGATAAAGACAACATTTATAAACACTTAAAGACACTACAGTCGGCCAACACCAACTATTAAATACACTGCACCACTTTGTCTAATTTAATTATTCATTCATTTTCATGAGTTGACGTTGAAAATTAAACACTTTTTCCAATACGAGGATGCAGTATTCAAAAACGTACCCTATTCGTTCAAAATTGTTCACATTAATTTAAAATGCCGATACACTTTTGCTCAGCAATGGTTTTGTTAGGGAGTTGGGAAAATTGCTATTTTCTGTCACGTTAAATGGGGAGTGATCTGATGCAGTTTTGATCTGATTTACGATAGGATACGTATTTGCAGGAAAACACGTTTCGTTCAAATATCTGAAAAATTGTCATATTTTGGTTAAACACAAAAATGCATGGACAGACAAGCTTGGGTCGATTCGGAAAGTGATTCTGAATTGATTGGGATAATATAAGATGGCCCTATCTGTAAGTTGCATATATCAGCCAAGCTTTATCACAAGCGGGACACAAAGGATTATTGTACTGTATGAGTTTAGTGTATAAAAAAAAAACTGTAGTACAAGAGTTAGTGATTTAACTTTATATAGAAGAGTATTGAAAGAATGTCACATAAAATCTTTTTTTTTAACTACCGCTTACAAGGAAAAGTTGCTAAGTACGAAGGTAAACTCATGTGAAATTTTATTGAAGCTGTGTTTGCTGATAGAAATTTTCTCACATTTAAAAATGTTTTTATTCTTTTAGATGACGATAACAACATCATGTCGAATAATTCAGTACAGCCAGCATGGCGTTCCAATTACAAACCCGACTCGACGGAAGCGATGTCCATAACGACTACGGATTTAGTAAGTTGGGCATTTCAAGTTGCTTGCGGTATGGAATACTTATCTTCCAAGAAAGTGTTGCATGGCGATCTGGCAGCCAGAAATATTTTACTATGCGAAGATAATATAGTGAAAATTTGTGATTTCGGTTTGGCGCGTTCGATGTATAAAAGCGATAACTATAAGAAACAAGGCGAAGCACCGCTGCCAATTAAGTGGTTAGCTTTAGAATCGTTGAGCGATCATATATTTAGCACTTATACCGATGTCTGGTCGTTTGGTATTGTGTTATGGGAATTCTTTTCATTGGCAAAAGTACCCTACCCGGGTATGGATCCGAACCAAAGTTTATATTTGAAATTGAAAGATGGCTATCGCATGGAAAAGCCACCTTACGCAAATGATGATTTATATGATATAATGTTGGAATGTTGG
This sequence comes from Glossina fuscipes, assembly GCF_014805625.2. NCBI lineage: Eukaryota > Metazoa > Arthropoda > Insecta > Diptera > Glossinidae > Glossina > Glossina fuscipes. The sequence goes on from NW_023998416.1 coordinate 18,064,017, forward strand.
AGCACAAATCCCGAACGAAGGCCGTTGTTTAATGTATTGAAAGAAAAATTTGCTTCTATGTTGGGTGAGGAAGTCACTAATGTAAGTGTCACATGTACGGACTTTGTAAAGTTTTATATAATTTGCCTCGTTTTTATTATCTCAGCACTACGTGGACTTAAATGAACCATATTTAAGAGTGAATAGCGAATATATGAAAAGAAATCAAACCGATTATTTAGCATTAATGGGCGCTCCAGATGAAATGGCTCCGCCTCCACCACGTTATGTTAACGGCCATATATTGCCAGAAATACGTAAGTCCAACAGTTTGCGTTAACTGTTTGTATTGCACTAAACGACGCATCAGCCGAACGACAATTTAACTAACTTGTAAATAAATTTTATATTTACATATTCTATGCATTCATCTACACCATATTATAACTCACTTGCATCCATGTCTATGCACTCATATGTACACATGTATGTGTATGCACATTCATCGATCATTCATCTTTTAAAAATGTTGAGCAGGCATTGACTTATCTTCAGACGATTATCTGCAAATGAGTCCCAACAACGGCTCAGTCATATTTTCACCGACCCGTCCAAAAGAAACGGCAGTGATTAATGACAACGATGACGATAAACTAAATCGCCAACCTCTTATGACAACAACTTCTTTCACCTTCCCAGATACAGCGGCGCAACAGCATTCCCCTACGCTTGCCAATAACTTAGATGATAGAAGTCATTTGAATAAGGTACGCAACAAGAAGGACGGCGTGGAGCCTATACCCGAGGAGATACCTATGCTGGCTAACGCCAATTCACAAGCAAGTCCTGAGCAATCGACGAAATTTTCTCAGCTACTGCAACAAGCTCATCGCAACACCCCCACGCCTTCGCCGCGACATCACGTAGCCGAGACTAAGTTAACTGCTGATGCCGAGAATTATGTTAATCTAAAATCACCGAAAAGGCTATTAAATAATAATGGATCCTCTAAAGGGCCTGAAGCCTTTTCAAATCCCGGTTATCAAATACTCAAGACTGTAGCGGAAAAAGTGGACAACAATTAGTGCTTTAGTGAAACGTAAAAACTAAATGCTGATTCCTTCCTTTCCTCGTATTCACCTCACCATGTCAATCAGGTTAATTACTTACATATATATAAATAAATATATAAATAATTTGTATTATATATTAATGACGTCTGTTATTTAATTAAAATTTACTCTAAAAGTTTATCTGTGTATAAGAAAATTTAAGAAAAGAAATTCTTCTCATAACTAAAAAACGCCCAAAATTTTTTGCATTTAAACCTTTGGTTTTTAACTCTAATTTTTTATTTTTAATCTGTGGGAAAAAATTTTAACGAAAAAGAAAATCGCCTCATTTTTATATATAATATAAATAGATATAAATAAAAAAATAAATAAACGATATTTTTGTAACAAATAATTTGTAGATTTAAATGTAATTTTTTTTTCTACCATTAAGTATTTCTTTTTAAATAAAATTTTTCAATGCGTCTACTTAGCTGTAATGGTAATACTAGTAAAAAATATTAAAATAATTTTAAGATAAATTTCTTGCTTTTAAACGCTATGAATGTGAATATGAATATTTGTGCATGTGAGTTGGCAACAACAAAAATATTAAATCGCTTACAAATTTTTATTGTAATTTTATATGTTACTATTAAAAGTTATATATATAAATGTACATACATCTAATAAAAGTTTTTAAACAAAGTACTTACCATAATTTTTAAGATAAAAACAGTTCACCGTTGTATCCTTGTGAACTACACTTTCTTGCTTTTGCAGTCTTATATGACTACCGTCGAATGTGTCATCCTTCGTCATGCAAAACTTATACCTGTACAAGTATTATATATATATATAAGCATTGTTATGCCCTTAACCAGTTGTGTTACAGGGTATATCAAGGTTTTACGGATGTAAGTAATGCCCAGAAGAGCTTAAAATGGACTCACAATTTATTGCACCGATCTAAGCTATCCATCTGATGTATCTCCATGTATTTGTATGTTGAACATACAAGTCATAACTTTTGAGATATTTTCATTGAATTTGGTACACTCACATCTTTCAACCCAAGCACGACACACCATTGAAAGTGGCTCGGATCGGTCCCCTTTTTTAACCGCTCCCAATACACCAATTTATTTTGGAAAGTCGTTATATGGAATAAAAATTGATTTTCAAAATTTCTTTAACTAAACCCGCTGCAGTTTTCTGTATTTCGACTTTCTAAACTGGTTAAGAACATTGCTTCTGCTGTGGCAATTTTTTAAAACCTCTCTCATATAACCATATTTCAGAACCTCAATTTTTATATGGCAAAACGAATAATTTTCAATGATTCATGGTGGAATTTTGGTTCAACCACAACGATTTGGAGTTGGAAGGTCTACTTTTTGGATACCACCGCATATAAGGATTCTGAGGAAATTTAAAGCTTTATTTAACAAAAAGACCTAATTATTGATGTTTTATAATAAAAATTTGTTCATGGTAGTAATTTGAAATAAAAATTAAGTGAACGAAATTTGAACTACATGGGTCTATTTGTAGAACCCTACTCTCCCTATGTAAAATTTCTCACGATTAGTACGCCTTCACTCGATCGCATTGGCGTTGCCAATTGGTAATTTCATATTTCCATATTCGAAATATGTCAGCTGACCTACATCGAATGCGGCATTCCCGTTTTATTCCATTCTTACCTATATAATCACAAGAGAATAACAAACCGCTTGCTATAAAGGAAATGGAAGTGAAATATACTTACCACACTATTAAGGAAACCCCAAATACAGTTCATTCCAGCTGATTAATTCTCCCACAAAAATAAATTCCGTAGACAGGGAAAAACAAAGGGCACATTTGCGGCGCGTCATGCAGCTGCAGGTTAGCGGATTAAAAATGAAGCTAAAAAAAAAAAAAAAAAAACTAAAGAACAAGCTATGCTTGAAAAAATGTATATAAATAGACTACTTGGGGAAGGCAGAGTTAGTCGCACAAGAACATTTGAGTCGAAGAAGAATATTAGAGTTGAGAAGTCGAGAATACTGTCAAAGTAAAATGTAAATAGTTCTACCGTTAAACAAATTGATTGTAAATAAAAGAATCTTGTAGTGAAAACGTGCAAGTGCATTTCTCATAAAAAGTATATCCACGATCTAGTGATACGAACTGTATCCAAGAAAAGCGAGTTTCGTAACAACACTTTAAATAGGAATAATTTATAACTAAAATATAGTGTTTATTTTAATTCTAAAACTTGCAATTAATAATCTGCTCTTTACATATTATTTGTGTTTTATGCTCATTTTATGACCGCGCCACACGCTAAATAAATCAAGAAATTGTTTTATTGTTCCAATGAATATATTTTCGAAACATTGAAAAAGTAATAAAAGTTTCAAAACTCTTTATAATTAAATCCTCGGCAATTTTCTGTTTCTCTAATAATAATTATTTGCAGAAATGCTGAGATAAGCGTAAAAACACAACGTATATGTAAACAACTATTTTTTATAGACGTTTTAAAACACGCACTACCTATATCTATATCTGGTAACCCTCTAAATCTAGACAAAAAAAAAAAAAGCAATACAGACGTGTTGAACACCAAATTCTTTTTTTTTCAAGATTTTAGAAAAATTAACAAAATTCATAAATCGCTTAGTATACGAATTAGTTATTGGTTTTTCTAAAATTAAAATTTTTTTTTTCTTATAACATACGCCCACATAGAAGCGGAGAGAGAAATAAATACGTTTGGAAAATGGCCCATGCTACCAAGCAAGTAAGTGCAAACAAGCAATAACGCGCCACAGAGAATTTGGATAAGAAATGTGACGCAATAATCAATGAAAAATTGTAAAATTTTCCGTGGCTAAGCAAGTTGTAATGAACGCATTTTAATTTGAAGGGTGCACAAATGTTGCACGGTTTTAAACGTGTAACGCGTTTTGATTCAGGATTGGGCGCCCTCCTTCCCGAAGCTTATAAGAAATTCTGGAAGGAGTGGAAACAGACTCAACCGGCTGCCGTGCATTACATACCCAAAGAAGGTGAATGGAGTCGCGATGAAATAACGGGCGAAATTAAACCTATCCAAAATATTCCTTTGCCTTTGATTGATCCACCTGAAAGCAATACGGGAATTTGGGGCGGTGAAGCGGTAATTAAGGGCTTCCAGAAACGTCACAGATTGAAGCGCCGTGTACCACATTTTTGGGTGCCTGTCTTAAGGCGCTCAGTGGTACACAGTGAAGTTTTAAATGAGTATATGGCTGTAATCGTCACTAATACTACTCTCGAAAAAATACATGAATGCCGCGGTTTCGATCATTACTTGCTAAAGGTTCGTTTAACATAAATAAGAAAGTTTTTTTACGATTGAAATTTTATTGTAGAATCCTGCGTGCGATTTACGCTCAACTTTGGCTTTAACGTTAAAACGTAAAATTTTACTAGAGTTATTAAACGGTTGCCCTATTCGAGCTGATAACGTGGAGGAACAACGACGTTTACTCAAGGAATATAAATGTTATTTGGAGGGTGTATGTATAAAAAAAAGTTTTCTACTGAGCTTTCAAATAAATTGATATGTATATTCTCCTGAAAGTACACTGCCGAAGAGATAGAATGGTACGGCTATACCTATCAGGAAGCTTTAAAGAAACTACAAGAACAGATACGTAACGAGAACCCAGTGAAGCCTCATAAATATGAGTTTCGAATGCAATTAATTGAGCAACTAAAAAAGGCTGGTCTGCGCGAGAATGACTCTAGCGAAAAGATTGCAAAAACTTCGGTGGAAACAGATGCTGACTTACAGGCCTTAAGTAAACTGTAAATCATTTTTGATGTAACATCTTTAAAGAAATTTCTAAGAGGCTTGGGATTTCTTTTACAGGGAATCTTCTTCGGGTTCTGGGTCCAACTGGTTGTCAAAAATTAATCCTTTTGGAAAAAAACAGGAAACTTAATGTTTATTAAGGCAAGCCTTGTTAACCATCGCCTTGTCACACTGCAAGAAGACGCCGCAAAAAACCAGGCAGTTTAGTTTTCAATTTTCCTTTTCATCAACCGCAGGAGTTACCACAAATATACACGTAGCACTTTTGGTGTGGCTGTGGCTACAATACTTTTCTGCATCAACTATTTTTCTCTGGCGACGCCTTTGACGAGGACTACTTTTTTTAAACATTTTAAAATTAAATCGTAAAAGAAGTGTGAAAGGGAAAAATTCTTGAAGTACGTCTTAAGCAGCCAAACAAAAATTCTGTGTAATGGTAATAAATACATATTTCTCTTCAAACTCTTTAAGAAAATCACATATTTTTAGTTTTATTCATTACGAAATGCGAACTTTTTTAATACTCGCCCTACTTATTCGTAAAAGTTCATGAGGATTTAAACGCCCAACTGTAAGTCCAACGCGTATGACGCTTTAAATATGAACCCCACGATTCTTTTTCTTTGTTTGCCCCATTTAAATTCTCTATCATTTCCTTAACTGTCTTCATAGGTTCTGTTAGCTTGTTTACCAATGATGACTCCATCTCTTCGCGTAAGGCATAGAAGCGCCTTTGTTGGTATATGTGACTTGCGAAAGCAGCCAAAAACGTCAAAAAGGATGACAAAATGACACCCAGTAAACCTAACACTTTAATGAAATGAGCGTGCATTTTTTCCTTCTCATAGGATTCATTTATAGCAGCTGTTAATTCATAATTCAATAAATGCTGCTCCTCATTATCAACTTTAGTTATAGATTCTAATAAATTTTTTTCTTTCATGCACAGCTAAAAAGAGAGGCATATCAAGCAATATCATGTCAAAATGCTAAGCAAATAACAGGTTGACTAACTTCAATTTCTTGGCGGGTTAAATCTAAATATTTATCATGCGAGCGGTTATTTGTAGTCTTCATATCCCTGTAGATATGACTCAGATCATTTCTAACACTATCCAATTCCTTCATCAGAGAACGTTTCTGGTTGGCTTTCTCAAGCAAAGTTTTCTATTTGTTAGAAAAAAACAGCTTAAAAGTATTTAATCCTAAAAACAGAGAATACATCATCATTACCTTTACTTGCCTTACATTCTGCTGAGCCTTGCGAACTTCATCCATATGAGTAACTTCCTCAACATTGGCCAAAATACGCCTGACAAAAAGTTCATAGTGCGTCTTTTCAATATCTCCATCCCGTTCCACATGCACGTATGCTAAATTATCGTTTAATGTTGGAAATAGTTTCTGAACCCTTTGTTGCAACCGGGTTTTGATATTTGATGGTGTTTCCGCAGATTTTTCTTCAGTGGTTAGGCCGGCGTGACAAATATGCCATTGTTTTACACATCCTAGACGAAACCGTGAGACAGGAAACTGAAGCCTTATCTTGTAAGCAGTCATTGCTCATTGGAAAATGATAATTTATAAACGATTCTGTGGAAGTTTTTATAAAATCACAATATAAACTTTTCAAGACATGAATTACGAATACACGAGCACAACTCCCTGATAGAGTTACCAAGGCTCCGACTTAACAATAAAATCGAAAATAACCACTATGATGACGGAGACTAGTAAGATTTTTAAGTGTAACCATATTATTAGTTATGCGTTTGACGCAATACGAGCCAATTTTAAGGACATAAAAGCAATAAACATAAAAAGTCGCGTTCGTCGTGTTACCATATCGTTTAAGAAGTAAAAATAAGAGAACCATCATAAATGTAAGTAAGCAATTTATGATTGAAAGGTAAAATTAAGGAAAGCAATAGAAGTACGCATAAGCACCGTATGAAAAGTAAAAAGGGGTACTTACGTATTGCCATCACCGCAGCAAAAATTCCATTAAAAAAGCAATAAAAAGCAACTTTTTAAACTTTTAAAGAAAGTTTTTTGCCTACGTAAGTACCAAAAAGTAAAGAATACGATAATAATTCAACGTTTTCATTGAATAGCAGAAGGAACACTTAAATAGGTGAATTTAAAAGAAATGCCATGATAGCTGGCTTTAATAAGAGAGTTAAGCAAAGAAAGATAATTGGTTATTCGTATAGATAATAAAAGAAAGCAGTGATATGGGATCACTTTTCCCAATTTATGTTTTTTTAAGTAACATGTGAACTGATATTTTTGATTTACTTTAATCTATTGAAGACAAATCAGGCTCAAAGATACGAATATGTGTATCTGGAAATATAAGGGAGTCCCATAAGTTTTTTTCTCTTCACGTTATATATGACCTCGAGACGGCTATATTTGTAAACATGCGAACTTATCTGTTGTTCGTTTATGTTGCGTATTTGACCCATCTCAAAGCTCTTCAAAAATATGTTTCCATAGTGACAAAGTTTCTTTTAAAATCCTTTTTATGTGAATAGCCAAAAGAAGTATTTCCGGCTTGTTGTGCTTCATTCCTTTAAAAAAGGCAGTAAAGTAAAGGACATTGCAGACGAGACCGTTTATGGGAGTGATACTATGACTATTAGAACTGTGCAATTGGTTTAAGAAATTTAAAGATGGCAATTTTGATTTTAAAGATGAAGACCGCACTGGCCGCCAGAAAGAAAATCTAACAGTTTGAGTGGGACGTTCTACCTCATTCTTCTTACTCCCTAGACCTTGCCCTATCCGATTATTAGTTACTTCTCTTGTTAAAAGATTCTATCCGGGAAGTTACAAAACCGAAAGCGAAATAGAAAAACACCTGGAAAAATATTTTGCATGTAAGTCTCGATAATTTTGGTAAGAGGACATAATGAGTTTTCCTGAGAGGTGGAAGAAAGTAATAGAGCAGAACGGTTCGCATATAACACTGTAAATCCACTTTCATCAAAACAAAGGAAGAAAGAGCTTATCGGACACCAGATTTAAAGTAAGGAAACGTTTTATTTTTGGCCAGGGTATGTAGGAGAGTGAGTAGGCGATTGATTTTTTTTTTTTATTTATTTTTTTTTGTCAATGGGGGAGTTCTCATTTTGAGTTTGAAGTGTTTAGTCATTGGAATTTGGGAAGGAAAGAAAATTTTTGACGTTCACAATTTTTTTTTGGAAAGAAAAAAAAATCTTTTTAAATTTCTAGTAGTAAATTTTTGCTTTGAAAAGACTTTAAAATTAATTCTTATCAATTGTTAATAAAAGAAGTGAAAAACAATTGTAAAATTTGGTAATAAATGAAATGAAAAGCAATTGTAATCTTTGTTCATAAAAGAAATAAAAAAACGATTGAAAAATTTGTTAAAAACATTACGGAACCGTTGCAAACCAATATGAAGGGGCCTATTGGATATTACAAAATCCCGTACAACTGCGTGGATCTACACAGCAGAACTCATAATGAAAATCCACGCAGACTCAAACCCAAAGACCCTCATGGGATAAAACATCGACATCAATAAGTTTATCAGCAAACCGTCCACATCATTTCTGCAGCTTTTAATTGTTTAGTATTTTTAGAATAAAAAAAAAAATTTGTAATATTGTAATATTTAATCTATAATATATAGTTTTTTTGTATAAACACGAATGTACATTCGGCGATTTTTCAATTTGGGTGTGTTTTACGTTAATGTTAATTAAATAAGATATAATTAACTTAATTAGTATTAACTTGGAAAATAATCAATAATTATCTGATTTCTTTTGTAAACATTCATATTGTTTATTTTAGTTATTCAAATGCCAGTTAACTAAATTGTTGGGTGGTTCTGGCTGGCGAAGTAAGATTACACCCTACACGCTCACATACACTACACTTCCACTTACATCATTTACATATTATAAAAATTCTTTAGGGCAACTTTCTCCTATGCTCTTCGTAGCATACACTGTGCGTGTTTTTGTTTATGTAGATAAAAGACGTATGATTTGCCGAAGTCAGTGAAGGTTACGAAAAATATGAACAACTTTCAAAGTTTATGCGTGAATGTGTGATAGTCTCTTGGTGTCCATTGATTGGCGAGGAGGAACTTGTAGTTTAAAACTTTGCCAATTTAGACAAATTGTTAGTTGGCGATGACTTAATACTTTACCGTACCGTTTTTGTTGCGACGAAGTTACAAATGTGATCTGTATGGGTAAATTATTGCAAGCTGTAAAAAAATATTCCCTTTTTTTAAAGACTATTTTTTTTGATAATGGATCGGTCGGAAATTCGTACTGTCATGAAGCATGAGTTCTTACATCGAATTACGAGATCGCAGGCCGCGCGAAACATAAATAGTATATTTAATTCTAATGCAACTACGCAGCGGTTTTGGGTTGCCAAATTTCGTATTGGTAACTTTGATCCACGCTGTCGCCAAGAATCAAAGGTCAATAATGACAAACCATTGAATCTGACCCATCTCAAAGTGGTTATGAATTACCATAAAAGTTTGGTAATAGCACACGAACAAGATTAACTCATTTAACTCTAATCAGAAAAGTAAAATGGTTAGTTGAGTGAACTGAACGAAAATTACGTTAAAATAGCCCAAATTAGTCAACTTTACCAGTTACTTTAATGAAGATCTGATTTGACCAATTTTCAAAAGTAAAGATGTTTTATGGATTATTCTTGTTCTTATAAAAAACAATTGTCGTGCAGCAACTGTAATGTATAAAGGATATATACAGGAAGTACACTTGTTCCGATCTCCATCGGACCATTGGGTTCTTTTGCAGTTATTTTGATATAAAAATTCGCTCTTCAAATCATTTTCTCGATGGGAAACCAAGTTCTTACGGTTCCCTGTGGTTTTGTTTACATATGTTTTTCGTACGTATAATTAGCAGCAAAAGTATTAATATGTTCATTATTCTTGCCATGAATGTTGCAAGACAGAGAATAATATTTTAATATTATATTATAGCTAGAATGCACATTTTTCTTATGTAAATATGTTCTACGTACATGTACGTTTAGTTACATTACTTATAACTAAAGAATGAGGGGCTTTACCACAGTAATTTTGCACTTTAATCGCAAGAGCAGCCCTGCCGGACATTTTGCCAAGGCGCCCCAAATACTATTGACCATGTAAGGGAATGCTACAGTAGTTATCAGCATAAAAAGTTGCATATTTGTGCTTTGATCGTACAATAAATTGCCATTGACAATTGCAAGTTCGCTTACGCTATTGGATTCTTCTTCATTAATTCTATATCAGCCGACATCATGTCATTGACAAGTTCGTGAAACGTTACCTTAGGTGACCAATTCAGTTCACGTTTAGCTTTTGAAGCATCGCCCAACAAAAAATCCACTTCAGTAGGCCGAAAATATTTGACATTAATACGAACTCTAGTTATGCCAGTATCCTGTTCAACGCCAACTTCGTCGGTCCCCTCACCCTTCCATATAATCTGCCGGCCTATATAGCGGAAGGCGGTCTCCACGAATTCACGTACACTATGCACCTCACCCGTAGCAATCACATAATCGGAAGGTGTGTCACGTTGCAACATCATCCACATGGCTTCTACATAATCCATGGCATGACCCCAATCACGTTTTGAGTCGAGATTGCCCAACTCAAAACATTCCAATTGATTCAAATAAATCTTGGCTACGGAACGAGTAATTTTGCGGGTCACAAAATTTTCACCACGTCGCGGCGATTCGTGATTAAACAAAATTCCATTGCAAGCAAACATGTTGTAAGCCTCTCGGTAATTGACAACAATCCAGAAGCCGTACATTTTAGCACAAGCTGAAAATAAAGAAATGTGAAAATAAATCCTATCCTGCAAAGAAAATATTTATTACCATATGGCGATCTTGGATAAAATGGTTTTTTTTTTTTTTTTTTTTTTTTTGATTTGAGTGAGTATACAGCCGAAGTGGATGCTTGATAGAATTTTACACTTTTCTCCATATCACATGTACGCACAGCATCGAGAATTCTTAATGTACCCACGGCATCTACTTCGGCTGTATACTCACTCAAATCAAAAGAAACTTTCACATGCGATTGTGCCGCAAGATTATAAATTTCTTGAGGTTTTACAGTGCTAATTATCTTCACCAAACTGCTGCTGTCAGTCATATCGCCGTAGTGAAGTTTCATATGGCCACCTGTGTGAGCTTTACGGTCGACATACAAATGCTCAATGCGTGAAGTATTAAAAGTACTGGCACGCCTGATAATGCCATGCACTTCATAGCCCTTTTTTAACAGAAACTCTGCTAAATATGAACCGTCCTAAGTACAATGGAAGAAGAGAAGTAGAGAACGTATTGAAATAAGAAAACGGCGTCTACTTGGCCTGTAATGCCCGTTATCAGCGCCACCCGTTTTTGCTGAATTATTTCACCATTATGCTCTGTAAGAGACGTTCTCATTTGTTCCTCTGCCTGCTCTTTCGACATTTTCTAAAAATTTGTTTTGTTAAATTAAAAAAAACCTATAAAATCGCAACAAAATTTTGTAAAATATAACACGAATACTGATATTGTTCTATATTAAAAATATATATTCGCACAAAATTAATGTGTTACTTTCCAAAGCACAAACAATAAATAAAGAGTTGCACCGAAGAGTACGGTTTACTCATTTTAAATCAAAAGAAAAATGCAATTTGTGCTTATATTAAAATTTTCTTTATTTTAAATTTGATTTTTGTAAATTACAATCATTTCGCATGTAAAAATGCAAAAATAAGGAAGCAATCATATGAAAACACAAAAATATTATAATTTCAATTGTACCGAAAACACTAGTATCTGCTCTCTATCTATCTCTTTCTTCTTTTAGCAAAGCTTACTGTGTTCGCTTCTGCTGATAAATAATTAAGTTGTCAAGTTATTTTATGTTTAATTGATTGATAAAAAAATCAAAAATTTATTAATATTTTGGTTATAAAAAATTACGTGTACGTTTCACGCACAAAAATACGAAAAAAAAAATAGAATAAAGGCAAAAAATTTCTAAAATCACACTGGTGCAATCAAGCCATCGCATATATTAAAGGAAAAAACTGTTCCGCTTGGTGTTCAAAATGGTAAAACTAGAAGAAAATTTGAGGCTAGGAAAGCAAAGTATGGAAGAAAAACTAAAGCAGATATTACTATTTTTCATACCTGAACAATGTCATGACACTTATCTGTTAGAACACCGTTTCACTGATGGTAAACTAAATTAATTTTCATTAAAGCGGTGCCTTATTTTTAAACTGCATTTACTCTCTTATTTCAGTACCTTGCTTTAAAGCACTAGTAAGTAAGCTACTAGGCTTTGCAATCATTGCCGGTTCTTTGCTGGTTAAAGTACCGCAAATTATGAAAATATATAAAAGCAAAAGTGCCGAGGGCGTTAGTTTTATTGCCGTTTTATTGGATTTGATTGCCATTACGTCTCATATGGCCTATAGCTACGTTAACGGTTATCCGTTCAGTTCTTGGGGCGACACCAGTTTCTTGGCTTTCCAAACACTTGTCATAGCAGAATTAATCCTATATTACCAGTGCTATCCAATATTATCTTACGTATTCTCAATGGCTTATGGAGGTTTTGCTTACACATTATGTTCTGGCAAAACGCCTTTGCATGTATTGACAACAATGCAGAGCCTTAACATACCAATTTTGCTCGCCGGTAAACTTTCACAGGCATACACTATTTATCAAAATCGTTGCGTTGGGCAACTGTCTGCTGTGACTGTATTCATGTTACTTGGCGGCTCTTTGGCACGTATATTTACCTCGATTGAGGAAACAGGCGACTCAATAATGATCATTACATTCTGTTCTTCAACTTTTGCTAATGCTTTAATAGCTTTCCAGGTTATCTGTTTCTGGAATAAAAAGAGTGCTCATAACTCAGAACAAGCATATACGAGCGCACGCCCTGTTGCAGCAGTAAAAGATGGAAGAAAGTGCGATTGAAGATAAAAAAAAATCTTTGCAGAAATTCATACGTACCCACGCAAACATTGACCCTTACTTAAAAAAATTTGTAGAAATACCCCTTTGTTAGACAAATTTATGCAAAATAAGAACTCGTATCAATTTTAATATTTACTACTAAATGTTAAATAAATACTTTTTAGTGGACATAATCAATAACAGCCGATACATTTTGAGCTTATACACTAATCGCCTATGAAATGCTTTTGAAAAGCATTTACTGCCCTGAAGCGGTGCGAAATTTTATTTTTCTCTTCTTTCGGCATTTCAGCGTAAGTCATATTGTAGCCAATGGGTTGGAAAATTGGATCCCAACCGAAATCTCTGCTTCCACGCGGCTCGACAATAACGCCCTCCGTTATACCTTGGAAAATCTGAGGTTCCGATTGCTGACTTTCTGCAAAGGCGAGTGTACAAATAGCCTGAGCTGATTTATCATCCCAGCTGGACAAAAGTTTATGCAAACCTTCGGGCTCCAACTTTTCGAGAAACCATTTAATATACGGACCTAAATTGTAGAATGTATAATAATGCATTAAAAAAATCGGAAATGAATATTACCTGGCAAACCCCTGAGAGCGTTAAAACAGAGAGATGTATCTTCTACTAACACAGGACCGTTGACACACAACGCTGCCTTTTTACATTTCTTGACAGCTATGTCTAAAATCTCACCTTGTAATTCTGGTAAGTCAATCCTCTGTGAAACAATTTTACGGGGAAAATTTGGTCCTAATATTGCTATTAACTCTTCTAATTTTTTTGCATTACCAGTAACGAATGTTATGGGCTTAGACATTATATAATGATTCAATTAAAAAAAATTCTTAAAAACTATTGCTAATATATTATTGATAAATAATAACAACAACCGCAAACCGGCTACGTGTTTTATTCAATTTATAGGCGAGAAAAAGAGAACTTGTCAACAATAGGGAAAGTAGGAACGAAATTTCACTACTACAATAACAATATTTGAGATTCGTGAGTATTATTTAATTATAAACATTCCGATAAGTAGTCCAGTAATCCTGTTAGTTTTCGATTTCTTTTTGTTTTTTTATTTTTAAAGGGTTTTCACTCTATACGGCGAAAGTTCAAGTAATTCTTGACGATTTACTATTATTTTAAATAGTGTTGGATAGTAGTAAAATGACTTCTTTTGCTATTTTATATTTTTCTTCGAATCTTTCCAAGATTAAGGTTGTACCACTGCCTTGTGATTTTTAGGATAACAAAGATTTTATTTTCAATTCCTAGAAGATCTATTCACAAATGAACTATTTCTTACATATTTTCATGTCTCACTTTATATTCACACGTCTCATTGCTTCTTTTGTTTTTTATACTATCATCACTCAATTCGAGTGCCTTCATAATCCGCAAATATTCTGCTTATATAACTATATAATGCGTAATCACCTAGTTTAAAATTAGATGTTTCGCAAAAACGGTTGAATACGAAAACTAAACTTTTTATACTTGCTCACCCCCCAGCTGAGACTGTTCAATACAATGTTTGCCTTAAGCGTGGCGTACGAACTGTTAAATTAAAAATGGCGTATGTATTTGAACTTGCGTTGCCTTGTGCGTGAATGCAAATTTTTCGCAAATTTTTGAAATTTCTGTGCATGTGGCTTCTCACAAACAAAACAGTGATGTATTTTCGTGAAAACAAAGCATAATTATATAACTATTACCTTTAATTTTTGCAATGCTTATTGCATTCAAAAAATTCATTGTAACAACAAGGGAAAATTAAATTAAATTGAGAAAATTAATTTAAAACAAGTAAGAAAATTAAATTCGGTCGAAAGGAATCTTTTACGTACATCACGGTTTACCCCAAAGAAAAGGCAAAAGAAGTAAAAGAACAAAATTGTTAATTTTTTCTATTTTCAAAATTAAAGTTTTTGTCGTATAGGCATGTCGGCGTTGTAGGGGTATCTTCATTTTCGCTAACGGAAAAATGGTTATCACAAACACTACAAAGTTGCGCAAACAGACTAATAAGAGGACACGTTTTAGTGCATTCCAAATTTGGCAGCGGCTAAGATAGGATATCTTCTGGATATCTTCATTTTCGCGACTAGAAGAATGTCAACACCCACTACACTACACAGACATGCGGACGGATAGACATGGAATGAGTATACCCCCATCCTTCAATGGTGGTTATAAAAATAGAAGAATTTTAAGCATTCCAGTGTTTTATCTGGGACTTAATAAATTTAACGATTAATTTGTTTGTTGAAGCTAATGAATGTTTCCACATTTCGCAAGTTTTGCGTCCGTCACGTTTGTTTTTATTATTATTTGTGAGGTTTATTATTGTTTTTTTTTTTTTGTGAATTATTATTATCAATAGTCGATGATAAAGATATTTTTATTTATTTTTCACATTCTCCAAAAATTTATAAAATTTGGCTGATTGCTATAAAATTGGCTACTATTGTTAACAAATGCTAAATTGATAAACAAATACCAAGACTTTTAAATGGATTCGTCAAAGATATAGTGAATACTGCCAAATATGTCTGTCCGTATATTAGTGGAAGTTCTTCCGCTTCTCTCATATCATGTATGTACCGTTATATATCCATGCACAATTTAAATATCGCTATTTATATTTTGTTCACGTCTCTTTTGGAAGCGCCGAATTTGGTTTACATATCTATATCAAGTAGTACTTGAAAACTGTTTTCATATCGTTCTTATTATTAGGTCCTTTAATTGTCTAAAATTAGTATCAGTTTTTATAAGATTATGTCCAAATCCAACTATATTTGGAAAACTGTTTAATTTTAGGTTGAGGATTTTAAAGTTGGGCATTTGTGAATCAAAGTACTGCAAGTACAGCAAGTACTGCAATATGATGATGAAGGCAAACTAAACTATTATATCCAATTCGACAACGCTGCTTGCCAGCTGCTGCAAAATATAATATTCCCTAACCCCTCTAATCGTACAATGCAAATATAAATTGATAACAATTGGAGATAAAAAGTGAAAACACTGCCTTAGACTTCGAAGACCAACGTTGAGTATAAAGTAACACGCAGTAAAGAATGCATTGGATAAATCTGAATTAGTCTCTACGTGCGTTTTTCCGTAAGTGAAACAGTATTGATAGGGATCTTTTGAGGCTCGACGTTATACATACTTTCTCAGAGCTCTATCGTAAAATGTCGGATAGAAATCGTATTGAGTTTGGAGGTAACACTTCAGCAAATCAAACTGGCTCTTATTCAAAATGGGTAAATATATCGAATTAAAAATTAATTCTGTCTTCACCGTACTTATGCTTCGCATAGATTGGCTTCATCTTTATTTTCAATTTAATTGTTGGCACTGGCGCGTTAACTTTGCCAGCTACTTTTGCTAAGGCTGGATGGTTGCTTAGTGTTAATGTCATTTTATATTTGGCACTTATTTCGCATATGACGGTGACGTTTGTTATTGAAGCTATGGCTGCTGCTAATGCTGTAAAAACGTGGCAGAGTTTTCAGGTTCTTAAACGTAGTTACGATGTAGGCACCCCATATCCTTTTAAATGATGACAACAACCATTGTTCTTTTTACTTCTTCAACACGAAATATTGCAATTTTTCCATACATTTTACAGTTTGAAAATAGTCATGTTAATGACGACGACGATGT
The DNA here is from genome assembly GCF_014805625.2 of Glossina fuscipes. Taxonomy (NCBI): domain Eukaryota; kingdom Metazoa; phylum Arthropoda; class Insecta; order Diptera; family Glossinidae; genus Glossina; species Glossina fuscipes. The sequence continues at coordinate 18,080,601 of NW_023998416.1, forward strand.
TGAGAATGTGGAGATTTCTTCAGGAATGGAGGAGCATGCTGCGGAGAGGGAGACAGATGATCCATGTGCTACACTTCTGCCTCGGATTAAAATTTCAAAACGGCTGGACCGTATGCCAGTGTATGCGCAACATTCAACGTTGATGTATTACAGATTGGACGAAAAGTTCGAATTAGGTGAAATGGCTACATTATTCTTTAACGATGTCGGTCGCATTTTATTCTACTTATGCATTTGCATTTACTTGTACGGCGACTTAAGCATTTATTCGGCGGCGATAGCGAAAAGTTTACGTGATTTATTTTGGTAAGCCCAGTTAAAACCAAAGCGTTAAAATAAAATAAAATTCAATCCATGTTCAGCGACCATGTAAATGCTACAGATTTGGCAAACTTTACTATATTCGATTCGACTATGGATTCTTTAAATTTAACGCTAAGTAATAATGAGACAGACAATGATGCTGTAACGTTGTGTTGGCAAGCGCATACACTAACTCGTTTAAACGTTTATCGTCTATTCCTAACTGGCTTTATAATTATTTTCGGGCCGTTTGCTGTTTTCAGCGTACAAAAAACAAAATATTTACAAATAGTAACAGCACTCTTCCGTTGGTGTGGTATGCCAAATGAAAAAGAAGACAGGCAATGGTAATAATTCTGTTGACATTTTTTATTTTTATTTTTTTCAGCATTTATATTCATGATCTCGATTGCTGTCAAACTGTTAATAACCGAAGGTGCCAAAGGTCACCCACCAACCGTAAATGTTTTTGGTATACCCGCGTTATTTGGAGCTTGCGTATATTCCTTTATGTGTCATCATTCATTGCCAAGCCTATTAGCTCCGATAAGAAATAAACATGCAATTAGTAAGATATTGTGTGCCGATTATATATTAATTTGTATCTTTTATATACTACTCGCTATGACGGGTATATTTGCTTTTGAACGCATTCAAGATCTGTACACTTTAAATTTTATACCCGCTCAAATTGATGATTACAGCTTCAGAGCGAAGCTCTTAGTAGGCATTGATTATTTTTTGGCCCTCTTTCCCATCTGTACACTATCAGCAAGTTTTCCAATTATAGCCATAACATTGCGCAATAATTTACAAACCCTCTTTTTAGATATGACGCATTTTGAATCATATAACTTATTTGTAAGGCGTATATTTTTCCCTTTATTGGCCGTTTTGCCCCCATTTGTCATTACCTATTTCACCGAAAGTCTAACGAGTTTAGTGGCCTTTACCGGAAGTTATGCGGGCGCTGGGATACAGTACGTTATACCTGTAGCACTGGTATATTATGCTCGTACTACTTGCCGCGAACTTTTAGGCAGTGGTGTGGTTAATCAGTTTGAAAGCCCTTTTCGTAGCAACTATTGGCTATTTTTTGTGCTGCTCTGGACGGCGGGTTGCGTTAGCTTGGTTACTTTGAATTTTTTTTTTGAAATATAATTGTAGACTGTGGTATCTGATATCTAAAAACTACACAACATTAGAGTGTCTTCCGAGTATGTTTATCCACCATATTCAACATTTGTCGATGTGCTCAAACAAATACCATCCAGCGATTTACCTACAAATTTTTGTTTATCAGACATATTATAAAATTCCATACTGATCCGAAATAGGAAACTTAACTATTAGCATTTAAGTATAAACTTAAGTCTAAACAAGAAAAGATATAAAAGAAATCAAACATATACATATATAAAGAGAAAATATATATTTTTACATTATCTTGTTACTTAGTAATCATCAAGATACTCCTAAGCGTAAAGAAGTACTCTACGAAAGTGATTAGCTATTTGAGAGCATCAAATTATTTTTTTCTTAATTATAATGGTAATTATATTATCATATATTATTATAGTTTTCTTAATTCTAGTAGTATTTTGAAGTATTTCTTAGGGCTGAAATATTACATAATTATAAAAAGTAAAACCAAAATCAGTTTAAATATTTTTTAAAATAAACAATATCTGTATACATTTTTTAGTTTGTGTTTAATATTGAATTCATAACGAGATGTAAAGATTAACGAATAAAATGCTTGTGATTTATAATATTGTTAAGAAGGTTTGGTTTGGTCTAAGCATTTATGCTTAAAAAAAAACATAACTAGTAGGGATTATTTACGTTATCAAGAGCTTCATATATTAATTTAAAGCTTACGTAAGGTTGGACACAACGAAAGACTTTCAGAATATTATTAATAGTAGCAAAATAACCAAAAAAATTAACAGCAGTGAATTTGGATCACTTACGTCTTTGTCTTAAACTCTAATATACCATGAACAACAACCCCTTATATGGAGAGAAAATGTAATTTCATGTTTTCTATGGAAACCGTAAAAAAATACCATCTCTGGGAAGTGAATTAAATTTGCTAAATTTGGATCAAATGATGTTTTGGGCATACTCCAACAAAAAGTGCGACGTTCCCTGAAAATAACATGTTATGACCAAGACAAGCGAATAACTGCATTAGGCGAAGTGATGTAGGGTACTGAATGGTTGGACTAGTCCGACGACAATGTTTTTGTTTGTTTCTGCAACCTCACTTTTCGATTATCGAGGATAATTCTCAAGATTTCTTTTACTTCCACTAGGCTCAGATTTCTCAAGATTTCTTTTACTTCCACTAGGCTCAGCATCACTAGCGTTTGTATAATTGCGCTTAAAACCGCCGACAAATTGTTACTTTTGACGGAGAAGAATTATCGAAACACTTTTCAAGTCAACGCTGTGCTTAAAACGTACTTTTTCTCTCCGAAAAGCAATATTTAATCAACACACCATAGCAGTTCGTAATTGCTCGACCTAAATTGCTTTGTAACGAGTGTTCTTTTCGGGGTATATTCGGGGTTACCCTGGAGGGCCCCTTCCAAGAAAATTTATATAAAAAAAAAACTCTCGGAACTTCGGATTTTCGTTCTTATATATTTATAATTTACGAGGAATTTACAGCGAGTTTCAATAGGCGGTTGGGAAAAAACCGGCGTGGTGTTCGCGACCCGACTCTTGTTCGAAACTTTCCACGTTTTTGTCCGTCTCGAGAGATTATTTCCCACGTTTTATCCGAACCGCGAGATTCTGCAAAAAAATACGCCGCTGGTGTTATAGCAGCCAACGTCGGCCTTTAGGACAATTTGTCCGTTCCTACCTACATTCTATTTGTTTTTATTGCCCCTAACCGCGCTGAAGAGAGTGTCCCTCTGTTATTCAGGGATGGCGACTTAGCTGACCCAGCCATCTCCTATCCGTACAGTTTAGTAGTCCGTTCGGGTTATTCAGGAATGGCGACTTATCCGTAAAATCGCGACACGGTCTTTTATAGTCGCGATCGCCATCGCGGTCCCGTTATATATACCTGTGTTATAATCTCAACACTCACTTACATATCTTGTTATTAATGCTATCTTAGGTACCAAATCGTATGATCGAACATGTATAAAAGCCGTTAACGATTCAATGTGCTAGCGGTCAATATCCAAGCATGACAACATCCGTAAATAGAGAAATAGAGAGAACATTCGAGACCTTTAGATACATGATAATGCAAAACCACAAGACCTGTGTAAGGATTAAACTTGTACTACATTAGATTGTCTTTTGGGTAGCTTCCTCATAAATACGCACTTGAGAAACCTGCGTTTATATATATAATATATATAATTTTTGTGTTTTATAATAAAAACCAAAATTGTGTTAGACAATGTGGTGTAGGGTATTTAACGCTCGGCCTTGCCCGGCTATGATGTTCTTACTTGTTTCTTTGTTGTAATTTTAAATTTAACTTATTCTAATATTTAATATTAGTAAAGATTTTAATAATTTCTTTCCGTCCATTATCTTGCAATTGACAGAGCATGGTTTAATTCAGTAAAGATGTGCCCAGTCGATGCCATTCTGGGTGTTATCGGTGCGTTTGAAAGATCTATATCAAATAACTGACTTAATTCCTAATCGTGTATCGAAAAATGATGTATTTATTTATTTTTTAATCCGTGGTGTAACATATTCGAATCGAATTATCTCGATGTCGATGGCTATAAACCGGCGCATGAAGTATTACACAAAATTGTCAATTTGTTGATCAACAATGGAAGTATTTTCTATGCTTATGAACATGCTAGTAAATTTTACAAATTGACATATCAGCGAAAAAATAGAGAAAAAATTGTTAGCTTGGCGGCCACAATAAGATGTTTCACCTTCACCTAGCAACAAAAATTGCACTGCCGTAATTGCGCGAAAAGTGGCAGCAGGAGTTTTCATTATCATCCATCATTCACAATATTTGTGTTATCATCGGCGAGTGATGATCGAGATGCAACCATGTTTAAATACGGAGAACCAATGGATACTTTGTATGTCCATATTTAACGAAATTCTATATTTTTACAAGATTAATAATTAGGAATTCACTATAGTAGGCCGAAACGTGTAAATACTTTACATACACACACTTTAATTCAATACTCCATTGCATTGATGTTGCTCGTTTCCAATTCGTTGTCGTATTTGGTATGCATACTATTTTTTTTAATGTTAACGGATAAGATCATGAAGGTATTATGCAGGTAGGATAGACATCGGATGATGACTCTGAATCTAATCTTGAACGCTTATTATCGTTGTTGTTGTTGTCCGCTGCATTTGCAGTTCGCGATATTAACAGAGTTCTTTTTAATGGATAACTTATAGAAACTTATAACAGAAAACCATGAGCACATTTGACGTGGTTGCCACATATTGCAGGCAACTCTATTCTTAACATATGGTACTTTTTTCCAACACGCTAGGAAAAAAAACAGCTAACGGTTTTTTCGTGACAAACCAAAGCAAAAACCAAAAGAAATTTATTAAGGGAAGCGTTTCAACTAAATTTTTAACATATTTACTGTACATTTTTTTAACATTTTTATTGTAATTTTGAACGTTTCTTATTGTGTTTTTTTTAAGTTTTTTTTAATGTAGAAGAACTAACACAGGAGATAGAAGAGATGCAAGAGGTAGAAATCTGCGCGCTGAAAGTGCTGAAAGAAGCTAAGCGGCCGGGATAAACTAGTGCAGATGCGCTTCGATGAATTGCATACATGTAGAATGACCGCATTAACCAATCAGAGGACAGAGTTGTTGGATGCGAATACAGCAACAGCAGCGCTAGGAAGATCGAGGAAGATCAAACTGTCCTCATCTTCGTAGTGCAAAGTCCGACGCTGCTCTTGGAAATATAAATGCTTCTCTTATCAACAGGTACGCTCCTCTTCAAAATAAGTATATATATGCTGTTGTATTTAGTGCTGTTTAAACGTATCACAGTGTAATAGCTTTATACCAGTATTCTTATTAAAAAAAACCTTATATATACATTATTATTGTAAATATTATTATAATTGTTATATAATATATAATATATATAATATATATATATATATATGTAATTGTGCTAATTGTTATAAATAAGTATAATTACTAAGTAAGCGGGGATTTGTACCACTTTAACAGCCTCTGTGAGAAATTCCTCCATTAACAGATTCCGGGAGGAAATATCAATCACTTTAGCAGGAAATTTTTAATTTAACAGACTTTGTAAGGAAATGTCTAAATCATCTAAGCTGGGATTTGTACCACTTTAACAGACTCCGTTAGCAAATTTCTCATTTAACGACTTTGTGAGGAAATGTGTATCGACAGATGTTACCAGAAAATTTTACGTTGTAATTTCTCATTTAACCGATTTGACAGCTTTCGAAGCGTTGCAATTTATTGAAAGCAACTCAGTGCTCTCTCGATTCTCAATATATGGTTATTGTTTTTATAAACCTTTGTACAGGAAAAAACCAGCTAACGGCTTTCACGGAATTATAAAAGCCATTTTATAAGTGCACAAAGAGCTTGCTGAAAAATTGAAATCAAGTGCACCGTTACCAAAAAAATATGTTGTAAATAAAAAAGGAAAATACCAAATAAAATTTTATATTGTATTAAAAATTACTATTTTGTTGAATCAATTTAAGATATATAAAGGTATTGCAAGAAAGTGTATCAAACAAAAAAGGCCAAAAAATAAAATTTCGTACTGTATTAAAGATTATTATTGTTGTGTTAAATAAATTTAAGATATATAAAGATATTGTAAGAAATTAACAGTAAGTACATTTATTTCATGAATCTTCGTTCTATTTATTGACAAGGAGGCATAACAGAAGGCAAGGAGCGGATAACAGAATAGTGTATAAGATTTAGTATATAATTGCAGGTATAAATTTTAAATTTAATTTCATCATGTAAAAATGTAAAATGACAAATATAAATATATTATAATTTAACTTGTTATAAAAAAAAAAGACAATTCGAAGTTTTCTTCAATACTAACGACTATACATATAAACGTTTGCCATTAGCAAACGGCTTGCCTTCTTCAGAGAAGCAGGCTTCTTAACAGCGGGAGTAGACACAACATCAACTTGCTGAGATTTGTATTGCATATACTTCTAACTGGAAATAACTGAAAGGAGCCAAAGGTTAGGAATATAACCTCATTCTAAGGTAATTACAATATTATATAGGTGTATTTATAAACTGCTTATAGGGGCTCGAACAGCAAGATATTTACATGTGAAAATTAATTCAAGTAAAATCTGGTCTTCGACAACTATAGTTTTAACCAATTAATTGCGACGACGTCTTCAGCGATGAAACGATTTGAGGAGATGACAATGCAAATACACATCCATGATGAAAAATTCCAACAAGGACGGATGAACAGATCATGACATATATATGTATACATATATATATATATATATATATATATACTCATATATCATACACAGCTAACTGGTTAGTACATGTCACCAGTTAATCACATCGAAAATGTATAACTTGTGTTCCCATGTCCAGACTCCTTTTTACTACTCTCTGCCTTTTCTTTTCCTTCTATTCCTTTTTACCTTAAACGCTGCTAATTTTATTTAAAAAAAATGAGATGTTTTCATAGTATATTCTTTTTAATTTGTTTTTCAAATATGGACTTAAAAAAACGCAAAAAGAAAAACATTTGAAAACCATACTTTCAAAAATCAATATGATCATAGAGTGATGCAATACAAAAAGAGATTCACACAAAACTAATACCGGAGGAGAGAAGCTGGAACATTATTCGTTTTGCAATATAAGTAGGTTTGGCGAATTTCTCCTCAATCATCCAAAGTTATATGCAGATTTGCAGAAGGATGCAAGCCAATCTCTTTCAGAGAGCAGTCATCATGAGTCTTCTCCAGAGTTTTACGTGGAAATGCACATATTAATTTATAACCAGTTTTCGGTATGTGAGGATGAACTTGCTGTATGTAGCTACGTAATACTTTAACCAATGTATCAGATGGCCAACGCAATTGAACAACTTCATCGCTACCGGTAGCATTTAGAAGTCTTAACTTTAACATGGTGAGCTCGTCACTAGATTTTCCCAATTGTTGCTCATATGACATACTTTCACACACACTTTTTGTATCATCCTCTTTAAATTCTTCAACACTGCCACAATAATTTTCAAGTTCTTCTTCTCGATTATCAGATTTTTCTCTTTGAGTAGCTGTATTACCATCACCATTAATACCATTTTCACGCATGGAGTTACGTATAGCTAGAGCTATTTGCTCTTCTTCGGTAAGCTCCATTAATTTACTACGTTTCTTAACATTACTATCTTCATCATAATGGCTTTTATGAGTAAACTCTTCATCGCTGTCTAAAGATATGGTAGCATTAGTACGTCTATTTGATGTAGAGGGCCCCGATTCATCGACTGATGTCAACTCATGACTAAAGTCTTTGTGCTCCTTTAGAAAATGCTGAAGATCTACTAATACATTTTCCTGCTTTGGATTGACGCTCTTCCACATTTCCTCGCCCGTACGCGGATCAATAACACACAAATAGGGAAGTTTAGGGCAATGATAAAATGTTACAAAACGGCGTCCTTCGGAAGATTCAGAATCAACCTAGAAAAACATTCTCGTTATTTTGCAAAAAAACAAAGACAAATGTTACCGAATACCCTGCACTCACTTGCCACAATAGAAATTGACGTTTCATTAGGTCCCGCAATAATTTGTCATTCCACACATCACGATTTAATAATTGGGATTCGAAACTATCACTTTGAACATTAACCAGTAACCATTGTTTTAATGCCTCGGCACGTGAACGAGCCGCTTGGAATGGTCCAGCAAATGCTATATCTGTGGGGGGACGAAACAAATCTTCCAAACGCTTGCGCTTGGGTTCATGTCTTTGAAGTGCAGTTACCATAGCAACACGTTCTCGTCGGACGGGGCGACTAGGCGTGGCCGTCGTTTCATAAAGACCCTCCATGGCCAAATAATCGCTATCTGCTTGAAGTTGCTCCTCCATTAAAGCGCCTTCACGAGCGAAATCTCTTAATGGGCATACCTTAACTCGAGGCTTATCTCTAACTGAACGATGGCCCGTGCTGCTGGCAGTCGGAGGTGCAGCCGTATAAAAGTTATCGTCTTCTGGCCCAATCAATTGCTCCCGTATAGGAGCTATAGGTGCACGCACTGCCTCACTCAAAACAGGCAAACTTGGTGCCGACTCTGACACACTATTGTTACTTATCGCTTCAACATTTTCACCGTTACCGCCGCCTCCTTCGAAAAATAATGCCACTGCAGATTCTGCATCATTGTTACAAGCTGCCAATAAATGTTTTGCCTCAGCCTCAGTTGTTCCTGTTATTTCTATTACACGTTCCACTAGACCGTTCGCTAGTTGGGACATATTTCCCCTTTTTTTATTGAAGTTGAGAATATACTTTGTTTACCTTTTATATTGGTTTTGCCGAATTTTTTGATGGTTTCTTGAACGATATTTTTGTATCGAAAATTTTGTATTATTAAAAAGATATCTAGATTAAAAACTGCTTGACACGAGAACAAACGTACTCTCTTTACTATTAAAGGGTTGCCAAGTCTAAGAAAAATTTATTAGACTTTTTTTTTGGTATTAAACCTTGAAGTAACCTACCTTTAGGTAATCTTAAACTGTAATAGATTCATAACTTTTTCCGAAGGAGCTTAGCTTTTTCGTTGAGGTCATTTACGGCTATTTAAGAAGTATATATTCTGTTTCTTAGATCTTTAACTACATCAGACTGAGGCAGCCAATGCAACGTTAGGCTCGTTGCTTTTCTATTGCAAATACTAAAAGTAAATTGCTTCACATTCGAAGACGGCTAAAGTTATCAGCGCTAGACTTGTAAATTGAACTTACACGACAGAATAACGAACAAAGTCTCGCTTTCTCACTCTATTGTACAAGTTTCGAATATTTATTTGGGATTTTGTATTGAAAATTATGTGGCAACATAACGTACGTCAACTTTGAATTTGAGAGAAAAATTAACAATTATCGCTTAATATTTGAAGAGAAAGGTTGTAGATTGTAAAATAATTTGCAAAACTCTACACTGTGTTCTTCCCCACAAAAATAAAAGAAATATAAAATAAATACTAAAGCATAAAAGGGAATATATTGAAAAGAATTGAGAAATAGTTACGTGAAATTTAGCAAAATTTATGTGCATTCGACTAAACAAAAAATTAAATAAGTGCAAAAATTCGCAATGGATGCGAATGTATGCGTGTATCTCGATTCACAAGTTCTTTGTGGTTTAAACAAGTGAGAAGGATAAAAAAAAATTAAGTAAAATAAAAATAAAAGAATTCAATCCATATTTTTAATAAGAAAAAAATTAATGAAAAGTTCACTTTCCGCATTTAAAATCAAATGATTTCATTTGTCAATCTCTATTATTAGTTAACGTAAAATATTGGAATTTCATTTTGTACATGAAAAATGGTTTCGCTTATTAAAAATCAATTGCTGAAACATCTATCAATGTGAGTAGAATGAAATAAATTTAAGCGAGAATTTCGTTTTGTTGTATTTTTAAAGAAATTTTCTTTTATTTTTTTTTGCATTTAAATTCTTTCCATTCGTATTCTTATGTCCATGTCCTAATAACTCGACCGTTCTCTTCATCTCTGCGTATGTGTATATTCTCCGCAAAATAAAAATATTATTATTACATAGTGAAACTTTAAGAAGCATATGAGTCAGACTCTAAAGTAAAAAGATCGTTTATTTAGCCCCAGCCCTTTATATTAAAAATTTGTTATAAAAGAAAACTAATTATACCATTGGATTAAAATATTAATAAATGTTAATCAATTTTCCTGAATTGTAATAATAATTCTCGCAGAATTGTTTCAATGATTGTTTTTTGAAAAAAAAGCTGTTGCGTATTTCTAATAGGAAAACGTAATTGTTAAAAGACAAGAATCCTAAGAGAAAATCAAAAATATTAGAGACACTCAAAGGTGTTAGAGTTAATTTGAATCGTTTTAGTTGCAGGCAACTGTTTGCTTTTCGAAACGCGAACAATTCTGGAGAATAGTTCAAATAAGTACACGATCAATGATTTATTGTGCTAAATACGTAAGGCAAACAGGCGGGTTATACCGAAGGGAAAACGCTTTTTCTGTCGCTTTATTGTAGCTGCAAAGCTTTAAAGGTTCATCTTTTACTAGTTATTTGTGTATAAAAGTAATAAGCAAGTTAAGATCACAAAAACTAAAACATTACAATTTCTTATATTCGTAATCGAGTAATAATTGCCTTGACAACGCACAGCAAAAAGTGCGTGATAAGATCAACATATTCAGTCGACTTTATCGTCTCGCCATAACTATTTATTTAATGCCTTTGTTTGTACCCTACAGCACTTGTAGTAAACCGGTATATAAAGTTTCTGCAGATTTAAGCAACGACCAGAAAGATCTGAGTTAGATCGACTTTTTATGGCATCGATCGATTCAGAAACGGGTTCTGCTCGTAATTTTTGAGATATTTCGATGAACTGGCTTAAGGGCAAAAGCTTTTAAAAATCGGATCGGATCACTTTTTTGACTACTTGTCATATAAGGCCTTGGATTGAAAGGTCGTTATATGAATAACGGTGGGGTGGTATAGGGCCGTTGCTCGCTATAGTGTTTTTATTTATTTTTTATTTGTCTTATAGGGTTGTAAAAAATGTATTTAAAAGCATAAAAATTTTAAAACGCATTCCTTAATTGATGACGTGAGTATACTGTGCCCACAAAAAAAAAAATTTACGTCTTTAGATTCTTTTAGCCCTTCGAATATATCATCTGGTGTGAAGTAATTTGAAGAATTGTCGAAATTTTGTTCAACTCCCTGGAGAATTTAAAATATTTTCCAAGTTAAGAGTATAACTTTTCCTTTTTCGCCGTTAAGATATTTGCTTATGAATATTATTTGCAAGATATAGCTTTAAATAGTAAGACAATCGAGTTGTCTAAAAGTGAAGAATCTTGCTAAAGCTATGTATGATTTGGATAGTTTTTGCTAGGGTACTTCGCCGGCTAGCATTGCATACTTCATTGCTACATATAGTAAAGTCACCCTTCACACGCAAATCCTACACATCTAAAAAGACCAGAGTTTTTTCCATAAATGGAGTGTCTATTACGAAAATTCGAGTCCTTTTTTTTCCTACATTTTCCACATTTTCCACATTTCCAACTTAAACGACGTGGAAAGTCGGTAACGCTTTTTTCAGTAGTGAATTGCATTTATTTCTCGCTTTTTTCCTTTTTAAAGAAAGGAATATATATATATATATACAACTTTGGACCGTTGAAGTCTTCCGCCTTATTTATATGTCGTTTCTTGGTAATTGTGGATGAATCGCTGACCCAATTTCGTTGATAATTAAACTTCAAATGAGAATGAATTTAAAATGTAATGTCAAACTTTAAACCATTAACCAAAGTTTGTTCAAAAGTGTAGGCAAAGAGGGAGCACGGAGGAACAAAATTGAACTGATGCGAGCGATAAGAAAAAGGCCAGAATTTTCGGGATCAAAATAGGGATACGCTCGTGGTGAGTTAAACAATGAAATTTTACATAAATTCAAAGAAAGCAGTGACAAGATAAGTGATAAGAGCTACAAAAATATCGCCAGATTCTCGGAAACATGCACCAAATTTGCAAAAGATAAGATATTAACGCCGGCACAAATAGCGATACTGCTATCAATATCGCAATGCGCTGAATATTACCTCCAAAAATTTTTATTTTATTTACATTAATTGTTTCACGCTACAAACATTTCTTTTTAACCTTTTCAAAAGCGCGATAAGAATTAATTATTGTGATGTTGTTTGATTTGCGGCAGTGCGTATATATAATCCTTTCGAGATGACGTTTTTCAGGCAAGGGGTGTGCCGTCCTATCCCCTATGAAAATACTTTTAAATAAAATTGAACAAAAATATCGCGCTCCATATAGAATTATCAGTGTAAATGTGGTTCTACACGGAATTCAATTCATTTTGTATAGAAAGTCTGCAGTTCTCTATAACGTCTGGGGTAAAAGCAATCATGCATGCTAATCATAAACAAATCCATGTGCTTGCTAGTAAATTTTACGAAAGTGAAACCAAGTTAAAAAAGGGGAATATTGTATGAAATCTGCATATTTTTTGTCGAGTTCTTTATCCGAATTTTGTAGAGTGCGAAAACACTTCACTATCCTATAGCGACTTCAATGTCGACCTGCAGCCTAGTTCGCGTGTTAAACAATTGCGATTACCCACTAGATGTTCACGGCCGTTTGTGAGAGTTCAGGCAGGCGCGACGCTTACCGCGATAGGGCACACTTTCATTCCGGGCAATACTGCCTATCTCTAATTTTTTCGCGTCATCATGTTACACGTACAGGCGACGTCCACTGAGTGATTGATTACATTTAAAACAAGAAAAAATAATAATAAGTAAGTAATAATAAAATAAATAAATAGCTTCGTACAATTATTTCGACTTAGCGACAGTAAATTATTACAGGAAAAGTATATAAATATATAAACTAGCAGTTTACATGGTCATGTATGCGCTTTTGGCGAGAAGTCTTTTTGTTGTGATTAGGAGTCAGTTCTGCGTGAGAGCCCCAATTAAAAGTAAAAAATATGTGACCAAAAAAGAACATTTTTTTTATTAATTAGTTTATTTACTTTTAAATTTAAATTAGTACTGAAGATATGAAAATATTCAAAAATCTTCCCTACAAAAAGAAACAAAACTAATGTAATAGACTGGGCATCCCCTTATAATTATATTCAGAGTTGCAATAAAGGCGTTTTATAATCTGCATATGCGATTTAGTAGTTGCTCCGTTTCTCATTCATAATGCACTGAGATATCCGTATTTGCACTTATCTAAAGCGACTGTATGATCTCACCGGTACAATAATTTTATGATTATCTTTTTTATTATTAGTAACGTATTAACTGCGAGTTCAGTTAGTTAATGTTTTACTCCTCCATTACCTTAACGGAGTTCTGTAGAGGGTTGAACAGAGTTCTGTCAAATAACAAACAATGTTCCATATATCGGAATAATTTTAGGACAAATACCAACATAAAGCCATATTATGCAAAAGTCATCCTTGAAAATTGATGCAACTTTGAAAATTTCTCTTTATTTTGGAGCTGGCCCCGTAAAGCGGACCTCATGAGAACTAAGATTTTATATGGAAAGTGGATGTAATTTTTGGTATTTTAACGTAAAAACAAATAATGATGTGCGCAAGGCAACGTGGTGTGGGGTTATTTAATTGTCACCTTTGTCCGACTGCAGCCTTTTAGCTGGTTTACTTACGCCTTCGAAAAGGCCTGACATTCAAAGCGAATGCGTTGTTCTATCAAACATATTGCCTGCGAACTCGAAAAAGCTGCGTAGATTGAGAGTCTTACGCTGATTGAAAGGATAAGCAGTACATGTTGATTGGTCCGCGTTCGTACCTACCACGCCTCCTGTTTCGTGTTGTAAGCCATAATTTTCTTTTGAAAACTGAGAAGACTTGATTCATTACTTGGTCATTAGTTAAGAACGCCTACATAAAGTTTCAGTTCCCTACATCACATAATTGGTATATGAATATACATACAGATGGTGTTAGAAACAATGCTGCAACCCACTTTTACCAGAAAAGTACGTATAGGATACAGTTCCCGAGGAAAATCATTAGTGAAGATTACTGATATAAATTGTTCTGTGGGGCTTATGCTACAAAAAGTGGTCTAAGAAGAAAAATAGAACAATATTCCGAATTCAAACATCATTCACGACATAAATAAGTTTTAATTTTAGTTACCCGCCGAGATAATATGTTATGCCGCACAATCAGCAACATGGTAGCGCGATGGAAACTTTAAATAACACTTTTGGCATGCCACAGAAATGGTAAGAGTTAGAAACGATAGCGAAATTTTCTTAAATGTATAAATATGCGTAAAAATGAGAGCTGAGTAGAGTGGCTGATAAGGCGTACATTACTGAAGTAAAACTTTTACCCAAAATAATCCCAAAATCATACTAAATAGCGGCTTTCATCCCGTCAGCAGAATAGAGCATTTCCTTGCGTTTACAGATAATAACTTATATGTCGTCTCGCAAAATACTTGAGTGCATAAAAATTCATTTAAGTTAAGATAGCAAACAAAGAGAAGGGTCAAATGTTCTTACATAAATGTAAGAAAGCTCAATAAGTTTATGGACAGATGGACAACGGTTACGTGAAACCTAACAATGATTATAATTATGTGTAGTTTATCAAAATATCACGGCACGCGATGACTATTTACACGTAAGTGAAAATGTCTTCCGTTTTAATATATTAAGGGTTCAAAGTGTGGCCTTTGTGGTGTGGGAAAACGCATAACGTCGTCATTATCGAGAAATACCTATTTTTTGAGTCGAAAAACTGCTCCGTTCCGGGATCGAATTCGATTATGCATGAACTAGTTCGTATTTAATGACAGAATAGTTGTAATGTGAATATAAAACAAAGGGTAGGCCTCTGATTGCCATTTCTAAGATTAACACTTCAGATCAGTTGACAATCGTGGCAACATAATATGCTTACTTTCCATGTTTTATGTTCCCAATTGAATTTCTTTGTTTCCTCATCAGTGCATCTTCGCGCCTTTGTAAATAGATCAAAAGCACAGCCTGCATTGTCTTAAGTTGTAATCTAGCTTCACTTAAATTTCTCTAACATATCCTGTATTCTGTAAATATGAATTTATTAAAGACTTTCCATGCGGCTCGGAACTATTATTTTAGTTGAATTTTCTTATTATATATAAATATATATGATGTTCCCAAGTTCGTACTTTTACACACTTTCCAAGTATTACACACTTCACGTTCGTACTATTGCATTGTTAATTGAGAGTACAGTGGATTTTATTTACAATTTTTAGAAAGTTACTTACAGGAACTTATTTGCAGGAACTACAGCTTTTCGACTTGGCAACGCTTCACTATATTCAATTCTCATAGATTTAGTCGACTTCTTTACGCTTCAACTCTCATCGCCTTTAGTAAATCCTCAGCTTGCAAAACTTTTGAAAACTAATCTCCAATATCAGATTTCTGATACCTTCTTCCTCTTGTCTTTTGGTTATGCCGGGAATTCGTCAAGTTTTCTGTCAATCGCCAGCTGCATTACGCGCCTTTATTTTATCATATCGCATATCTTTGTTTGATTTCACTACTTTCCACAAAATTTTTGGAAATTTCGTCTCCTGCAAACACATACGCTTACTCTCAGATGTTGGCAATTTTTAGACAAATTATTTAGAATCATAAACGCTTGCTCAGATGTAAAACATAAGATTTATGTCACTCAATGAGTTGAAGCTATTGACGGGAATTTCTTGAGGGTTTTGACTGTCATGACAGAAAGATTTGCAAAGTTAACAATCGCTGCAAACAAAAGTTTGACAATATTTTGCGTTTACACCAATCCATGCATGTATTAGCACGTAGAGGAAGAAAACATGATGTATATAGTGGTGTATAATAACTGGATGACATAGTCATTCTTGGAAATGACATTGCGGACAACATCGACCTAAAAACAGAGAAATTCAAAGTAAACGACCTTGGAGTTACAGATTTTGTTATGGATAAGAGATGGGCATAATGAAAGATTATGGGTAGACCAATATAGATATCTAACATAGATTTTAAGCAAATTCAGCTTGGCAGGGTTATGAAGGTGCCGCTACACCACTTGATATCACTACAAATCTGGGGCCCTGTACCGAGTAAACTCGATCGTAATTTGAATTTACAATTTATTACTCGAGAGCAATTTTACAATCGAAATATATTTCATTCGTTGAAAACACATATTCATACTTTATCGGGAGCTGTAAGCTCTCCGTGCGTTAGCGGGTATCTGGCGCGTAACAGGCAACTATCGAGTTTACTCGATACTGAGAACCATACACCAGACACTTAGCGCACACCACACAATAGGAGAGAAATCGAATCGAAAGTCCTTATAGGAAGGTAATTGACAGTTTATTATATATGCATCTCAAATAAGTCGATCAGACATATCATATGCACTGGAAGAGTACTCTTTCTAGATTTAATTATAGAATCTTGGAAAAATTCATCCAAATACGTAGCATTATATAGTGAATTAGAATATCGTAAGAACGATGCAGATTTTATTATAAACTGTGTTAATGCGGACTACGCTAGGGAGGCAGATAGCCGTAAATCCCGAAATTTCGAACGAAAACAAAAATTATAAACATTTATCAGTCGACTTGCAAGCACTTAATTTCGTCGTTAGTCATTACAAAGCATTGAACAGAATAAATCCAATTGCATCGTAAAATACGCATTCAGATATCCAAACTTAATTTGGTTGTATGTGTTTACACATAGTTGAGCATGTAGATAGCAGCGCATCACTGCAATTATTGCAGCAATGCAAATACTTCAGCAAGTCCACATTTTGCTGTAAAACAGTGGTGTTTTTATAGTTCATGATTCCAAAGTTGGTCATTTACATTTTTGTCAGAAAAATTTCATAGCGATATTATGAATGATAAACTAGTAAATTATTTTAAAATGTTATGAGCATTTCTTTGATAATTGATGTTAAAATTAGTAAATGCAAACACTGGCTTGAGCAATGTTAAGTCAAATAAGTGAGGCTTTTCATGTGTGGCAATTACCAGTAAGCTAGCGAAGCAAGAAAATGTTTCATCTGTCTTCAGCCTAAAATACTTGGTGGCTAAAAGTTTTTTTTGTTTTAATTTTTTTTAGTAGTTTGGCTCTGCCCCTGCTGACAACTTTTAGTTCTTGTAAGCCGTACATGTTGAAAAAGCGCTTAGCACAATGATTACAGCAACAGTAAGTCATAATATTGTATGGTTTGAAAAAAGTGACATATGCTTGCATTTTCTATATACGAAACCATCAAGAGAGAGCAAAACGTTTCTGCAAACATGTGATTTCGTATGGGTTTCATATACACGTCACTCTCCCACTATCTCGCTTTCTTCCTATGTTGTTTTCGCAAATGCATACCGCATACCGCTAGTGCAATTATTGCGAGCAACACGTACGATAAACACGTACGTTCACATTATATTATATTTGCTGAACTGTATACTGCTACTGTAGCCATTCTGGAGCCGTTTTATGGCTGTTCATATCGAATGCAAACTGGGCTCAGTCATCTTTTAGCAGTCATGGGTTGACTGCTGTCGAATCTAAATCGGGACAAAAACGGCGTTGGATTTGCAATATTTGTACTGAGCTGTGTGAATAGCAATACAAACGCAAATATGTGAAAAGTAGAAGAAAAAAGTAAATAATCAAATAGGCAAATAAATTACTTTTAAATTGTACCTTTTTAAGTCATATCTTTATAACCCTTCAGTCTTTCTTTTAATATTTCGTAAAAAAATTTGTTGTTAATTTCTTTTTGCCAGGAAGGAACGTAACATAACACTATACAAGCACTTTTCAAAATTCGTCATTATGTTAAAGCAAAATTTTAATTCTGGAATTTTTACTAGAATGGTTGTGCTTGACATCTGTCTACTTTCGATTCAGGTTGGCACGATGGACCCGTTTTTAAAATGCTTCGGCAGAGTTTTCCTCTTGCAATTGTTAACATCACACAAAGCTTTACGAAAGATACCTATTTGAACGTTTGTCTGGGATAGCCCCGTTCCGACCGTTAGACCCTGTGTATCACCTGTAATATTTTCACCTTAGATATTCCACAACCAAGTGAACGGCCAAGTGCGGTTCCCATTTTTGCTGGTAACTCTGTGACCATTGGTTCCGGCATTTTCGCTGCTGACATCATTGTCGATCTGCAGGAAACACTTATTTTTAAACGGATGCGTTTTTTAAAAACCCAAGATTCTAATTGGTGGGCAGAAAACTCAAGCCACCTTTTTCCTCGTAAATGCAAACCTTGTTTCACTTTCCAACATTAATGGAGATTGAAGTCAAGTATTTAGATGTATAATATTGGAGGCCACGCTTAATTTTAAACGGCACATTGGTTACATTATTCATAATCTCAACAGTACTGCCAACGGTCTTTATCCATTGATACACAATGGCAATGCAAGTTTAAACATGAGTAGCAAGAAATTGATTATCATTCCTTCATGTTTCATGCTGCTCCTCCCTTTGCTGCTTATGATCTGTAATCCACCCTGTAATTTCTCTACATTCAAATGCTAGCATCGCGCTTGTTCACGACAACATTTTAAACTTAAGTGTTTATTTGGAAACAAAATGTCGAAACTTACTGCACTTTTATATTTGTGAGCTGCAATTACTGTAAACATTTCTTTGCACGCCTGCTCATTTTTCTGTTTTCTCTTTTTCCTTTTTTGATTAAAAATTTTTTTTTGTACCTTTTCCTTAACCTTATTGTTAACTTTAAATACAATATTGAGAATTTCTAAGTTGGAAAGGAAAATCTTTATTCCTAAATTCTTTAATTATTTTGTATCACGTCGTACACAGTTCCTAAAATTAAAAATAAAAAGACGAAATAAAAAATAAAATTTCTTTCTGACAACACTTTCCCTTATTTTCCCTTTGGATATGCTATTCGACACTGCCGAGAACGTCGAATCAATTTTCATTCGACAACGATAACAATCGTATACATCGTCAACGAACTCGCCATAAATTCGAAAGCAAAAATTTGCGTGGAGCTTGTTCGACGTCAACCTATCCGTGTACAGCGCATTAGAAAAAACTATGGCAAAGATATTTTATCAAATATAAAGGGCTTTAAAATTGGTAACATCAATTCAAGGAAATAATTTATCATGTGTTTTGAAGGTCAGCAAATGAGGAAAATATCGATAAAACTGAAAAGGTAATGCTGACGAGGCCGTTCAATCTCGAGGCTAATAGTTACGATTGTCAACGTATTGTTAATGATTATCTTTGATAATTCCCGATATTTTTACACTGAACATAAGCCGTTTCAGCATACATTCATTAAATTGGCTTTGTTGGTTAACACAATTGAAAACACAAGTAATTTTTTTAAAAGAAAATTTAAGACGCAAGTCACTGCAGCGAGGAAAGTACATTATATTGTTTAACGAGCAATAGCGTATTTGTTTACACAGCTACAAAAATATTTACATTAAGTTACGCTACACTAAGTTACACATCCGTAGATGCAGAATGAATGTTTGCCGATGCCGGAAACTAATCTTTAATTACATAAGCAATATATGTATGATTCGTGTGTGTAAACGTCATGACGATATGTGGCATTGAAATATCTACATAAGTATTCTTGACACAATTAAGTACGCGCTCCTTTAAGTGGTTATTATTATGTGTTTCTTGTTAATAGCTTTAAATAGTCTATAATAATAATAACCTATCTATCAATATCTGCCATAATAAATTAGAAAATGGTTATTGCTTGTTGGACACTTGAAGTGCATGTATATAAGTTATGGTAATTGCAAACCTTTGACTTGTGTATGGTCACCAGGCGCCATGAATGGAATATGCGTGTGACAGGGCATAAAATTTCAAGTCAACTAAATTGCAATTTTTTGTTTATTGTTGGGCGATTATCAAAATTAAGAATATCGATCCTAGTCCTTGAAAGCATTCCGGCAATAGACCACAATTAGATGGACGGACAGATCGTCATGGTTAAATCGACTCAAATCGATACGGATTGCCACCAATACGTGCGGCTACGCATGTCTGGTGGTTAAGAGGGGTTATAGAAAGAGAGGGGTGGAGAGAGAAAGTTTTGTTCTTGAACGTTCTCCTTGACGACCAATCGCGAAAGTGTGTTTCGCAGTACGCAGCTAATTGCGGGACGAGTGGGTGGGAACGCTGAGAAGGCCGTGTAAAGGACTTAATTGGTGCACATCTCTATAGAACACTTGCATGCATTACGCCGACGCTTCAGGGTATCGAGAGTAGGTGTCTATGAGCGAACCTCCTGAGTACCCTTAAGAGAATTTGGCTATTTATACCTGAATATTGCAAAGAGATCGGTAAACTGATATTCTTTCACTCTTCAGTATTAACAAGAGCAACGATAGGAAATGCATGGTCGGCAAAGTATTGAAATGACTTTGTTTGAATGTTTGAAAGTTTTCTTCATTATCATTCAGTTATCTCAATAAAACAAATATTATTACTACTTTGTCTGCAATTGCAAGAATTTTCAAGAAAACTTTATCATTGACTACAAATTTATATAAAAGTTTTGAAAGAAACAATTTGACAAGTTAACAAGTCTTAACAATAGAAACAACTTCTTATGCATTCCCCTTGGCAAAGTCTGTTTGCCTGTTTACTTGTGCCTTGAAAAGGGTTAAAGACACTTATTATTTACATATATATACTGATATATATATATATATATATATCAGTTGGGTTTCCGAAGTGATAAATAAAATGCAAAAGTGTTAAAAATGTGTCGCTGCCAGCGATATTTATCGTTTTTATATGAGTTCGAGCTTCAGCGAATCGTTCGCATTGTGTACGATTGCAATCAATATTTTGTTTGTCTTACACTTTTTGTACCATTCTCTGCGGTTATTTTTTGAACTTGGGTAATACATGCATGCATGTACAATATGTCTGCAAGTACAGTACAGTATGTATGCATGTACATTGATTTTTGTTTTGCATTTCACTACACAAACTAAACTGATATGGCAGTCGTAATGCACGCTTTAAATGCTGCGCTTTGTCAACGAACTATGCATATGCTTGTGCATATGTATGTGCATGTGCATGTGCATGTGCATGTTTATAACGATGTAATATAAGTTGACATATTTATCAAAGTATAAAAATAAAAAGTTTCAAATCAAACAAATTATCTTTTTTGATGAGATAGATATTAACGCATAATGTCTTGTAAAATGAAAACAAAAATAATTTATATGCTAATTATGCAAACGGGCATAAATTAAAGAAAAAAGATACGATTCGCTTAATCACTTCCCGCAACGTTGTATTTAGATATGGAATGCGATTAATGAACATTTAATGAGTAATTATTTAAATTTATTAAATGAAAATAAAACGTGAGAGAAGTTATATTTGGCTGGGAGTAAATATTTTAATACCGATCCATAGTATGTGAAATTTTGTTGCAAAATAAAACACATACATACACATATCATTTATATTATATTATATTATATTAATTAAAGTGTACAACGGCAGGCATTTACAAGCCAACAGCTGAATATTTTGCGTTGGTATTGCTAATTAGAATAAATGAAGCGAAAGTTATGACTGGTTATAATTTGAACAAAAAGAACGTTATAAGAACCAAGCAAATGCTTCAATACATAGACGTATGGATTATCCGGCTATATTCGGTGCATTATTCTGCTTCAGTTCTTTTTTTTTTTTCCAATATTCGGGGGTTTATCAGGACAGTATATTCACTATTCAAAACATTGCCGATCCAGGCAACTGGTGTCTGTGAAGGCTATTCGCGAACTAATCCATATTTGGCTATCTTTATCAGAATAGAAGTGCGGTTTGAAAAAACATGTAGTCATCTATCGAAGACCGTGTTAATCGGAAATAATAATATCTGCCGATTGCAGATAGGATGGGATCCAATGTTGCGCTGTAAGCTATTCATGAGCGACTTTCTCTACAATGGGCGAAATTTTTAATCATGAGTTTGACCTATGAACCCATTTTCGGTCGCAATTGCATCGATTGCTGTTGTTGGCAGCACTCTGTAGTGATGGTTCCGTTTGATTGAACAAACCATAATACCCTCCGTTCGGTTGACCCTGTCAAATGAAGCGGCCACAGACATTCACTTTTATTGTCGATGTTAACGGTTCGTCTACTCTGCATCATGGTTGTTTGAGTAACGCGTACTTATTCGCTCTCAAGAATTTACCATCACTGTCTTACCGACAGAACCGAAAAAACAGTGTTTCCCACAAGCGACAATTTCTGGCACAGAGCTACACTTATCCAAAGCCCCCAGACACTATGTAGCGTACTCTTTATTTGATTTCACAACACAATTTCATTTTGAGTAGCTTGGTGTTTGAAACCCAAGTTGTGGCAAAGTTGATATTAAAAGTAAATTTAATGCCTAAGTCAATAATTTCCGGGACTAGTTGCCTTCAAAGTTGACAGTACAGTAAGTCCGACGCTCCTCCTTGTAATCAAACGTATTTATTAATAAAATCAATTGAATTTATAATTGAACTGTTGTTAGATTCGTTATTTTTATTTTTCTTTACATTCACTTTGTTTTATATATCAGATTGGTACGGCCACATGCACTCTCTTTTTTATATTTTTATGTACATACATGTATGTAAATATGAAATCGTATAAAGACATTTAAAAAATACAAGTTTATTGTACGAAAATGATAAAAAATATTTTACTGGAAGGATTGCCGATCGCTAATTATATATTTTTCCCACCTGTATGGATGTTACGTTTCTAAAAGTCCTCCCCTTTTTCCACGAATTGCGCATCAAGTGGGTTTTTCACACCTTCGTATGAATAACTGCTTTATTCATCGGCGCAAACGATGGGTAATTGCTTCTCAATAGAGGGCTTACGACTTTTCGCGAAGCGGTTTTGCAATATGAATGAACGGAAGGACGCGTGACATGTAACAAAATGTCACTTTTTTGAATAGCCAACCGCTCAAGTTCATTAGTTGTTGTGTCATCAGACTCTAACAGGCCACATCCTTCCTGTCCTACCAAGCATTGAGCATCGAGTAACGTCGGGTTTTTTAATGATTTGGTCTTGCGATAGATAAGACAGAATGTTTGCAATTTAAATAAATATATATCTGCCTAAAAGTGGGTTGATTCTAAAATGAATATAATAGACACCGCGATTACTTTTCCCCTAACAATACTAGGGATATAGGGTTCAAACAAAAGAAGAAGAAGAAGAGTAGAATGCGAAAAGCATAGTACTGGGTATACGAGATTCGGTTTCCGCCGAATATGACTTTCTTACTTCTCAATTTTAATTTTGTCTGCTCGCCTGTTCGTTTGTCTGCGTACGTACTTGGTATCCTTTGATGTATTTTCGCGTTCAGTATACAACCTGTCATAGCTTCTTAAATTTTGTCAGCGACTGATTATAGCAATTGAAGTTTGTTGGGCTTCAAAAATGGTTTTTACTTTATGCGAAGGCGGATGCTGTGCTGGAAGCTCAAGACCTATTCAGAGGAGATTTAGTTAAGGCGAGTCTTCCTCCGTACGCTGTGTAGTTGTTTTATATTTAATATATTGTTTTATTTTATTTACTTAACACTTAACTGACTATGTATGGAGTTGCAGTAAAATATTTTAATTATTCGATTTTTAATGCAATTTGCAGCCGCGTCGAAACTCGTTTGTCATTTAAAATTGATGCGCAAGTAATGAATGTTATAAACATTAATTCCTTTAGATGAGTTTTTTGCCCGTTTTTTTTTTTTTTTCGTCAGACTTTCGAAAGCTAAGGTCTGAAGTGATCTTGTGATAATACACTTGACGGCAAATTAACTTTTTGTTTATGCATTCAGTGTGCTCTGAACACGATTTCATCTTTTTTAGATTTTGCATAATGGTCGCCGATAGACGACGTACTTGCAGCCAAGGGTGCTATTACTGAATGTGGGCGAATTGCTTTCGTTTGGTTTAGAAATTTGAAGCATTGTCTGTGCGGCAGTATTGGCAATTTTTAATTGATTTATTGTCTCCTGTTCCTTGATGCTTCGTCGCTTTGATCAGTAAACTCGATTACAGATATCTGGGAGTCTCTGCCTTCGTCTATTGTTTTCCACTTGAAGAATTTTCTCTTCTCAGATTTGTGGCACAGCTTTACCGAGTGGTTTTGTTTTCGTTTCTGGATTTAATTGCGGATGTTACTCGAACACCAATTCCCTCAAAAACTTCTCAAGCAGTTTGCAGTTGCAAACAGCTATTGCCGTTTTTATTGTTGTCATTGTTTTGATATCAGCGATAGGGGTATCAAATAAAAGGACTAGGAGGTTAGAATACGTCAAGCTAAGTATGTTAATTCTAACTTAATTATGGTGGACGTCAGGACGTGGAAAATTAGCTAAAAGCTGAAAGATCAATTTTGTTCCATTCATTTTGTTAGGGCAATAATTGAAGCTCTTGGGCACTAAAGGCTTAAATGGTGGTGGATATGTAAAGTTTTGCCCCAATCATGTAAAACTTTCTTGACTGTTTCAATTAAACGTAATTGTAAAGTAAATGTGAAGTTTTTTAATGGTTTTTTCATTATTGAAAATATTTCTTTTTATAAAATTTTTTGAAATTTTTTTAATATAAACTTTTGCAATTCTATTTTAAGCGATTGGATACTTGATATAATTAACATAAATAAATAGATTATATCTCGCTCTTTTCATAAGCAATCACCGCAACTGAATTATTCTAAAGCCTTTACTTTCCAATTGAACTTAATTGTATTCATTAAATAAATCTTTTAATTAGCTCATTATTGCTTATCTGTCTATCTCTGTCATTTAAACACTTGGACTCTTGTTACAATTATGAATAGCAAATAATATTCAGTTTTAATTTCATAATCTGCCTTGACGGTCCCATTCAAGTTATTCAAGTCGTTTTCGATGAAATTGTGCCAAGTCCATTTTTGAAAAGAACGAACATAATGATAATTGCGTAGATATAATTTAATATGAGTTCTTTTCTGTAAACAATTTATACTCAAAACAAATAAAAACATTTTAATGATCGAGATCCACACCTAAGTACCCTAAATCATCCCGCACCAATTCATGCAATGACTTTTCAAAAGAGGACCCTGCATGGGAAGCAGTCGAGTCCGCTCCAAATCATATTCAATAGCGTTCGTTCTTGGACCAAAACACGTAAGCATTCCAAAATATATCAAAAAATGAGGCGTGTAGGTTGAACACAAGAAAACAAAACGGACAGACGGACGGAAGGTGATTTTGAATCGATCGGCATAATAGAGAATGATACATGCACAAAAACTGGAAAATATGACGTGCCCCACTTTCAAAATGAACGGTTCATTAATCCACTTATACGCCAACTAATTTGTTCATAAGAAGCGTTCGCTAATTTCTTCATTTTTTGTGAAATCGATACACACTTCATATCCCACTTCATATTTCGCGCTAATTTGGACATGTCTGGCAGCCGATACCGTTCTTGATAATATATATATTGTTACGGAAATTCCAGATCCATTTTATTCCAACTAATTGATTTTCACAGACAATAAAACTCCGAGAGAGGAAAAAACCGACGAAAAAGATTGGCGATAAAGCGGATGAACGGTCTAAAAATAAATCCATGAATTTAGGTAATAGTAACATGGTTGGAAAAATGTATATAAACACAATATTTGTGGAAAGCACAGTCAGTCGGACAAGAACATTTGACTCGAATACTGAACTCTAATTAATACCGTACCCTTAAAGAAATTGATTGTAAATAAAAGCCACGATCTTGTGACACGAACCATAACCAGAAAAGAATTTCGTAACAAAATATATTTTTTCAGGGCATAAAGGACTGCGTCTTTGTATCCCGAAAAATTTCATTTTCTTCGTTAGAAGCTCTCTAAATAATTGGTTTTTATGGCAATGTTCTCAATTCGTTGTTAGCGAAACTTGGGAAAAAACATTGGTTTGCGGGCTACATAGAACTAAAGATGAAGCCACGCGTAGGATGCTCCAAATCGATAGTTTCAATGAAGAAATATGATTGCGCATGGCATTTATATTTGTTGTACGCTGCACTACTTGTGGTGCAAAGGTACATTAAGTTTGCATGGATGCTTGCCACATCCAGAAGGACTTGAGGACTCACGTATTATTATACCAATTGGTTTAGAATCACATTTTCATTTGAGCCCAGAGCAGATGAATCAACGCCTCATAAGTAGAACCTGTTGCTAGTGTCTTTTGGGTGGTTTCTGCAAATTTGGACAGAACGGCCACGTGCCTTGTTTACCCATCCAGCACAAAGAATTTATAGATCGTTATTATTATATTTGTCAGTATTTTTCTGCGAATTAAGCTCAAAGAAGCTTAAAGCGTTAAAAATTCTGCTGTTTACCTAAAGTTGTAGACATTACTTCGACATGAAGGAGTGACAACATCGTCGTAAATCAAATATAAATTCTTCGATTGTTATGGGAATATTACGTTGCATTTCTTCTTCTCGCTTCCTACAAAGCGCATTCTAAGTTATCTGAAGCATGTATTTTCGTCGCAACGTTCTGATTGTAGCACGCACGTGTACTGTAAGTGTAAAAAATGCAATCGATTGCAGTTGAAAAAATCGTTTATATTTTAATTTTTTGTTTACCAATCTTTTTACAAAAAAAAAAAAAAAAAAAAAATCCAATTTAACCGTAACATTCACAACGGACACCCAGAAAAGTACTTACTATCACCCAGCAGCAACAAATCGGTATATTGTATTGAATAATGCGAATAAAAGGCAAACGAACAAAAAAACAAAACAGAGAGAGAGCACAAAAAACTGTAAGTTACAAGTTGCGAGAAAAATAGAAAATAAAATGTATGGTTATTGTATATAAAAGCGTTCCGGTGAAATTACAAACAAGAACATACTTTACAGTAGCCAAATTACTGCAACAATAACAACTTTCCTCCGTCACACGATAAGTACCTTGTGTTGCTGTTAAACGGTCAAATGGGAAATAAATACAATTTTGTAAAGGGCTTTTATGATGGCTTGAAAAGTTTTTAATGTTCGATACTTATACCGTCAGCTCAACCGACCGAGTTCTTAAATACTATATTGCCGTTAGGGGACCTCAGCTTTATTATGATATAATTTCAAAGAATGGTTTAATGGATGAAGTGAAACTATTATTACATTTTTTGTTTTTTTTTTTCAAGAATTTGTTGCATAAAAAATATTTTAAAAAAGTTTAGTTTTAAAGTTTTCGAAAAAGTGAAATATCTTTTTTATATATTTTATTAAGTTGCTCAAAAAAAAAAAGAGAAAAAAAAACATTATTCTGCCAGTTTTTCAATTGATTTCCCAAAGGACTTTTAAACAAAAAATTTTTTTTTTGATTTATAACATTATTTATATGATTTGTATAAAAAAAGTGTTGGCTGCTCTTTTACCATGGAATTCTCTCACCTCTTTTAACATAATCGTTTTCATTAAAATATTATTTCAAACAATTTCATGAACGCTTACTTACCCACACTCACACTTTCCTCAGACTGCGTAACGTGAACGCGAATGAAAAAAAAGCACTAAGAATGCATTTTTTATGTCCATCATTTAAAAACGGCCTGGAGTTGGTGGTGCAAGTGATTTAATTGATTTGTAGATAATTTAAGTTTCATTTGAATTTTTACAAAAAATACTAAGGACATTAAATAACTGATAAATAGGGCTATGATCTACGTTGGCCAAATTTTATGGAACCAAAGCTTCCTGACGGACGATTATAAGTCTACCAAGCTGATGCTTAAAATAAACCTGCGTTTCTCAAGTGAAGTTAAAGCTGTTAACAGTAATAAATAACACGGGACCATGTCGCCTATTTCTTCAGGAAAAAATCGAGAATCGTTGTTGGGCTGTTTCAATTGATTCTATTTCCAGGGGACTTGGTTGTCGTTTAGACAACGTTTGTAGGACGTTGTCCAACCAAAATATAACCCTTCTCAACCTTGCATTCTGCTCATCGTGTAGTTTTTTTCTAAACTTTAATTAACGACCATCAACTTATTCGAGGTCAGGAAAAACACAGGCGAACTTTATCATGGTCGGATAAAAAAACTCCATAGAGATTGAGTGATTTTAATGATATTTCGAGTTCTCGGTAGTTTATCGGTTAAATACGCAAAACTGCAAAATATTGCGATTCGTAGGACTAGAAGTAGGAAAGGAAATAATATACTCTTCTAACAATTTTCGCAGGTAAATTTGGAAGTAAGTCAGTTGTATCAAATACACTTACCCATAAAAGCGAAAACTTAATTAGGAGAAATTGATCTGTAAATTTTGTAAAACTAGTTACTAGAGTTTCATAATTGTTAGAGATGAAAATGGCCATAATTGGTTCACTTAGCGTTGTTGCAAACAGTGGGTATTGAAACGATATACATCTCTCGCACTTCTTCTTCGTTTACGTGTTCTGCCCTTCAATTATCTGAACATTTCGTATAATTACATGCCGACTGAGTCGGGCTCTCTCTCTCACTACCTAGCATTACATTCATTATATATATTTTTTTGGTTGAGGCGTATTCGGCGTTACATGTTGAAGAGCAAATCTAATGCACTCCTATTGTTGGTGATGCATAACACTACACTAGAATGCCGTTTGTACAATGAGTACGAGTAACCAGTATCGTGAGAATAATCATTACAATCGGATACATTTCTTTAAAGTCAAGTTATGAAAATATCCGGTTTTTTCATTCCGTCAACGAAAGGACACGATATGACAAGATATGTTGCCATTCTTTTCGTAATTCCGGCTAAAAATGCTTTGTCAAATGATTGTCAATTTCCCTATTTGTCCACTACGTTACTCTCAGTTTTTAAAAGGAGAGCTTTAACCTTCAACAATGGTCGTGATATGTTCAAAGAGATAATCACTGTAACCCTCTGATTACGATATATAGTATACATCCTGCTATGTGAGTTATGTAAAATTTTATTGTGGAAATGCTTGGTCCAAGATAATCTATCTTGAGATTGCAGATATCTTAGATTCGACCACTGGCGAATTTGGCTTTGTCTCCCATTTGCAAAATACAAAATGCGCGTTCGTGATTTGTGGTATTAAGCTTTGCTTTCTATGGAGTCCTCATATTTGCATGCATTCAATTATGTCGTTTTTTCGTTTCGAGGTGTGAAATTGTATTTTTGTGTATTAATTACAAGCATGTCGTAAATTTCCGTTATAAAGCAATTAAAATTTCTTGGCAATAAATTTGTATACATTAAGAACAACTTATTATAGCAACGACTGTAAGCAGCAATTTCGGTTTATTGAACTCGTGTAACATAGAAAAACGCGAAGCTTCGGTTTTGATTAAAGTCAGTAACCTAAGCGGTTTGGTCTTGCCCGTTTTTAAATTAAGAAAACGTTTTCCGTTGTTGGATCAAGTCCGTAGGCAAAGAAAATAAGACATTATTTGAACATTTTTAACAGCTAATGGGAATGGTAGCAAGTGAAACTACATTGCCGCTATGTGGCTTGGGAGTCGATTCCAGAAGAGAAAACTAGAAACTAGTTTAATTACGGCTTCACATAACTTGTGGCCCAGGTGATGTTATATTAGATTTGTGAGAATGTTTGCGATACCCACAAGGACTTATGATTGCCCAAAGTTTCATTATAAGCATTTTTATAAATGGATTTCAGTAGGCGTGCCTGTCTGATGTCCGTCCGTTTTTTTTTCCGTGTTCGACCTACACGGCATTATTTTGGCGAAAATTTAACGAGTTTTTAGCACGATCATGAACGGGATAACTTTTAAGATGAGTCCTTAAGAGCGGTCCATGCGTTATTTCCAAAGGGTTTTTGAATAAAGGCCTGTTTCGGTTTAATAATGTACTGGAATACTAACCTGATGTGAGATAGAATGATTTTTATATCCACCGCCGAAGGATGAGCGATACTCGTTTCGTCATAATGTTTGCGACACACGAAAGAAAATTTCACAGACCGTTGATCAGCGTAAAATTCTGAATCGATTAAGCCATGTATGTCCGTCTTTGTGTTTGTGCGGCGGGTGCTGCTGACGCGCCCCCTGCATTGCAAGTTTTCGCGTGCAGGCTACTATTGAAAATGACGCAAAGCGGTCAGAGCTCATACCCGCGGTAAAGCGTAAACTGAACGTAACTCCGTTTTTCCCAGCAACAACTTGTGGGCTTTTGCTTATTACCCGCAAGTTATGAAAGCTAAAAATCCAAAATTTTCCCCTATTACTTTCCTTTTTTTTTTTTTATGTTCAAAAATGAAAAAAGCGGCCATGCCCACACAAAGTTTAAATTATCTTTTTCGCACTTTTTTTAGGTTTTACGCTTATTAATAATAAGGTCAACGAGACAGAATGTTTAAAAGTATTTTGTACATTTTGCTAATTCTTAACTAGTTATGGTGGGCTTCGCGACGTGGTGGACTATTTGGTTTTTCTTAACAATACCATCTGTATGGGTATTAAATAAAAGGGCGTGGAGAGTAAAATAAGTTATATGATAACATTTGTTGTTAAATATGTTGAGTTAATATATTATATCTATAATATAAACATCGATATTTGATATACGATGTTCAAAAAGCAGGAGGATACGGTGATGTGACCCTCCTTGCAATAGCTACGAATATATATCATTGAGACTCTTCCTCTCCTTGGTCGCTTTGCCCGTAAATAAGTCATTTCTTATTTCTCGACTGAAAAACTCTGCTTATATGATCATAGAATTGTCGGTCGAATATACTTTAACAATTTAATAGGGAAATCCATGAGTAATCAATTATTTTCAAAATCTAAAACCAAACTTTGTACTAAATTCAACTTTTTACTTCTTAATTTATTATATTATGATCCGACGTCTTGACGGTCCTTTTACGCAAATCCAGGGATGGTGATGCAAAATATCACTCAAGGCACCTCCTTGATAAGCTAGTTTCGTAACGTATGTATTACGCAAAATAAATTTCTTACAAGCAATTGAATACTTATGGGCATCCCTCATACAATATTTTCGGAGTAACGATTGCTCGATTGTTACATGTTGTGGTGTATTGGACACTTCTTTCATCAGGCCTAGCTATCAACGCGGAATATAATTTGAGCGCTGTGTATAGCTTCCGCTAAGCTATCATTTGACAGAGTAATTGAACGGCAACTCATTTTTGCATAATGATAAATCCCTTTCTCATGCTGCATGGGTTCTTCAAAAATTTTTCCACAGAAATACTCTGAGACTCCTGGTTGAAAAAGATCGAACCGAAAGCTATACTTTGATGAAGCGTATCTCATTTACTACTAAAGATAACCGTAAATGCGACACAAAAGGCGGTTAGGAGGGAAAAGACTTCCAACTTGTACAAGCTTGCGTGATTTATTGGAAAAGTGCTATTATTTCTCATATGATGACACGTATAAAAAAAGAAACTAGTGACACAATTTTACTTAGTTTAAAACAACTTTATCGCAGATTTCGCTTCGTAAAACAAGTTTCACAAATTTGTGCAAACTCAGTCTGTATGCTCTATATGCTATGTATCCAATCAGAGTTGTTTAGCAAAATTAGTAGTCCACTAAATCATTAAATCGAAAATGGAAACATGTCGCAGAAATCTTAACGATCTTCATGAAAATGATCGTTAGGAAAAACCTATCTTGATTCGAATACTTAAACACATACATTTCTCAGTTAAGCCCTCTGTTTACATTTCTCCACAAAACGTTTGTTCAACCGGACTTTGATACGAAAATTATGAGACTTTATACAAAAGGTATCCATGACTCGTTTTAATAGATTGCTTTCCTAGTTGAAGTAGCAGTAAAAACATGTTGTTAGTTTATTATTATTGGTTCTTATGGCGTTGTTTATGGTACATTGTCGCAGTGGTTCTGTGTGTTTACGACATTTCGTGATAAGACAAAGTTAGTAATTTTTTGCCTGTTGCTTTTTGGTTTTTCATATAAAGCATGCGAACAATTGTTTTTGATTTAGAATTATAAATGAGTTCTTTTTTTACACACTCGCATATTTTGATATGATGATTAATTCAGTTAAAGAGGATTTTTCTGATGCAATAAACGTATGAAAGAAAAAAGTGTTTTTAATTATTTCAACTCTCTCATAATCGCTTGGCTGTTAAATTTTTAATTAACACCTTTGTATGAATATACTGTCTAAAGTAAAATGATTACATTCTCTGTATACTACACTATATATACATCTAGATTTATTTTCTTGCCCTGAGAATATTTTTTGTATTTTTTTGGAAAGATGTCTAATTAAGGCGACGAGCTTTTCTCTGAAGAACACCCAACTTCATAATGCGAAAATTGATGGGTCCTAATCACAAGTCTGCCCGTCTCTCTGTCTTATTTGCTTGTGTTCAACCTACAGGTCGTTATTTGTGATATTGATTTTGATAAAATTTGGTATATGAGCCACAGCTCATGTATTTTGAAAAGTTATTACATGGATAATTGCATTAAACGAAGCTTTGTAGGGCACTATAGTCTTTCCTATGCCGCTTCGCTTAATACAATCCTCCACTTGTTTTCATGATAAAATACAAACAGTAGTACTTAGTTACCAAGTAAGGCCATACATTGCATACTTTCTCCTCTTCATAGAGGAAAGGGCCACAAAACGTGGATTGACGAGGTCTTGTCAAAGACCTTATTATTATTTATTTATTTATTTTCGTCAAAAAGTATCAAAAACTAGAAATTGTTGTCATAGAAAGGATCGCTTCTTATAAGTACCTCTGTACCCCGAAAAGCTTCATCACAAAATGCTGCAAAATAAGTTTCATAAGAAGCCTTACATAACGGGTGGGTTACAAGTAACGGACGTATGCGATCCAAAATCAGTAAACCGCATTTTTGCCTTAAATTACTGTCATGAGCCATTTCTCTCTTTTGAAGGCTTACTTTCCGTAGGAATGGTCATATAGAAAACGTATCAGCTCAGGTGTTTCAAGTTTTCCATAACAATATAAAATTCCGAAATACATTTATATGGCGAGAAATTTGAAAATTACAAATTTTTCTCATATGGCGACTGTTTCAAATGTGGGAGCGCTCGCGAATTGTTTAAACTCATTCATTTTCAAAAGGGTTTGTCGCTTCATTCGTAAATAGCTACGATTAAGTCGCTTCAGGAAATACTTTGACCCAATTGGTATAATAGACGATGGTTCTATCTGAAGCCCTTTTGGGCTTTTGGATACATACGTTTGCAAAAACTCGATATATCCTGTACCATAAGCGGCATAGGTTTTAATAAAAATAATACATAAATAATTACATAATGCTTCATAAGATATTGGCCGCGTCCACTTCTCCTAAATGCCAGGCATGAATCGAAATTAATGTTCATCAAAATAAGGCTCAATAAAAATAATAAATCTTCCTTGCAAACATTGTCTGAGTTTATTGTACTAAAAAATCTCAATCAGATAACTAAAGCGCTAATGATTACGAGCGAACAAGAAAACTTAGTACACCTTGTTACATTTGCCATCTCAACGCTTATCATTTTAAAACTGCAAATATAATTATATTAAATTTGTGTTAGATATTGAAGATTAGATAGAGAGCGAGAGAAAGAAAGAGAGAGAGAGAGACAAGGATGTGGCTTGATCAGGTTCAGTTTTGCATCGGAGAAGAATAACGACGGACAGACGAACATAGCTACATTAATTCGAAATCTAACTTAAACTCAGATTGCAAACGCCTTGCTCTGTGCCTAATCATTTTTTTTTAACAGAAAACATAAAAATCAATAAATTTGAGTCCATAGACTATTCATAAACTTAACATAAATAAATAAGGAACATAGCAAAATGCAATTTAATTTTAACTCACATTGCCCTTGATAACTCATAAAAACACATCGTGATGGAAATCCATCCAAACATTTACTTATAAATGCCATAAACAATTTTTGGAATTTCTGATTTCTTCTCTTCAAGTTTAAATATTTCTATCGCACTAGAATTTACATAGAAATTTTTTACATTATATTGAAATAAAGTTCTTTGCTCTTTTGAAAATTATTCTCTACATTGCCAGAGGAAATTCTTTTACGAGCTTTCTTTTATTTGTAATTTTTAACCTGTCACGTTGGATATTACTTTGAACAGAAAGTTCTACAAAAGACCGTCAGGAAACTTATATAATATTAATGCTGGCTGGCAGTAAGAAAAAGAAGGAGCTGGGAATATAACAAACAAAAAAGGAAAAGATAGAAGCAAATAATGACGTCATCTTCAATTTGAACCAACTATTTTGATTAACTTCACTTTTACTATAATATTTAAAAGCAAGCGAACAAATTGAGCTTGTTTTCAGCATTGCTCTGGCTCTTTCACACTCAACGTCTTTAACAAATATATATGTATAGCATACAATTGGGAAATATATTCGTTAATTGTAGAAGTATCAGTAGTTATATGAAACGTCTTCGAATTGAGTGCTGGGGGAAGGGGACTTTGTATGGACTTTGTGGAAACTACGTTTTTCAGTTTTTCTGGGTCTCGATGTTTCGCTGCCTTATGTGATTGTTTCGTTACGCTACATTAATTGGCTTTTAAAGCCAAAGAGGTGGGGGTTTTCTTAAGAATGAAGTGTATATCAATCAACGCACCTTGAAAAGGGAATGTCAAAGAGTGAATATTCTTCACCACTTTTCCGACGTTCTGATGAAAAAATCATCATCGCAAAAATATGCAAATGCAGACTATGATCGAGTTCATTTATTAGATGTTCTCTTCGTGATGAAGTTTGAATTATCTTAATTGTCAGCGATGAGATCTTCGATTTTTAACGTGGACGAGAACGTAGAATGGCCTCTAATAATGACTTGACGTGCGAATTTCATGTTCAAGTTACGTATTTCTTTAAAAAGCTAGCATAGGAGAGATAGCTCAAGAAGAACTGTGAGTTGTTTGATTTATCTCGCTATGAATGGCTGTTACATTAATTAACGAGGAAGCGATCAACTAGAGCAAATGTTGGTTAACTGTGCCATAACAACTAGTTTCGTTTCAAATCTCCATATTTGAGTTTCTTGGCAAAAAAGTAACTAATGCTCAGTTCTTTTTTGTTTTTTTGTAACTCCAATCAACAAAAGGCAGTCTGTATCGCGTAGTTTAAACTTAAGTCGAGGCATATAAAAAACAAACAAAATTTAGAAAAGGAACAAGTTTTTCGCATTTTCTTCAAAATTGAATATAAACTGCTTATTAAATTTAGAAACAACCGGTACATAAACTTTTTCCTTGAAAAAAGGAAATGCACTCTCATCTCTCACTTATTCTTCGGCTAACACTCCTCAAAGCACAAATTTAATAAACACAGTTTATTTCTTACCCACATACAAATATTTGCTTGAGCATCGTTACGTACACACATATAATAAATAGATATACATAAAAGAAAATTGTGTCATAACAAGATATAAAGTTCATGAAAAGTGAAGCAACAACTTGTTGACGACTACCCTTCGCAAAAAATGACAAAAACAAAAAAAAAATCAATAATGCACAGCAAGAAATGATGCCGTATACCAAGATACTTTTTTCAAGTAGTTTTTTTTTTTTATACCCTACATAGCTAGTGGCAAGATTGCACGCATTAAGTTCGCGGTGATGTGTGTGTCATCAAGAGCGTGTTGAGGTAAGCCAAGTTTTTGTTATATCAAACGATTCGGAATAATTTTGCAAATCTAATGTAAGCATGTCTGTCCACATAAACTGTATGTCATATATTTTATTATATATTATTTATATGGTTTGGTTTATGGACGACTACTATTGAAAATGAATCGAAAAGAACTATTTTTACGGTCCTTGGGCATATAAGGTCCAGTTGATATAAAAACATTTTATCATTTTTTATATTTTTCGATAAAAATTGATGAAAAACACGCCCCATTGTCTCAGATGTGTATGGAAAATTTGGATGGGATAGAAAGAAGCATTTCGTAAAAATCCTCCCACATAATCTTTTTTTATCAAAAATTACCCTGTGTACGACAACCAATCGAAATGGGTATTGACATATAAAATCAATAGAACACATTGGCAATTAAACATTTTCGGTATTTTACAATAATAAGATACTCAATAAAGTCATAGGATTACTTTTGGCGAATCCATACGATTTTTAGATGGCATCAGGCTGCAAATGAAGCGGATTAGAATTTCATAACATTTCGCCCATTAACTTGCAGTCGTTTTAGATACCCTATGTATATACAGGTAAGATTTTCTACTGCGTTACAAATACAAAAGTACCGTCGCTAAAACAACTGTAACTTGTAAGCTTATTGAGTGATGTGATAAGTGAAGAAAAATGATAAGTTAGGCGTTAGAAAAAAGTGAACTGTAGTAAATTTAAACTATGTCGGTTCAGATTTTGAACTGCTTCTCAGACAAGGAGTTTCTCTAAAATCGATCAATTCTACTCGTTTTTGAACTTTGAACTGCAGTAAGCAAAGCATATGTCGCCGACTCTAACGTTTGGAAGTAGTTTCTTTGCGTTGTGTGTGCTTGTTTAGTATGGAAATTATCAAAGTGTTTATTAAGCCTTTGATTTTTACGTTTGCTTTTTATTAAAATGTCTATCAGAGGCCACAAATTATTCATTGAGAGATTAAATTGAACTTTATACTCAGTTCCTATTGAAAATAGCAGCCGCACTCTGGTCCAGTGACCGGTCATTAGTCTTAAGACCTTGCGATCACGTTTTCGTCTCATCATTTTTGAGATTTCGTGATAAAACGGATATCGGAAAATTAAATTTTGATACACTATAATAATGAGTAGGCGCGGCCAATTTTTTCCATACTTGTACAGATACTAGAGCGTCGCCAAAAAAATTTATCTGCTTCAGGTTATGAGTAAGAAAAGCGTTCTCAGCTTCTTCGCTTTAGTCCATTTTCAATACCAACCTACTTGCAAGAACTTCCAAAATTGAAGTCGAGAGCTTCATTTTGGAAGCGGCCAGGAGAATCTTTACAACAAAGACGAACAGACGGACGTGCTTAAATCGTTTCAGAATTTGATGCCGATCAAGAATATATATACTTTGTGGTGTCTCTGAAGCTTCCTTCTGGGCGTTGCAAACGTGAGCGTTGAATATACGCCTCATTGCTCGGTGATGGGCATACAAAGTTTATTAAATATGATGTAATTCTGAATTCTATCTAACATTCCCAAGCAACTCTACTTTTGGTGATATTCTGCAAACTCGCATCAGAATGTTGCAATCACTTCATCTTTTCGTCTCTTTTTAACTCTAATTGCACTGTGTTATAGGAAGGAAACATTTGTGTGTTCCGCTCAAGCGATTATCATAAATTCGCGATCTTTTTTGGATCAGATTTACATTTTTGATCAGATCGCAGAATATCGAAATGCGATAAAAAGTCGCTTATTCGATTTGAGATATGCTTTGGACAATCATGCGACTTGCGACGTCCCTGCAAGTGTTTCGATAGAATACAAAAAAAATTCGAAATAATTCTTTAGTTTTGAACAGTCTTGGCTGTGTTTGTGTTCTTAACTCCTAAAATTACCAGAATTACTATTAAAACATCACATATTTTCGATGAAATTACTCAAATGAAATTTGGAAATGGAGCGTAATTTATTCAAGAAGATAAGCTCAGGTAAACAGCAAATAAAAATAGCGTCACATCATCATCATGTTGGTTAGTAATCTCGCATAAATATTAACTTGGCAAAAATATAAGTTTACAATCAACAAAGAACACATGTGGTTTTCAAATATTGCGTTCACTTTAGCTTGCGGTGAGTGTCGAATGTTCACGTCAAGGCTGTTAAAACCATTTTGCCCTTATTTCCTCAATTTGGATCATGTGTTTTAATAAATTTTTAATGGATATCATTAATTTCCATGTTAACTGAAAACCGTAAATGTCCAGCAATGTACAAGCACTCTTGTTAGTCAGAAGGAAGCAAGGAAAGCTAATTTGAGAATGTTAGGAAAAAAGGCATGTTGGATGTGCATGTAACATATAAGTGGAAATTGAGTAGGATATGAAGCGATAATTCGATATAATTTTCTATGTCTCGCTTAATAATTTATTCTATGAACTGCAAATAACGTTTTCAATACTTCACTTTACTTCATATGTTACGTTTTTGTTTCATAAGTGTGCAGACACTTTTAAAGCGCTCTATACAAAGTTTTGGAATTAGCGTTCAGATAGTATTCTAGTAATCTTCGAGAGACATTTGCAGTCGTTACAAAGACTTGAGATATCCAAAATATATTCTTGAGGGGAATAAAATGTCTGTGTTGTCAATTCCGAAGTCCACCAAGATGTGCTGCATGCTGTTCCATAATGCTAGATAAAGCCGATCAAAAATAAAGTATAGTCAAATGAAGATAAATACGTTAATATTAGTTGCAAAGTAATTTTGCATTTCCCCTTTCATTAGTTTGACGCCATCTATTCAGCACTTCAGTTGAACTCAATCATACCCATTGAGATAATAACATTTTATAAGCGTTTATGTAATTTGTTTTTGTATTACCATGGGAACTCCAAAACCAGTCAGCTTTTCTGTATTTTTGAAAGGGCGTTTAGAAAAAATCGAGTTGCTTTTTGCACGTCAAGGTCGTACGCGCCCTAAGCTTTCACGTACAGTCACCGAAAGGTGACGCTGGGAAAAAAGTATTTTCACCCTTTTATCTTATTAAATAAAAAACTTATGTGAAAAAAATATCTTTTATATTATTTTTTAGATAGAGGTAAGTGTGAACAAAAAAGTGGATGCGGTATTTACCCATAGCACCTTAATCCAGTCTAGTACATTCATTTAAAGTTTCTCGAGTCCATAGTGAGAGGGCTTTTATGTTCGCAAAGGCGATTAAGATGGCAATCTGCAATAATAGTCACCTCTTAGTCATCTTCACTGAAGGACTCAATGCTTGTTTCCATGTGGTAACAGATCTTCTTTTAGTTTTCTTGTAACACTGGTGCTATTAGTTTCGTCAACGGCTCTTCTCTTTCGTGCACTCAACTAAGTTCGATTGCCAGCCTCACTGCTTTGCTCTGTAATGGAAAAGTTCACTATGCGGTTAACCCATTTTGTAACTTTGGGATGTTTATCATCATCAATACAATGTAGAGGATAGAATGTGAACCATGAAAACTGCCTTAGGAGTGTGAAATGTTACATGACGCGCTCGATAAGCTTTGCGTAGCAAACCAAAATCGCTTTTGTCCTGGTTAAGTAAAGTTTAACAATAGGTTAAATAAACTTGGCCTTTGAAATTTCAGAGAGCTGAAATAATTTCAAAAAGATCATAATCTACCTGCTCTTCGTCCACCCCCCACTCGCGGTACGTAAATAAATAAACCTTGCTTACCGTGACTACACAATGTTAACTTCATATATTTGCCTGAAATGCGTAGGCATTTGGGCCACACTGAAGTGCCGGTAGGAGAGAATGGGCAGCGACCTTACTTCTTTCTTTTTTCCGTGCTCGAAAGTCATCGAACACATTACTATTTAGCGATTCAGCAACTCTTCACGGAGTAAGTGTGGTAGCTTTTATGTGTCGTTCGCCACCTACCTCCCGAGATTCCAAATAGTTTAAACTACAAAGTACTGGGCTATGCTTGGCACAGATTCAAATCGTTCATGCATTCGAATTACTTACTTTTTCTTCATAGATTTTCAATATCTACGAAGAAATAACGGTTCAGCAAAGCCATTATTGGCATGTTGTTCTTCTCATCATATTCGTGTAGAGGAAAAGAGCGAAAAGCCCACGTAATACTTCCAGATACTTACTAGTTTCTTTATGGAGACATTTCCCTTGTTAGGAAAGGTGCATAGACACAATAAGGTTTGCCTCAATGCGAATGTTAAGTTTTTGCCTGTGTCTTAACCACATAAAAAGATAAATGCTTATGCGCTGCTGTTTACATTCTCATTATGATATAATTTATAGCAAATTTAATAAAATGCCTTTGAAGACTGCATACAGAAACAAATGAAACTGTTTTAATTAAATTATTCTCCTCCGCTGCATGTTTATGGTCAATTAAGAGTCAATGGCTGTTGTAGAGAGGGAAATCAAATGTCACGTCTACATATGACTGCACATATTCGTGGTGGTATAGATGATAGTAGATATAATATATATACACACATATATATAATGATGTATAGTAAATTTTTTTTCTTCTATTTTTAGATATACAAAAAATTTATCTTCCGATAAAATCAATCTTAGTACATTTAGGGGAGAAGGTGAACTGTCCAATTTACAATTGGATGAGGCCGTTCTTACGGAATTATTAGAATTGCCATCATGGTTGCGTTTGACATCGGCCTGGTGTAATCACGTATCGTTTCGTATTAGTTGGACTAAGTTGAAAAGTGTACCAATTTACTTGGTAAGCGCTTTAATCATGATGACCATCATAACAAATTGAGTTATGTTCATTTGATCCTTGCAACTGTTGCTTTTCTTTATTCTTTTGTTTACCATCAAATAGACGCTTGACGAGGTTAATATTACAGTAGAAACCTGTGATCCCATTAGTAGGTTACAGGATGCTAAATCGCCTAATGGTGGTGGCAGTACTGGTAGCGGTGGTGGAAATTTGCCACAAGTACCTCAAGGCAAATACAGTTTTATACACAAAGTTATTGATGGCATTACAATAACTGTGAATACAGTGAATGTAAAGTTTCTCAGTGCTGCCTTTACAGCCTCTGTCCAGGTGAGTACGTGTGACTGTGTGTGTGTGTGTGTGGAGAATTAAACGATTGTATTAATTTCAAAAACTTTTTCTTTCTTTTTGCATTGTTGTTTACTTCAATACTTTGCAGATGTCTCGTATCCGAGTAGAATCGAAAACGCCTAAGTGGGCAAATGGTGATTTACGTGTAACGCGTCTTAAAGATCCATATAAAGGGATTATATTAATTTTCAAAGAATTGTCTTGGCAAACGGTACGCATTGAGGCAAGTTCCACGCAAGACAAATCTCTGACACCGCTGCGTTTATTGACAAATCAAGCGCGCTGCCGCATAACTATACGAAAACGTTTATCTGATTGTACATTATTGGCTTCCCGGCTTGTTTTAATATTGGATGATTTGCTATGGGTGTTAACGGATTCCCAACTGAAAGCAGCCTTGCATTTTGTAGATTCCCTGTCGGGGCTTATAAAAGCTGCCACTCACGCCACTCAAAAGTCAAGCGCTGCAAGGAAATTGGAAGTGCGTATAAAAATTGAATTGCGACCATAGAATGGTTTTTATTTGCTTTTTTTAGACTCTGCCAGAGTACCAAGCTCAGTTGGCTCAGCAGCAGTCACGCCAAAGCGATGGTACACATATGACCAGCAACACGCAAAGAATGTTTAATGCTTTTGACGTACGAGAGACCTCCTATCACTTCTTTAGTCAACGTATCGATTTACATTTGTGTGACGATGAGGGTGGTAAGCAGCTAATTCAAGTCGAAATCAAAATTTAATTTTAAAGCACTTCTTATGTGGTCAGATGGTCGCTCTAGTTACCCGGAATTGATTAAGGGAGGAGCATTGCAAATTTCGGTACAAGCATTCCAAGTGGATTATTATCCGTATCATTTGGCGAAATCGGATAGATCTCATTGGGCTAAGTATGTACTTAAGACCACTTGAAAATTGTTTTGAAATATGCCGCCGCCTAATGAGAGTTAATTTATATTATTTATATTTTACTAATTAATTATGAGATTTATAGGAACATCGCTTGCTTGATTCGAACCGTTTTTAATACCATACTTAATAAGGATTTCACAAATAGTTTGAACAAATTTTAGACCGATGTCGGCTGTTCCTATAAAAGCATTTATGATGAGTGTTTTAAAATGTATCTTTGTTTTTTTTTCTCGCTTATCGAGATGAGCTTACTACTTCCATTAGGGTGACGATGAAATCCACTTCCAAACATATTAAGTTGAGAATATACATCAGTTTTCCTTCCCACTTTTTTCTGCCAAGGCACTTCCCAGAGAATATTTCAAAAATAGATAAGAAAACACCGACAGACATGGGTAAACCATTCGCAGACCCATGTGGTCTGCAAGTATTTCTGCAGATAAAGTGAAAAAAAACTTCGACTAAGATAATCTCAAGAGAGTGTTCCACGAACAGATGAGGAAACACCTAGGCATATGTGTCTGCAGATGAAGTTACAAAACCTATTGTATACTTTTTCTTCGGTGGCAATAATAATAAGAAGAAAACAAGAAAGTCGATTTTACTTTAAGCATTTTTGTTTTCAGAAAATTCGATTTCCTTTAAAAATACCTACATTAGGATAAACAATAGGCAACGAAATGAGTTACAAATACGTATACATCAAACTTATGATTATCAAATATTCGATACAAGAGGAATTTGTTTTCAACTTCATTTATAGATACCGAGAAGCTTCCGTCTCACCTGCTTTGTGGCTAAAAGAATCCTTAAATACTTTCCGGGAAGCGGTACTAAATTTATGCCAACCAAATCGTCCTTCATCTCATGCTCCATTGGAACGCTCCACACCGAATTCTCCGCTCACTTTAAATGCCGCCAT
This sequence comes from Glossina fuscipes, assembly GCF_014805625.2. Classification (NCBI taxonomy): domain Eukaryota; kingdom Metazoa; phylum Arthropoda; class Insecta; order Diptera; family Glossinidae; genus Glossina; species Glossina fuscipes. The sequence continues at coordinate 18,123,453 of NW_023998416.1, forward strand.
GTTAAATACCCAGTTTAGTACAGCGGGAACGCCGACAATACACAGGCAAAGCCATGGCTCATCGACTGGCAGTAATACGCCCACTCAAACACCCGGTAGCGCTGGCTCTGCTCATTCATCGGCTAATGGCTATGGTATGCAGAGCAATCAACAGAAATCAATTTTAGATAATTTAGCGAAACTTATGAGTTCGTGTGTTATTCTACGCGTTGAAGATTTTCAATTGTTTCGCGTTACAACCGCTGGCCGAAAACAAATGCCTAAGGAGTTTATATCAGGTAAAGCAATTTAACCGCAAGGCTACCTTTCATTTTTCCAACATCAGACACTCAAAATGAAGTCATTGTGTGAATGTCGTTAATTTCAATTTGAAAACTAAACTTTAACTAAACTTTTGTTCATTTATATTTTCGTTACCTCCTTTTTGCGTCATTTGACGATTTTGTATTCTTACGCAAACCATTCACATTTATAAATAATTGTAGCCCAACATAAAAGGAAAATTAAAACAGGTGATTTATAGTAATACGTAGTCATGATTATATAAAAATTGTTAATGATAATTTACGACTTGCATTCGCGTGTGCGGTTTTGTGTTATGTATAGTGGCCATCGTCTAATGTTCAGTAGTAGTGGCTTCAATTATTATTATTATACAATTCTACAGTTGGATTCTGCCTTTGTACTTCTCTTGCATGTTTCACGAGTAAAATTAACCACGTTTTCTACTTTCCTTTTATAGGAGATAAGGATCGTTATTCTTTTCCTGCAGACATGCCTATTTTACATGCTGAATTTACATACTTCTACTATCCCGGTGATTTTATATTTCCACGTAAGTTTCTTTTCTATATTTCTTAGTCTATATTTTAATTCTTAATGCGTCTCTGTTCTTTCCTTCTTTCATCTAGTACCGCCCTCGAAAATATTTGTACACATTAACCCGTTGCAAATACATTTTGATTTGAGTTCAATTTTATGGCTGAACTCGTTTGGTTTAAATCTGCATGAAAGTCTGATGCGAACAGCTCATGTCGGTTCACCCGTTTCTAATCCAACCAGTCGTGCATCGCCTTTGTCGACGATAGGTTCACAAAGTACTACCTTAAAGGGCTCGTCTAAGATAGCATTGTATCCGGCTGAGGTTCCAAGCGAGCCAAACTATATGTACATGGACGTTAAAGTTGAAGCTATAATGCCACGAATTGTTATCGAGTCAACGGTCGATATGCCACATCAAAAGGATCGCCCGAGAATGATGCAAATACAGATATCACGTTTTGCACTTACAAATATCCGTGAAACGGGTTCGTCACGTGCCGATCTTGCACAAGCTTTGCATTCTTTGCAAGAGGGTTCATTAGTGTTCGGCAACGGTTTTCCTTCGGCTAAAAATGATATGTGTATAGTAACCGATCGTATATTATCGCATGTGGCAGCTACTGACGTTGCCGCCACGAATGGATTAATGCCGGATGGGACGGAAGGAGTAGGATTGACGGACGCTTCAGTTCGGAATTCAATACCAAAATCCGCCTCGACCCAGTGCCTCACACGCTATGCCATGTGGTCAGAGCCGCGTGATGTCTGGTGTATTAAACTCGATCCGGTATGGATTGATTTTCTCGGTGCCCGCTCACTGAGCGCCAATAAAGCCATACCTTTCATTGATGCAGTACCTATAACATTATGGTTACACTCTGGCACCGGCACTACTGGTTCCGAGTCATCGCAAAGCGTTGGTGGTAGTGTTTGTCACAAAGACGGCGGCGATGACGGCGGCTCTGATACGCTATTGTTCACAGCGAAAGGTCCCTCCGTCGAGGCGAATAACAAAAACAAATTGCCACGCAATCCTTTCCTAGATAGCGAAGAGGACATCTACTTCGAACGTAAATCGCAAACATCTTCTGAACACAACGAACGAACCGCTGATTTGCACGCAATAGCCCACATTTCAAATCTGATAAGCTTGCAAATTGATCACTATCAGTACTTGTTCCTTTTGCGATTGGCCGAAGAACTAAACGAGATGACCACATTTCTATCCATAGATGCTGAACGAATTTTGCACAAGGTCGGTTTTTTCTTTTCCCAAACACTTGGGTCTATTTTAATATGGTTTCACTTCTAAATTCAGCATAATAATAAAAAATCTCTAATATTTGGTTGCGTGATACCGCAAGTTGAAATTACTTTTGTAATGCCGTCCCCTACACCCGGTAAGGAATCAAGTGGTGGTGACGCCGAAAGTGTCTTACCCGATTCAGCTAGTTTGGGTGATGATTTACATATAAATAGTAAGATTTATTTTTAAGTTTTCTTTTTCTTTCTTTTCTATTTTTCACATTTTTATTATTAAATTCAACCGTATTTTTTTATCTCACAAACAAATTTTTTTACACTTCTTTATAAAAGCTAATTTAATCTCATTTTCATTTACTAAATCTTGATGTTGTGGAAAATTAATAATAACTTTTTGCATGATTATACATTTTGCTGTAAGGGAAGACCTGAGAGAAAAGTTGAATTTTGCTACATGAAATAGAGAGAAAAACTGATTGAGCTCTGTAAAGAAAGATTCAACAAATTTCTTTGTTTCTTCATGACGTGAGAAAAACAAAACCTCACTTTTTAAAGGTTACGATTAATTGGACTTCACGGGGTCACGCTTCAGTACGTAAATAGCGGCTTAGCTGTTAAGCGATGTATACTCGAATCTGAACGCATTCTATACAAAAATAAATAAAAACAATATAAGCAAACAAGGCCGACGATTAAATACCCTACACTACTTAGTCTGATGCAATTATTTACTTATTTTATTGACAATATAGCAAATACGTTGTTTTCATGTAATGAGACGTTGCTCATGAAAGACGCAAGGGCTTTTGGAAAGCACCCAAACCGTAATCCGCTGTGACCCAAATTTAGAAAACCTAGTTGTTATATCCTACACCGCTAGCGGTATAAGGGTACGTTACGTTTCTGTAGATGTATGTAACACGCAAAAGGGCTTAGGACAGACTCATTTCTTATTACATCAATGGATTCAAAATCATTTTCTTTTCGTCCGCTCGTGTACATTTGTGTTGAAGCTACAAATGGCTATTTTTGAGATATTTGGATGAAATTTGATACACTAACGTCCAAAAGATTGACTTACTTAGCCCAACCTTTGGTATGCTGAATTTTTATCCTAAATTACTGTAATATGAAACTTTTCATCAAGAAATGTAAAAAAGATACATGTTTTTGCCGCGTCAAGATTCGAAAATCTTGACGCGGCGAAAGAGGAGATCAAAACACTGCCTTATCTCATGCAAACTCTCCACGTCAATTTAAAATGCCGAAGTATCAACATTTATCAACATCTTTGTCGAGAAAAAATGAAAATTTCAATTTTTTCCACATGGCAAATGGCCGTAAGATTAGGCTAATCCACTCCATTTACAATCAGGTTTCTCAAAACAACATAGTGTGCCATATTTCATGAAACCATCTCAAAGATTGCGACATGGACAGGCGTTAGACGCTCAAATGCACAGAAAGATTTATTCAATTCCGAAATTGATTCCAAATGAAAGATAGTTCTATCTCAAGCCCTACTGCTGGTTGCATGCATCTGTACAAACTCCATACATCCTATGTCATAAAACATTTTTCTTAAACCTATGAATATATATCAAGTTGTGGACTACGTGGTAGTACTATATTCCAAGAGCAAAGGAGTAGTAATTATCCTGGTGAATAAATTTTGAGCATAACTCTTGTTTGCATATTAAATATCTAGTATTTGTGCATTTTCGGCGCGGCGGATAGTAGAATGAAGACTTGCAAATTAAATATTTATCAAATGAATGAAAACATTAAAATATGTCGAACAATAACTTTAATTTAGGTGCAAACATTGTGTGGCCGACGCCACCGTCGTTGGATCCTGTTAAGAATAGTATATTTGGCAGCGTAGAAACACCGTCTCCCATTACCAATGAAGCGCCGCCCTATGATAGTGTCATACATATTTCAAATCCAAATACCCACGGGTGAGTGGTTCGGCACATTTGTTTTAAACCTTAAAAAAATTAACTTTAATTTTGAATATTTTAAAGCCACAATGTACACATACAAAATACTACTGTTGTGTCTTCTTCCTATATGAATCAAACGTCTACCAGAGCGGACACTGGAGTTCATACTCAATCAACCACCTCATCGTCGACAAAAAGTTATAGATCGACACGCAATTCAACGAGCGATGCTACTAGTTTAACTAAAGAAATTAATTCAGGTATAAATTAAACTCTGTGTGTAGAGAAAGAGTTTTTTTTTTAAAGAAGTTTGTTTCAAATTTTAGGACTTATGTCTATGAAAAAAGGTTTCTCTAGTTTTATGACTTCCATTGATTCAGCCATTACCTCCAGAACTACGATAAACGATGATGTTAGTGACACGTTTTCTATACAAAGCGATATCAGTTCGGATTCGGAAAACTTTGCTATTGTTATGGGCGATGATAAAACTATGGATTGTATAGATGTTATGTTTAGGTACTTAATGTTTTTTTTAGTAGAAGTAATTAATGTACTCTCGCCTCTCTTTGTTGGCAGACTAAACCCTTTTAATAATGAAAGCAATATAAAAGTTTCACCAGTAGAAGTCGCCAGTGAAGTTTATGAGGAGCCTGCCTGTAAAACTAATTTAAGTTCGCCTTCAGAACCGTCAGAAGCCAGTACATGGCGTAGACGTGATCTCGTTTCGATGGCCACATTTAGGTTATTGTCAAACTTTGATGTAAAAATTTCACAACTTTTTAAACATCTTTTTCAAAATTGTAGATTAACTACCGTCGAACTGATCCAACAAAACGAAGGTAACAATTCCACCTTGCGTGTTCAAGTGGCTGCCATATCATGCGATGAGTGTGGTGCGATACCCTGGGATGAATTGCAGGTATGCAGACTGGTTTTAGTGCAAATCGATTTTTTTTTTTCATATTAGTTCTTCTTCTACTTGTTTTAATTTTGTAATTTTCAATGTCTTTTATGGAAATTTTACTTTTTTTTTGATAAAAGAGAAAATTATGCTTTACAATGTTATTCAAACAGAGCACCATTTTTTTCTTAAGTTTGAATTTTGAAAAAACTTTTCTAATGTTTACTTTTTAAACGAAAGTTAATCTTATTAGTTTTTTAAAACCTAAGCCTCGAATATTTACCACTTTTAAGATATACTTTTCTAACTACCAAAAATTTTACGGGTTGCCGCTCAAGAGGGTTTGAATTTACAACAGTGAAAGTGAACAAGAATTAGTTTATAAAAATCTGCAAAATTTCCAGAAGCCGGTTATCATTTAATGTCGTTTTTTCTAAGAAAAAAGTCCCCGAGATAAGCCGAAATATTTGAATGATAGCAAATTTCATTAAGAATATCCAGACGATATAAGTTGAAAATAATTGGAAATTGGGACAGAAGACATACGTTAATAAACCGCATATTTCTTTTGTATTTCTGTCGAAGAGTTGTCATCTCGTAAGCATGAAATTTTGATTCACTTTCTTGAAATTATTTACGGAAGAGTAAGTAATCAGTGCATTGTGACAAATTTTTAAACCTTGTTTTCACATTCCAATCATCTTCCATGATCCTACATAATGTACATAGAACAGAAATATTTAAAAATATCATTTAATAGCTTACACTGCCCAAGACGCGTCATCAAAATATCTAAAAAATTACGGCCTTGTAAGGTGAAGCGCAAAAATACACGGCACAGACATCAAACGGATAGGCGAAGAGAGAGTGATTCTGAATCGATCCGTGTATTAAAGCTGGGTCTGGGGATTGTACACATCCGCACAAACCTAATATATTCCTGTACCACAAGTGATGTAGGATGTAAGAAAAAAAAAGCAAGCTTGTGCGACTTTGATAAAAAGGCAAAGAACAATTCAACTCTAGAAATTTTTTTCTTTTCAAAAAAACTCCAAAGTTCCAAAGTCAGTTAGTCACACTCACAATCGCAACCTCCTACTTTATTGCCATACTTTGCTCTCAAGAAAAAGCTTAATTTCTCAGTCTTAACTATTGTCTGACTCCATTTTAATTGTAAAGGGTAAAGTTCTCGTCAGAATTATTGACCTAAATGCTAAGGCAGTTTGAAATATTTCGCAACAAAATGTGTTTCATCTTCTTTTCCTTGACTATGCTTAGGCGAGAAATAGATTCCTATGCTGTTATGGTTCTTGGCTTAATACTTAGCAAAGAATTCTCTTTTTTTTTCTATTTTATGAATGAATGTAAATAATGATGTATGTGTATATCAAAATTGTTTATTTTCTTCTTTAATTTAAAGAATTTTCGATATGATGATCACATTTTATTCTTATATATAAATGTTTTGCTTATGAATAAATTTTTGCATGGTTTCTTTTTGGTTTCATGGAAAGAGATTTTCTCCTGTGTCTGAGTCTTCTACTAGATTTATTTTCTACATGAATTTTGTTCTATTTATAATTGTTCAGTTTTCCTTACTTTCAATATTTGTTTTTGTCTTTTATTTTTTACAAATTAAGCTAACAAGAAAAAATAGCAAAAATTTTATGTAAAATATTCATAATAATAAAATCAAATGATTTCTTTTATTTTATTTAATTAATTTTTTATATTTCCTTCTTCTAATTCTTCTCTTTTATATATTAATATATTTCTTCATCGCTCTCTTTAATTTATATGAACATTTATTCTCAAAACATTTCACTCAATGTGTGTCTGCATTTCGTTTTTTGATTTTCCATAAATTTTCACTTGTTGCCTTCCTGTGTTTTTATTCCCTTTTCTTTTCTTTTTTGTGTTTGTTTTTTTTTTTTGTTTTTCTAAACATATGTTCATCAATCATATTTGAAAAAAAAAATGAAAAATAATTTTAATAAACTCAACTCGTACAATAACAACATCAACAACAACAACAACAACAACTATTGTTTTCTTGCTGTGACACTAAATACCAACAATAAATTAATAAATTCTTAAAACCCCAAAAATGTTTGAAAAAATAACCAAAATAAAAAAAAATATATATGCAAACAATTCAACAGAATGCTCTGCAAGCCAAAAAGGTATTATTTGTTTTTTTACCAATTAAACATATGCAATTTTATATATATATTGATTATATCTCATATAAATAATTCTACCTTGTAAAGATGTGGTGTTATGAGTTCTTATCGATTTATTTTATAAATTTCTTTCTTTCAATATATATTCTCGCTATAATTTTTAAATGGCTTTTGCATTATTTCATTTTCCTTTGAATTATTTTTTATCTGGTTTCCGTTAATTTTTTTTACTTTCTTGAATTTGTTAGTTAATTTTTCATAAAGTATTTTTAAAAGTATGTCTTAAATTGCTTTTGCTAGAAGGTTCGTAGTTTTCTGATTGGAATTCGTTGTGTATGTTGTTTATTGATTGAATTTGTGTTTTATGTGAAATTTGTATTTAATCAATTACTATTGGAACTCTAATACCAATTAATGAAATAGTTTTGTATTGTTACTAATAACTTACTTCTACATGAAAGTTGTACAATATCAAAACAAAGGCTTGGTTATATGGAATCAATTTATATTTCTGACGTCGTGACTTTCTGTAGACGGCTACTGAAAAAATTTTGCTTATCGAATAAGTATTGGGTCATCGAATAAGTATTGGTTTTTTTCTTTCTAATTTATAATAAAAATTAAACGGCAAAAGATATCAACTTAAATTTATTTATGCTCTATACCGCTTGGGACACAATAATATATCAGGTTTGTGCGGATGTATGAAACACATAAAAGGACTCGGGGCAGACCTACCATTCATTATACTGACAAGTTTGTTTATCCGCTTGTCTCTGTGTCCGTCTTGTGTTCAACACATAGAATGGCTGCAGGAAATTCGGTGAACTGACGTATTTTGGCCCAAGGATGGCATACAAATGCAATCATGGGACACTGATTTACGTCACTTTCCCCCATAAATCTACTCTGATTTCACCAACAATACGAATTATCTCAGTAAAGAAGGTCATCGGGGGCTCGTGGCTTATTGGAGTAAGCTAATGCTTGCATGGTCTTTGCGGAAAGCTCATGTAAGCAAATTTAAAGATTATATGGTCGCTGAACTTCTTTCATTTTCCTGTTGAAAAATTACGTTTTCAATCCGTAAACCATGTAAACGTCTTTTAGGAACATAAGACGTATTTTCTTTGACGAAGTCATTTAATCAATTATGAGCTTCATCCCATAAGCCGGAAACGTAACCGTGGGTTCGTAGTTTCCATAATAAGTTTTAACAGAGTCTTTATGCTTATGTATTGTATCCCATAAATACTTATGTATATGTACTTATGTATTGTATTCCACAAATAATGGTGAGGTCCAAGCAATTTGATCGACATCTCAATCAAAAGCGTGTTTTAGTTACTTTCATTTTCGGAACAACAAAATAGATGACTCTGTTGCCCAGTTACAGGCAATGAAGTAACCCAAACTTAATACATTTCCTTGGATGTTACATACATCTGCCGAAAATTTGATATACTTTGTACCAAACGGGTGGTATAGGAGTATAATTGCTTTTGAATTAACCTAACATTTATTACTTGCTAGTTTTCGTTGTTTTTGAAGAAACACCTTTCGCAATTCGTCACATAATATAAAAAGAATATCTCCTCTAGTTTTGTACATAGGATGGGAGGGAGGTATTCCGGACGTAGGTTGGTGTTTATAATTATTGTTTCAACAAACAATTGCACAGAATGAGCCAACATGTGCAAAACATTCATTTCTTAAGTTTAGGTAAAAGACAAGAGTACCAATTGTAACGATCGATCAAGTAAAACGACCTTGTGACCGCGATATAATGAGCAATACTTCCGAATATAGTTACGGAGCATCGACCATTGCAATTTTACTCATATTTGTTGATGTACAAAAAAAAAATGCTATTGAAATAAAGTGGAAGTGCTTTAGCTGTCCCGCCAGACTAAAAAATAAAAATTTCTTGAAATATTACTTAGCATCTAGTAAGTTAATTGGAATTTTTTGACAATGTCCACCACTTAGTTAAAACTTTTTCAATTTTTAAAAAGGACAGCTATAATACAATAATCAATAATAATATAATAATAAGTTAATCAATTATAAAAACCTATCTGATTCATTGGAGAATGTTATTGTAAAACTACAGACGGGTTTTGAATTCAATTTTAGTTAAAAATGGACGGCTCTAGAGCACACTTTCTAGAAAGGCACGAGTAAAGTTTTAAATAGTGATAGTTTTAAGTAGCTTTAGACATTGATTTCACCCGAGACTGCCCAAGGCTTAACAAATGCGATCTCCTTAAAATGTTGTAGTTATTGCACTTGAACCGATTGAACAGGTGGAAAGCGTGGACGGGCTGAGGTAGAGATAGATATGTAACTACAGCTTATTACATGTTTTTTCACGCATAGATCAGCATACTAAAAATGTTCACGTTTTAGGAATTGTGGAGAGAACAAGTATTTAATTCTTTTCCTTTCTTCTTCTTCTTCTTAACAATAGAACTACCGATGTTTTGTTTATACTTTTTTCTACCAAAAGTGATCATTTTGATCGTCTCTTTTTGTCAGAATGTCACATTCGGAAAGAGGCTGAAATTTGGCACAAACACAACTGATCGATTAAGAATTCAATGCTAAAAAGACGGTTACCATCTGTCTAGATACACGTCCGCCATAAATGAGGAACTAAAGTCATCTTGGAAAAAGACTATAATTTTTTCATATCCCCGTCTGTAAGTGTTTATCCTGTGAAGACATTTCGGAGAACTTGCTAAGTAAATGCTCGCCAAATCCATCTATAGGTTTGATTCGAAAATGGTCCCAAATTTATTTATTTTTGTGGGTGAAAAAACTATTAATATGTGTTAGAATGAAGGGGAAATAAATTTTAGCACAAATTATGATGGCATTAAATATGCCGATTGGATATATTTTTAAAGTGAACATGGAAGCGATCTTGATGAACATTTGGGTTGCAAGTCCTCAAAGATTTCTTTACGGTATCGAAAGCTATAGGCAAAGATATGAAAAAGATGTCGGCCTTTTTCCGAGGGTATTTCAGTTGATTCCTTATTGTGGACGTGCATATGAACAGATCACGACCAATTTGCAAAGCTTTCATTCTTAATTTACGTCTGCGGCAAACCGAGGGATATAGGGCATTAAAAAGATTCCATTTGGTAGAAATAGGTATATGACATCGGCACCCCGAAAACTAGACGACGAAGTAAAAAAGTGGTTAAAGGTATTTTAACGGGCTTTCACATAAATAAATGATGATACAACAAATTTTGGAACATTTGTTTAAAGATCGAAATTTAACATGGATTCAATCAATCTCGATAGTTCTAGTGTTAATAGGATTGCTTGCGAACGTTGAAACTTATTAAGAAAAGCCTTTAGCATATGACGTTGTTGAAAGGTTAAGAAATATTTTAAATAAATCTTAGAATAAACATTAAAATGAATCACCTGCATGCTGTTATAAGAAATTGAATAAAGAAAATGGTATTTAAAAAAGTTTGCAAATGTTTGAAATGTTAAATAACTTTATTTGAATAGAATTTTTTTATTTTGTAACTCGTTAGTGTGGTATTCAGCTATTCTTCAATAAATATTTACAAAATTATTAGTGAAATATGTATGTACATAATTGTGCCAATTAATAATTTTTATATATAAATTCAACAAAAAACTCAGAAATTATTTTTTTAAACTAATAAAGCCATTGTCTGCTCAATAGTCCGTGAGAAAGTTGTCATAAGTAATTCAGGAATGCAATCATTAACCATTCGGCAAAGTCGAATGAATAACGGTTAAGTGATATATTACGTTTTTCCTCTCATTTCATTACGGTCGATATTTTGGTCTTTTCATTATCAGACCTGTTGCATAGTTCCCATTAATTATTTATTAGCTGACAGCAGACGTTGACACAAAAAGTTTTCTTCTCTTTCTTGAAGACCGATCTTATCGTAACTTTTCTCTTCTTAGCGGGGAATAAAATCCCATAATATATGAAGCAGTACAAAATCCGACTCGATTTGGTTCAGGTCGACTTTTTTTTTGTCAAGGAAATTGGTATTTTTTAATAAATTGCAAAAATTATCAAGGCTTACTCTGCTTAGAGATCCTTACCTGTGTAGGCTCGCAACGTAGGCACGATCTCATTCAAAGTTTTCACATTTGAAGCAGTAGCATCCAAAGCTATCGCCTTTACTGAAACGTCGATCGCGTTTGAGATTTGAACCTTTGACCTTCCAATAAAATAATATCTTTCATCGATTTTAGCAAGGGAAAATTCTCTTCATATAATGAATTCTTTACAATACGTATGTATACGCGGATGTGTGAATCAACCATATCTGTATGATTAGGTAAGGATTAGGTAAAAATCTCGACTACCAAATCAGTATTCAAATCTTAAGCGTTATAGATTTGCCTTTGGCCACAGCTATAGTATGAAACCATCAGCAGAGAAAGCTACCAAAACAGCTGACGCACTTGGATCAAAAAAGTGGAGTAATATGTTCAAAGTCATGATACGGTGAGCTTCCATTTCGGCAGGAAATATCTGCATGTCTAACCTGAACTGTCCTATCCTCTCTCCGCTATTCTCAGCAGACATAACTCTTTTTCGATTACCAAGTCTTTTAATAGTCGACTTGTTGTTTGTTCGAATATCGATGCTTATGTGGATAGTGCCAATACGACAATCGTTTCTTTCGTATTTAATTCATATCCTGCATAAGAGTTGAAAGAAATAGTAGCTATTGTTGCTGTTCAATTGTATGAAAAAACCGGCGGAGTCATATTCACACAACCCGTAGTAAGGCATAAGTAATACAACTTTGATCAGTGTAACCTAAATCTGTTTGTCTAAGTCCGTTTGTTTACTTGTTAAAGTCAAAGTATTTCCAATTTCTTTCGTCTCACCAAAGTTTAAGTCAAAGTGGATCCATGAGTGTGCTCATATGTCGCTTTCAATGAATTGCTTCACAAATTTCAGAAATCATAGAAAAGTTAAACAAAATTGGATTAGGGCCTGGGACAGTATCTACGATACGCTTTGTTTATCAAGAGAACTGACCGTAGGACTCTCTTGTAATTGAAAACAACAAAACAGTGCTTTTTAGTCATTAAAAAAAAAGCCATAGTATTATTGACACCTTTTTCTTCGTTATCATGATTTCTCCATTCTCTATGAACTTTTAGCACGAGCAACGAACATTTTTGACAACGCAGCATCCGTTTTCAGAAGTGCAAGTGGAACGTCTTTTTTGTTATTTAATGTTGAGATAGTCCCGGTACATAGAGTTTGTCGTATTTACTGAAAATCTTCTTATTTCGACCCACTTTTAGATTTAGTAAATAGAGTTCGTCACAAGAGACTATATCTGAAGAATACGGAAATAGTGGGATCATAACAGAGAAATGTCCCATTCGTGTTGGAAAATGCGGTAAGGAATAGATTTTGTTACCACCCATTTCCTAACGGGAACGATTTCTAATTAAATTAATGCTTTTTCCGCAGTTCTCATTGACCTTTTTTACTACCCTAATGTCCATTTCTTCGTCTTGGTCGTTTACTGAAAGAGATAGTTTGGACATTAATATTTCCGCAGTAAAATAGTGCCCAAAATTTCGCCAGAGGTCAGCGATCTATGTGAATGTATACGTATAGATTGATGAGAAGAAACAAAATGTTCATATTTCAATGGGGGCGGGGATTTTGTGTGTTATAAAACGTACACAGGGTGCCCAGCAATGGTGCACACGTACTTTTCTGCTTGTAACGCTTTGTTACGCTAGGAAAGCGTTAAGCGAAAAATTGGAATTATTAATTGCCGCATCCGTTGAAGCACGCTTTAGGCAAAATGTGTTTTATATAAATTGGTTTTCTCAATAAATTGAAAAAGCTGTAAATGAAATGTTACAATGCCGCATTGAAGGTGATGAATACCGCAAGTAAAAAAAAAAAAAAAAAGAAGAAGAAGAACTTAATTAAATTTTTTACTCAAGAAATCACGAGGTATGGACCACTGACGTAAATTAGTTTTTTGATGAGATTGTTTCATGTAAGCAATTTTTAATTTTTAGACAATGAGTTGCTTTTCACTTTTCTATTAAATTTTCACGTTAATTATAGTTTTATTTTAGATTAATTTGTTTCTTCTTCTATTCCTATTTTTATATCTTTCCTCCTCTATGAAAATTGGATTTTGAAAATTTTGTTTATACACCACAAACTATTAGCCACCTTTCTTGTAAAGCGATTGTTTCCGGGTACACATATTTATTACTGTACGAACAGATTATTCGATTGGATTTAAAAGGAACACTCACACAGACACTAAATACAATTGGTTTGGTTAACAAAAAGTCTAGTTTGATATCATCATTTACCACTTTATGCTTTTTTGATATTTGATCTTGTATACGCTTACAAATACAAATAGATAAACAAACATATGTGTAAAATTTACGGAATGTTTATTTAGCTAATGCCGCATACATATATATAGAGAGCTGATATGAAATCATTTTTTAGTGTTTTTTTATTGCTTAACACGCTTTTAATATTGTGATTATTTTTAATGTTGTTATGAATGATTTGCGATATGTTTTATTTATAGTTTACTCTAATGGTCTATAATTTTAGACAAAGTTCGGTGCACGCTGTAAAGCGTGGAATTTGGCTCCGTATAATCCAGAAGCACCACCATGTTTACGTCTACGACTAGAAGAGACTTTAAAGCCGCCACCGAAAGAGAATAACGGTCACGTAATAGATAAGAAAAGCATCGAAAGGTTATATATATATATACATATATTACATAATTTGCATAATGACCACATACGTATATACGTTTTCATATACATATATGTATATTTACATACATACATGCATGCATACACTCACATACAAGTTTGCTGTATAGTATAAACGGCGGCATTCGTGAACACAAGAGAACAGAAGGTATACGACAAGGCTCCATCATAAGTCCCCTCCTGTGGAACCTCAAGTATAACAGTTTGCTCAACACGGGGCTTCCTAAAGGGCCGAAACTGATAGGTAATGCGGATGACGTCGCCCTGGTTATACAGCAAACGTCGACTTCGCTAATAGAAATCGTAACGAACGATAACCTAAGCCGAATAAGTAGCTGGTTACAAAAGTCCAAACTAAAACTTGCCGAAGGAACAAGTGAAGCCATGCTGGGGACGGATAGAAGAGTATTCGACGAGCCAAAAGGAGTTGAGATGGTAGGAACAACATCGATTTCAGATATCTTGGATATCTTGGAGTGCAATTAGATACGAAATTAGCATTTGCGGAACGGATTAAGAGCGTTACGGATGAAGTCGTGGCAACCGCAATCATTCTGTGCAAAATTATGCTAAACCGCACCAAAACAGGTCAGGCGTAAACCTATATGCGCCTGACCCCACGTGCAAGTGATGTTTGCAAGGTAAATACCCCATACGAAAGTCAGAAGCGGTTCAAAGGCTGTATATGCCGAGGGTTATAATAGCCTACCGCGCGGTCTGAACTTCAAATGCAGCAAACCCGGCAAGCATCGAGCAGCTGCTTAAGGAGCAACTCTATATCTAAAACGCAAAGAAGGAAACAAGAACATTGGAAGAAGTTTACACCGGCGTCCGCAAAATTATTCTGCCGAATAGCTGACAGAATATGTTACTGGAATGGCAACAACGATGGGAAAATGACATAAAAATAGGGTGGACTTACAGCCTCATCATAAATCTTGAACAATGGATGAGGAGAAAACACGAAGGAGTCAATTTTTTCCTAACGTAAGCTTTGACTGGTCACGAAGATTACCCGAGTTATACCCGCCGCTTCAACCTACAAGCGGGTAACGCATGCGACCTGTGCCAAAGCATGAGCGATCGCGCGCAGCACAGTGTTTGAAATTGCACCGTGCAATCTACTAGCAATTATGATAAGAGATACCGAAAGTTAGGAAGGAACTGTTTGTCGTGGCAATTACGCTGTGTGACAAAGTACTGAATAAAATCAAGCGAAGACGGCGTCAGCACCCTTTGTCTTATTCGAGGACGGGGTATGCAGGATGGTTCTGCACGACTATCGTAGAAGCACTAGATGCCCGTGTGCTGCCACTACGTCCATTAGAAAAAACAACGAATATAGACATACATACATACACACACATGTACATATATATATATATACTTATGCACATAATAAATATATTTATATATCTATGTATTTATATTCATAAAGATGTACATATACGTATCCATTTATACATTGATATACCTATATATATATATATATGCGTATGTATAGGTATATCATTCAGATACTCATATACATATATATCTACCCATACGTATATATATAAGTTGATATTTTTTTTTGTTATAGCTGGCTAACGCAAAATGCTGATATGCGAATTAACGATGTATGTTTAATTGTTAATATGAGTACAATTATTGGTTTGGCTGATTTAGCGGAAGATGAAATCATTGCCTCGAACATTTTGCCTTTAAATGTACGTAAAAAGCGTGGAAATCGCAAATTCTTTCCATTATATTTTTAAAAAATTTTTCATTTTATTTAGATAACATTAGAAAATGTACGCATCAACTTAATTGAAGATCGTCCACCAGTTAATATTACCTCACCAGGTCCAGTACCTCTTAATTTAGCCATAGGTCGCATGCATGTCAAACGTGACAAGAACGGCATTTTACATATACAGCCAATAGGTATTTAATATCATAGTATCAAAATGATTTCAATATAAAATTTTTGATTGTTACCAGACGATGAGAAATTGTTTGCTTCGTTTTCAATTCACATCCGAGATTCGACTAAATGTATATATTTTTGAAACATGATAGATTATAGATTGATTTAAGGCTGCCTGTTAGCGAGATACGAAGAAAAATGGGGACAATTTGTTAGAAGAAAGAATTATTTAAAAAAAATGAGAAACAATGAAAATTCGATACAAGTTAGTCAGTTTTCAATATCAATCTACTTTAACCTACCAACGACTTGAAAATTTCTGACGCCTTTGCCAAATATGATACCAACATTTTAATCTTTGTAACCGTAAGCAGACACTCATAAGGACGGACGGACATGCTTAGATCAATGAACAGTTTAATGTTGAGTAATAATACGAAGATTGCATCGAAAGCATAGATTGCGGTTTTCTTTTCGTCGCTGCAAACGTCTTGACAAAAGAAGTATACCTTCATCCTTCGACAATTGGTAGAAAGTTACCCTGACAAATTTTGCATCCAAAGAGGAATCAGTTAAGTAATTAGAAGATACATATACAAACATTTTAACGGAATTTCTGAGTCAGTGCAGAAACATTCAATATGCTCTTATACAATTTATGTGATTCACTTAAATGAATGTATATCTCGGAAACAAACGCTTCATCTTGCAAAAATTTCAAAATTTCATATGAATGTTTATACGAATGGTATGAAAATGGTCTGCGCACATGATTATGATTATGTTATAAATAAATAAAAAAAAAACCGACTGCTTTTAAGCAGTGGATATTGAAATGACCTAAAGACTAATATGCACTTTTATTGTTTACATTAATGCAACCTTCTTTTTGTATACAGAAACAAATTTGAATGAAATGGCTGCTTCGAGCTATCCTTTAACGGCGGCGCTTTTTAAACAGCCGGATACCATACAACGAGAACGTGAACGGGATCGTGAACTCTTGTCCCTACAATTGATTATGCAACAAATTAAGTTGGAAAATGATAATTTACGCAAGCAGTTACAAAATGCCAAAGACAATTCCGAGAATTATCGGTAATTCCACTAAAATATACAGCCAGTTTTATACCCATCATATGACAGCATAAAGAAATTGCTCTTTATGTTTTTATGAGATAGCTTTTAGGTCGTTAATGACAATGCATGTGAAAGTCAGCAACCGAAGTCGCACATCATATTGCAGAGACTTTTGGAGAAATTTCGTCATGAAATATTGAAGTGCGCTCTCTATCCACAAACTTGATCAACTTCCTTTAAGTAAAAGTATGTGGGCCCGTCGTGATTTTGTCCAAAGCTTTACTAAGCTGAGTAACCAGTTAGAAAACAAGCCATCCTACGTATTTTTAGAGACCAGGGTTTTACCAGGGTCACGCCATAATATTCAAGCAGGCATTCGTATTCATAGGAGCAGATCATGACGAAATGTATTTTTATGTATGTAAGCTAATTGAACGCTGCTTGCAGGTAAAGTGCTCCTGTTTAGTTTCTGGGATTGACTTACTCTGTCCAATTTCTATCTGAAACTTTGCGAAATCACTCCATTCCCATAGCGGTTGATAACACGATTGAGCGAAAAACCTTCGCTGAAAATTCACTATATCTGATTGCAAAAGAAAAGTAAAAATTTGCCGAGAAAAAGAGCTGGCTTTTAACTACTCTCATATTGTTTCAACGGTCCATCTATTACGTCTATACTTAATGGAACAAACTTTTTTCATAGACGCCTTCCCTATAACTCGAATTAGACTTCACCAACTTATCATACGTGTTACGAGATGACAGATAATCATCCAACGAAATAGTGCATTTGCACAAAATGACGCGTATCAATAGTTTCAATACAATACAATATAATAGTTCCGTAATGTGGCATGACGCTAACATTTCTACAATGAAGCAAGTATTCTCACTTTAGAACTTCGCACGCTCAGTATCACAGAAAGTCTACGCAAGTATGTATTGTCCAATGGCATGGGTAGAAATATAAATTTAGTCATATCCGTCGATTTAATAATTGTAATCATGAGTGTAATAAACAAGTGTCGTAAACAATTTAATTTGACTAAAGCAATAACGGGTTTCGAATTTTTCTTTTAAACATTTACTAAAGCGAGAAGTCTTCGTCTGTTAAAGCTACGCCCACAAACCTTTGTGCTAAAAACGGGAACTAATAGGAGCAGCTTCATACAACAAATAAGAAACTTGTCCTCACCCTTGATCTTTAAATATCCGTAAAATTGGTAACCCTGCAAACCACACATCCCTAGCATGTTCCTCTTGCTGCCCTTTCAAACATTTCTACACTTTAAACACTACCACTGTATACTCTAAGCGACTTCGCTTAATACGGATTTTCGTATAAGGACTCCTCAAAATATAACATCACATGGGAAGTGGTCGCAAAAGTGGTCCGATCCGAAACAATTGCAATAAAGTTCGTCCTTGGGACAAAAACACTTCGGTGAACTAAATTTCTTCAAAATATCTGAAAAATATGCGACCTGAAGATTGAGTACGAGAATACAAAGCGGACAAACGGGGGACAACCTTGTAATGATCCAAAAAGTTATTCTGAATCGATCCATACAATAAAAGATGGGTCCGTCTCAAGTTCTTCTGAATGTTGTATACATCTACACAGACTTAATATACCTTGCACAGGATATTAAAAGGTAATCGAACAAGTGTTGGGTATAGAATTGAGGTATTCGGTCTAAAGCGAATATAATACTTATTAATTTTTATTTGATATATATTGTTTTTCTTTTCCAGGCAAAAAACTAAGCAAGAATCTGATACTTTACGTTCCTATTTAAAAGCAGCTCAAGATGAGATAAACATGTTGGTGGAAGAGAACAAAGCTTTGGTAGACAACATACGTTCCTTAAAGGTTTGTAGAAAGTTTACGAATAATTGCTTTTTTTAAAAGCTTAAAGAGAATGTATATGTGTTTTTTCTTTTTTTCAATATTTTACTATCAAAAAAAAAAAAAAAAAAAACAAAATTTTTACTTTGCTACACTGATCTTCTTGTTTTAATTTGATATATTTCCCTCTCTACCGTTTTTTACAATATCAACTAAATTTTATTATTTCTGTTTTCATTTACACACTATAAAGTCTGAAGTTAACACACAACACGGGACTAAAGGTTCGAGGCCTTGCTTTTCCTTTTTAATAATAAAAAAAAAAAAATGCAAATTTTTAAAATCACTTTTTGCTGATACTACACACATCAATCACAGACTTTGGAATTTTTTATTATTAACATTTTCTCACGCACCGCAATTTATTTTTGATCAATACAACGTCGTTTATCGAAAGTCCTTCAACACGCTTTTCTCGCTAATCACTCACTAATCAATTGTTTGATGATAGTTTAAGTGTATTAGCGATAATTATAAAAAAAGTTTTTTATTTTATTTTATTTAATATTTAGCTCCAAGAGACTACTTTGAATGTGACAAAGAAAACTGAAGGCAACAACAGGTAGCACAACTGCATGGATTGCATACAATGCTGCGGAGAAAATAACAATCCATAATCGACCTCGTTTTTGTACTACCATAACTACTACACACTACCATGTATTAAATCCATATAAAATATTCCATATATTGTAAATAATTTAAAAAAGCTATTCATCATTTTTCATTTATTTTTATTTTTTTTTATTTGATTTTTGCTACAAACATATATACATATATATATATATTTTCTTAAAACTTGTCCTTAGTAACTTATCTTCCTAATAATTATATTTTTAATTAATCATATTTATGTTATAAGAAGGCAATATACTGTAAAAGTTTATTTAGATACCAATCAATTGTCGATTTGAATCAAATTCAGCCAGATCGAGGAGAGATTGTATTGAAATTATAGCTATCCCTGACGATGATTTGGTGGATAATATCGCGCCATTATTTCTCTTGAAAACACATCCGTTCGACTTGCACTTAAATCGTGAATCAATAATAGGTCCACCGGAAAGCTCGACTCGTTTTTATAATAAAACAAAATCCCAGTTTCCGAGTATGGTCTGCATTGATTTCTTGAGCTGAATTGAGTCTTTCTGGTAGCGTGATACTCTGACACGATTTTGACATTATTGTCGTCGATCAGAGAGGCTTACCAAAAACGTCAAAATAACTTATTTGAAATTTTTCGAACCATCTTCTGAATGCTTATCAGAAACCGTACCTTCGCCAAAGACTTTCACGCCTCGGCAGCATTTCTTACTTGTTGGAATTCGTACAAAATGCAGTGGCGTAAATACACTTTATTAGCAGCCATGGTTACCTCGCTCGCGTCCCACTTATTGCTAACATGAATCATTTTCGTTTTAGTTCGTGTGCTAGCACCTTATATATACATTCAGCGACGGGAAGATGGAGACAAATATGCCTCAAACGAGCATGTGCATACTTATTGACAGAATTTTCCGGTGGACTTAATATAAGCATTCGATCGTTGTTTCTACTTAAAAATGAAGCGAATAATATAAGGTGAAGGAACATTTTGGTACAAACAATTTAAGCTTCTGGGTACTGTTACGTTTTTTTTTATAATTTTCCTTTTTTTTATTGATCACAACGGGCGACATTTTTCCCTTACTTTTGTGTGCAGACGAGCGAAATGTGGCTATGCTGCATTCTCGACCTCTAATTTATCCAAAAAAAAAAAAAAAAAAGGGAGAAGTAAACTACGTCTGGTCAATGGGATTCGATTCTAACTTTGCTGAAATTACAAGTTTTTGAGTTTCAGGATTCATCGCCTTTGAAGGCAATGGAGTAGACTTGGAATAAGAGATTTAAAAACGCAGAAAATTAAAATGGTCTTACTTTTTGGACATAGTAGTATAGGATGAAATGAAGATTCCATGCTTAGTTTCAGTTGAAATTATGAAAATGATCGAAATCACTGTAATCACCTTCCGTGTATACCTACTATTACTAGTTTTCATCAATTCATCATTTTTTCTCTTTTTTTCTTTGGGTATATAAAGGCTTCTTGAGCCAACCTTTTATTTACAAGGCATAATCTCTACAGCGTCCTTCTTTAAGAGTTCCCGTTGTTGACTTTAAGTTTTATATGATTCTTTGTGAGGCTATGCGCTTTACCAGAGAAACCATAACTGTTAATTTATTAGAAAACAAAGACGCAAACCGATCACCCTGCCCCTAGAAAGGGCAGTTAGTCAATAGATTCTGGTCAGAACTTTATGCACCGTCGCAATAATTTTTCGATTCATCAGTGTTTAGTTAAAAGAACACTGCGAAGTCCATACGTTCGTCACTAGGATAAGTTAACACTATCTCACGTGAAGTTACTTCATATACGACGAAATTGTAATAATAGTTTTTTGCAATATTTGCAAATTTTTGTAAAAAATATTTGTTAAAATGTTCGATTTCTCACGATTTCACCATAAAGAACAGTAGTGACATAATATTGGTTGAGTGAAGTAAATGAAAAAGTAGCGTCCCTTTGTAATGATTATATACACATCATTTAGATTAATAAAGTTTTATTTACACTCAATAACGAGCTTGCAAATAATATTTTAAATTCATATTTTTCAGGAATATATTACAATTTATGTACAAACAAAGAAAAAAGTTTCTACATTGTGGCACTGTAGATTCATTGATTTTTTTTTTTTTTTTTTTTTTTTCTTAACAAGACTGAAGAGATTTTATATATAAGTTAAATGGTATTTCTGTTACGAAATTTAAAGTTCAAATTTAAAAAATAGAAAAAAAAAACTTAGAACAAAATTCTACTTTGTCAGGCCATAAATTACGCTACAACATTACAAAATATATTCATATCATGGAAAAGTTGATTTAAGAAGATCTTAAGATAAATATAAAAACAAACAAATTTTTGAGATAAGTAAAATTTATTAGAAACATAAAGAGGGGAAGAATCTTATATCTGAGCTGGATCGAATCTTTTGATATTCACCAGTTGATTAATTTTATTACTTTTTTAATGCAAACAGAGAGGCGTGAAAGTTCATTGTAACATAATACATTGTTAACAGTGTAAGAGAAATGATTCTTGAAATGATTTCTTTTGAAAATACAGGAATTGATGTTTCATTCAGAAACATTAAGTGGTTCGTATTGGCAGTTCATACACAGGCATGACAAACGCATTTATACATTGTATTGTTGTGTGGTCAATTCGTAGCGCGAGCTGAGAGATCTATTGTACACGCACACGGGTGTACTTTGAGTCGAAGCATCACACTGTCTCGGCCGTTACGACGTGTTGCCACACACCGGGCGTCCGACTTTGCACATGGTCGCATTCGCACAGGATGTGACGGGACGTTTCACTCATCGTTACCTTTACACGTTTAACAAATTCGAGAAGATTGAAGAGTAACATAGTTAACACAAATTACTTGAAATGCATAAGATGGAGTTTTCAACTCGTGAAGCGACCATATAATGAGTATAAATGATTCCCTTACCTTACCCTAATGTGTCTTATTTTATTTAGTGTATTCCTGTTAAATTTCAAATTGACATCTGCCGAGGCTTCTTGATGGCTCTTATCGGTGTGTTGCGGATGGCTCTCATTCCCTTGCAAACATCAAACAGGAGAGATAAGCACCTGTTTAACAAATTTTTAAAATTTTGTCTGCGTGAAATATGCAAAGGGAAAAGAAGGTAGTAATTATATTGAAGAAATTTTATTGCTAACTTATGCTCCACCTGAATTTTATACAGTATTTGAAGATTAGGAAATTTTTTTAAATATTTGAATAAGTGCGGATGCTTTAAAGATGCTTCCAAGCTCCTGACTGCGGTCTGTTATCACAATTCCGGATTGCAGTTGCAAATCTTTGTTCCTTCAATGATTGCAAAGTTCATCAATAGCATTTTTACGCCTGTAGCCTAAGTTAAATCGACCGTCGTTAATCGAAAAACTGTGTTCAAAAAGCAAACTATAGGGGTAGTCAACGCTATCCGAAATTGGAAGTTTAGACTTCCGGAAGACAATTAACGACTAACGATTGTATGATCATGGCCAAATCATAAAATGACAAACTATTGAATATTATCATTACTGCACCAATTTGAAAATCATCTTCTTGTTTCAACCTTTTTGTGGATGCAATCTTTCAAGTGGTTCGTCCGTCTTCCTGGTTAGGTTAATTGGATGTTTAAACTACGTTGTTTTGTCGAAGTATTTAGAATTCATGGTTCGTTCTTATGAAGTAGGGAAGTTATTATTAACGATAATTGCTTTATGCATGGTTTGCCATTTATGCCTATGCACTTTCTGTATGTGTACGTAGAGCAAGTCGACCCGGGATCTGCCAACCAAGCCCGACCTTTTGCATCGCTTACAGTTAACCGTTTGGACGTTATGACAGATTCCGAAAACCTATCATTTCTCTATTATGATTGATATGGGGGAAAAAAATAGGAAACCACATAATATTGAATAAGAAATAATCATAACAACTACACTCTATTGTGAGTTCATCCGAAATAAAATCAGGCTTTTAATATTTTTATCATTAATTAAAACGAATTTTATTATCTTCTAATATCTCTTATTAAAACTGAAATCAAAAGTCATTTAATTATAAAAATAAAATTACATTTAGTTATATATAAAGTAAACATTAAAAACATTAAAACTTTGTGTAAAGTTATATCTAAAACCGCTTTAAAATGTGTAAATGATGTATTTATAAAATAAAAAGGATAAAAAATAAAAACGAAATGAAAAAAGAAAATGTTCTTCGTATACATATAGCTACGTGTACACTCAGTAGTTAGTTTTTAAATATTTTATAAAAAAATATGTGAAAATTCTTTCTTATATCAAATCATCAAATCAAATCTGTATTAAATCCATATAGATATACACACAGTAACAGAAACTTTAACTATTTATGAATATTTTTGAGAGAAAATCTTTAACTTCTCTTTCTAAACTGAAGCATAAAAACATTTAATATTAAATAAAATCAAAACATATTGAATTTCAAATTTTAAAATACATTTACAAAATATGAATAGAATTAAACAAAAAAGAAAAAGAGAAAAATGTTAAAAAATTTTAAATTGTTGTTGTTCTAAATTTTCATTTAAAATATTTAATCAGGCTAAAAAATTAACAACAAATGTGTATTTATGGTTATAAGTATAAATATAGGAGCACATATACAACACTTATGAATAAAAAAACTTTCATAAAATACATATATTAATTCATTTTTTCGTATCGTTTCGATAAAATATGTTCGATAAAATATTTCGCTCCCTACTCCATACATCACATGTGGTACAAGGGCAAATCAAATTTGTACGAATGTATGCAAGATCCAAAAGGATTTGAGATAGGCCCTGCGCTTACTACAGAGTAATTCTCTGAATCGGTCTAACAATGTCTGTGCTTCTGCCAATCTGGTTTTTTTGTGTTCAACCTACAGGCTGCCGGTTGCAAGATATTTTAATGCACCGACATGTGTTGATTCAAAGACAAACACTATTAAAAATGATTCGGATCGTATGTAAGGCCTTATTTTGAAAAGTCGATTAATAAGCCGAGGGTGTTCACCTCTAAACCTGCCACACTGTAGTGTTGCTACTTGTCTCATTCCATGACAATTTTCTAAAGCGCAGGGATCCCTTTGGTGACAGACAACAAGCAGAGAGGGACAGGCTTGGAAAACACGTAACAACAACTTGTATACATCTTTTTGATCCTTGTATAGTAATAGCCCTTCTTTTGGTAAATCAAATCTTTTTCACAAATTTTTCCCGAGAATTTATTCATTATCTACAAGTTGGTTGCGAAAAATGTAAAGGAGAACAGGCTTTATATCCTAATGCAGGCTTTCGTAAACACTGGTTTTTTCCTTTCCAATCTTGACACTGATCGAGTTACCAAAAAAAATGATTTTTTATACTGGTCTTGGTGTCAATTGTCTGGCGCTACATTTGCGGAAAGGGTTACTCAAACCTCGCACATTTTTTAATGGGAGAAAGCAGTTTTTACTTGTAGGCATGTTTTTCTCTTGCACAACTTAGCAAATAAATAAATTGTGTCGCTTAAAATTTCAATGTGCAGGATTTTTAAAATTTTTTTTAAACTTATTTGACCTATTTTTTCGCTTAAAGGGAAGCTTAAATAGAAGAAAACAAGAACCATTTGGCTAAACTTATTTTTATTTCTTAGTTTATTACAATTCGCGTTCTAATCCCGTGTGCTGCCCATTGTTAAGAAAAAATGAATTCTCAATGTCGTGGCGTTCGCCAGATTCAACACGCTTCGGTTATCATACCCACTCACCATTCCCAGACCTTTGTTCTAACAACAGTATGAAGGGATTTGTTCAGAAAAACGTGATCCGTCGCTAATTGTCACCAATTTGGCTATATGGAAAATCCGACTGATCTATCATCTTGCGTTGTCGGCGGAACGAGAAAAAGAATATTAGCATAAGTGTGTATATATGTGTGTCTATGTATTGAAAATTTCACCTTTGCTGATTGCACAACATGTTATGTTATCGTCAGCGTAGTTCGTGCGATTACCTTTGCGTATCAAAAACAGGGAACAGTAATGTTGTGTTAATTGAAAAACTTGAACTGTAACACGAAGTGATTTTTTGATTCGAAAATCCTAATTCTTGACCAACATGGAGGAGTAAGTACACTATGTGTAATTTTAATTTCTATTTGACTGATGGCAACTATTCACTCATATCCTTTTGCGCTTATTCCATTTGAACGAGTTGATAACGTTCCTATAGCACTTTGCCTATGTTATTGGTTTTCCAATAATTTATAAAGCACTTGTGAAAAGTTTTTAATTGAGAAAAAGACAAGGCAAGTTTATTCCTGTAGCCGATTTTTTTCCAAATGTTTTAAATAAATTTTTCTATTACAACATTCTACCAATGTAGAAATCCATACTTAATCTCTACTCAAAGCCAATTTGATAAGGGGTATAACTTTTATGGATGATAGATCGGCCAAAATTGCATCAATATTTTCCAAAGTAACTACTTGCAGAATACTTTCTTTACGGAAGCTTAAGATGATGATGGCAAAAAGCGAAAGTATCTCCAAACTATCAAAGCCGAGAATCTGAAATAAAAAATCTCAAATTAATGATTAACACAAATTGTTTGTTTTCTAAATAATAATCTTTTACTAGATCCCATAGCACCAGCAACTGATCGGGTGGCAGGTGACCACTAAAAGCTCGCATTAACCATTTGAATACCACACGTATCCTAAATTAATAAAAATGATTATCGAATGAATTGAAAACTATTTTATGTCATTTCATATCATTTTTGATCAGCTGACTTAGATGAAAGTGTGTGAATAAAAAGGGAGAATATCAAATTTTTCATCCATTCTTAGGTTTATTCTGAAACGAGCAACATTTCTGTTGTCATATATATAATTATTTTTCAATAAACGTATGTTTTTTTTTTTATGTCCAGGCGAGAAGTAAGAAAGCAAAGTAAGTACACTTAGTCTTATCTGTACATTTTAAAACAAAATCCGAGAATTCTACGGAGGTGTTTCGGTTAAAGATTAAACCTAAGGTTCCTCCTTTACAAAAAAATTTTTGTAAAAAGGTTAAGTAAGTAAGAGTAACATGTGGAGACTTTCAATAAGAATCGTACCATTTCTTGTCAACAACTAACAGTAAATGAACTGAGGAGGAAGAAAACCATTTGTTGTTTTGAAATGTGCTCGACACAATTGTGTGTAAAGTTGTGAATATAAAATCATTCAAATACCCATTGCGGCTTCTATTACAAGTATTAGTTCAATGAATGAAATTCTCAAGCAATTGGTCCACTAAATTTAATGCTAAATGTCATCTCAGGCCGGAATGTAACGAATAAAAATTTCAGATTTGAACTGTGTATTTTGCGTTTGAGATATCTTTGGGAAGATTTACCGCACGTACCTATTTTGCGCCAGAAACGTAAGCAGTTAAATCGGATACTTCTTATGACCATCCCTATATTATGCCTTACTTACTATAGGTCATGGGCCGCTATAGTGGCACTGAATACACTGAAATACACTACACCATCCGACAATTATTCATATAATGACTTTTTGAAGTAAAACATTATAAGGAAAGTGATAGAAAAAGGATTCCGATCCTGACCATTTTTAATGGCGTTCGTCCTTGAACCATAAGTCGATTTTTGCCAAAATATCTCAAAAATTGCGGCCTGTAGCGTTAAACACAAAGTTCGCAGGTAAAAACGAAAGAAAACAAGACGAACGGACGAATAGACAAGCGTGGATAGGTTCACAATGCTGTAGAGTATTCAATGGTCGTCTTTTTCCGACCATATTATTTTTACTTGCTTGAGAATGTATTTGCTCTGATAGGTTTGTTGGAATAATATAGAGTAAGCAATGAAACTTCCTTAGTCTTGTCTTTCAGTGATAGGTGGGTGAGTGTGTGACAGAATACAAGAGGAAGCATATTTCAACCTTTATTTTTTCGGTAGAGGTTAACGTGACAATCGTTTGGCGGAACTTGTATTGTCTGTAAGGCTAAGAAACTGCAAGAAAATTTTTTACTTACGGGTGTATCTGCAATTCCCTGAAATGCGACCATAGCTTAGGCTCGTGACTTTGTAAGAGTTTCTCAAATAGCAAACAAATGCTGACAATACCCTAAACAATAAACGAATACGATTTTTCCAAATATTTATATCATATCTAATAATAGGCTCACTTGCGGATGTGTGTTAATAGTTGTTAGACGATGACAATAGCGGACATAGAAGGCACGAAATGAATAGTACAGATGTATAGGTGAGTCGAACAAGTAACAAAATGGCGCCGCTAAAAGTCAATCGTTTGCGATATTTAAAATTTCTAAATAAAAATAATTTCATTTACTTACCAAACATGCAAATTCCATGAAATGGGACTACTCCGGACGGCGGAGCTTCATAGGTTTTCGGTTTCTGATGATAATTTTCGCCTAAGACCATTTCACCAATTTGCGTGTCACGTGAAAAACATAACATTATCTGATACAAAACATCTTCGAAGACAAAATATTGATCGTCATTAGAGGCGGTTAGTTGTATGTCCTTAAAAACTAGTTTATCCACGATATGATCGGTACTCAAAACATTGCCCTTTAATTTATTCCAATAATCAACGTCCTATTATGAAATGAACGTAAGAACAAAACAAAAAAAAAAAAAACCATAGCTGTAACTTACAAAATCAGTTATGTGACTACCGAGCACATAGGACCACATTGCGCCCCTGTAGGTAGCTGGTATATTACCCTTTTTTAGAATATGCTGACAGAGAGTCGCATGTTTCATGGCCAAGACACGTTCACATTGTATATTTAGATCCCACACAGAATAGTAAGATTCTTCCCGCAGCAAATCATTGTAGTGGGTTCCCTGCATTTATTGTTTTGTATTTCGTTTTAAAATAAAAGGTTAACTTATTATTGTACACTTACCAAGTCACATAGTTTTTTAACCTTTAAAGGTATGTGAGAGAATTCCCATTTCGGTATTTGTCTGCCAACAAAAGAAAAAGTAATAGTTAAGTTCTATGCGGCTTGGACGAAATTTTTTTGTACTGGCCAGCAGCAAATAGTATTCAGGCGGTGATGATTACTGTAATATAGGAGCATCTTTTATATGGACCGTAACATTTAAGGGAACTGCGAACATCAGTCTGAAGTTTAGATGGCGCGCGAAATAGTTCGCCATTTTTCTTAAGCCACGGCTTACGCAAATTATCTTATAGATTTGACACATATATATACCTAGCGATGGGTAATACTCCTAATGAAATTCTTTCTACCATTTTCATGTAATACTTTTTATGATTTTTTAGACAAAATTCCGGTTTCATATTTACATCCGTACCGAGATGAATGTATTACCCCTCGTCGTTTTATAGTGGGTAGCCATAGACTTTTAACTTGTGAAAGCCGACAATTTTATCACAAAAAAGTTCATGTTTTAATAATTCCAGTTCCGCCAATTGGCTGCAATTCAACCTCGCTCTGATCACTCAGATAAGGGAACGATCAAATAAGTATACGTACTGAAAGATACGAATGGGAAGGTAAACTGATTGTTGAATATTATTAAGAAAACTAACGATGGCCACGGAAGCAATAGTTATTGCAATGAGGTATGAATTCGAATAATTTAGAGATTTCATTAAACCGTGTACCCTTCTTTGCTAGAAAGGAATTAGAAAAAGTGAAGAAAGATATTTTCCTCCATAAGAATGCAGAGCACTAAGTTGAACTGAATGATGTTTGTCAGTCTTCTCCTTAAAATTTTGACTGAGTGAATTATTTCTTATTAAATTTTCCTTTAAATTAGAATTGTATGGCATTTTGGTTCTAAAAGATGGGTATAAAGAGGGCAAATAACTGAAAACTTTGCGTATGCGATTTCTAATATGCCGCGACCACCGAAAAAGTCAAATTTAAATTTAAAACAAGCAAAAGCACTATAGTGGGTCAAGGCCGACAATTAAATACCTTACACTACTTTGCTTAATACATTTATTTATTTAATGACTTCCCAAAACAAGGTGTTATATGGGATGCGGTCCTAAGTGGTCCTATTCGAACAATTTTCAGTAGCGCTCGTCCTTGTCCCTTGCGTGTGTGTCCATGCCCAAAAATTCGAGACAGGCGGATGGATCGACAGACTTACATCGATTCCGAAGATGATTCTGAATCGATCGGCATTATAAAAGCTGGGTCTACCCCAAATCCTTTTGAGCCTTGCATACTTATACACATGACAAGTGGTGTGGTGTACAAAATATCTTACACGAGGTCGTCTTCTTGTTCTTCCGGAATGGGAGGTCCTTTCATCGACAGCAATACGTCTAACAAATCCTTGGGCGCATATACCGGACGATAACAGGCAAGATCTTGAATTATTTGAATTGGTATAAATTTTTATCTCCTCATTTATAGCGTGATGTGTGTTTGTGTCTGCCTTTACCTATAGCATAATTGCTTAACTCGTCCCATTTAGCAAGTAGTTCATCACGATCCGAAGAGGTTCTGGGTTGCCCTTGCGCGTATACTTTCAACTCGGCACACATGGTATGAAGGCTTTTACGTACTCTCCGATCCCATTGCGCTCCAGCACGTCTTAAGTAAGCCAGAGGATCGACCTGGAGTTTGCAAAAATCATTACGTAATCATTTCAATTGATTATTTTTGAATGTATGTACCTGAGGTTGTGTTTGCTCCGTATCGAATACGCGATCTATTTTCAAATTAGTACGAATTAATTGAAATATTAAATTGCGTATTTCCGTCTCCAAGCCCGATTCACGTATGGCCTCCTCGAGACTTTGTCGCATATCATTTTTATCCACATTTGGATTGCACGCCAATTTCTAATTAAAAATAGTTTTTATTAACCGAAATTTTAATTTATAACAAAGCCTTCTCTTCTGTTCACCTGCACGTTTTTAAACAAGTCCGTGTAATCATTTAAGGACTTAATAGCGTTTATCAGCTTCGACGCCATTTTATGTATGCTGGTATCTTTTAATTCTTCCATACTGACGCGCGAATTGTTTTCACATTCACGTATGCACTCTTTTCTTCCGCCAAAATTTTATTTTCTATATTTATTTATTTAAATTGCGACACACTTTCAATTTAGAGAACGCGTTTATTGTAAAAAAATACTCGATTATTATTGAATAAAAAAAATAATTATACAATTTAAAAAAAAAATTCTAAAAAAACTATGATGTTTTCTGTATGATGTAAAACAAATTTTGAAAAATTCACCTTTGTTTTGAATTCATTAGAGAAAAGCTATTATCGATAAAACTTTCTTTAAGCTACGAACTAAACAACATTAGAAACTTCGATACACAGTGGAGTGCGATTTTAAGCGATGTTCGCGTTTCACGAGATGAACACATAACCTGACAATAAGCTTAATGGATTCTCAACACACAAATTCGAGGATTTGCAGTTTGGAAAATACATTAACTTCGGCATTGATTTTTTTTGAACGTCTGTAGTTACTCTAATATCGTAGGAGATGCATTCGAGCCATTTTCATTATCACGCATATTGCAACTGCGGGAATTGTTCTCTTTACTTCCAAAGAACTATCGTAACTGGTACTATTGGGTCTTACGGCCTCGTCACCTGACAATGCCATCTTATTTTTATATTTAACGCAACAGTTTGCGTTGGTATACTGAGCTCTGCACGAGAGCTCTGCACGTTTTCTGAGGTTTCGCATGGTTTCTGTCCGAAGAAATGCCATTTAAAAGAAGCAGGAAGAGCAATAGATGTATTGCAATATCTAAAGCCGAAGTAAACATGATGTAGATCGATAGATTTAGATCGCCTCCGTCTGCAGACATCCGCTACCGGCAGTAAGTTTGGCGCAATACCTCATAAATCAAGATATCGTTGTTTTTCTGTATGGTCACGTTCAGCTGCATATGAGAAAACTTGCTCAAGAAATGTTAGCAGCATCGAACTGGAACGTGCTACACTTCTCGCTTCATTTATGAGACCACTACCGCTTTTGATTAACGGTGTTTTCAATCGCTGACTAACTGTCTTTTCGGACTTGGTTTTCACTCTAATAATGATCGTTAGAAACAAATGGTTCTTTTTTTTTGGGATAAAACCTAAAATGCATCGCTACGTAATCTCTTTCAGGTCGTCTACATAAAATCAGACTTTACTGTATTGTGTGGAGCTTTTCATGCATTCAAATAGTGGTTGAAAAAACTATCAAGAGGATATTCTTATAGAAAATAAATGTTAGTTAAAATAGTAAAAAGGAATATTGTTTTGCAAAAAAAATTTACATTTGCAGTTGTGGGAGTTACCATAAATGCAATGTTTTTCCCGAATGTCTATTAGTTGAAACGTCAAACGGGTTCGTTATCAACAAGGAACCGATTGAATTTAAATCGAAAGTTGTTCTCTCTTTCTCATCCTGCATCAATTCACCTTAGCACTTAGAGGCAGCATCAGTGGACTGCTGAAGCAAGGAATGGGATGACCTCCCAAACGCAAGAGAAAGAATTAGTTATTGGTCTTTTGTTAGTAGTACACAAAATTTATGAAGAGACTTAGCTGCTCTTGGATCTTAATCTGAAGGCAATAAACAATTAAAGCTTAAAATAAACATTTTGATTTTTGAAAAAAAGCTTTCACAATCGTTATGGTAACTTCGTTCAATAGCAAATCCATCTATTGCTAAGATGACTGGACTGTAGTGCATTCAAGAAGAAGCTTTTATGACGAAGAAGTTTTGCAAAAGTACGAATATGGCAACACTGAATGGTTATGGTCAAAAAAACTTCTGAAAGTTTCTATCGAATTAGAAGTCCGTCGTTTAAACCTACTTTTACGATAGCAGGGCTTAATGCCTTGTCTTTATTTCAATTATGAAGTAGGCGTTTTCTTCTCAACGTATGCAGAGTAATATTGCTTAAATTATTTGCAGGAAGTGTTACTGTTGCTTCAATGTCCCGATAAAGTGTACTTCGTTTAAGGAACATAAGTACTTGGCCTACAAACTCAAACTGAGTTCACCGCAATATGAACTACATACCTTTTCTATTGTTATATAGAGTCCTTTCAGTCAATTAGTACTTTCTCTGCGTTTTGAAAATTCTCTAAATTGTTGACTGTGGATCTTAGACTTTCTGCCCTTACAAGGGTTTGCTTTTCGTGATAACCCCTATATACGTTGGGATCCAAAAACAAAAATCTATGTTAATGTCCCTTATGAACTAATGCTCATTATAAAGTGTTAAGTATTAACCTTGTTTCTGATGTGCTTACTATTCGTGAGAAATCTGATATGGAGGGGAATGCAAGATGTAGACTCTCGTGATTCAAATTTGATTTACTTAATTACTATATTGAACAAAGTTTCATCATAACATATTAACAATCAGGGCTTTTTGGTATATAAAGATTCGTATTTCGTGAGAATCTGTATATGCGGTGGTATTCAAAAAATAGACCTAAGTAGATCCAAATTCGACATGGTTAACTTGTGATTTCGCTATTAAGAACCAATTCTCACCATGAGTAAGATGTTATATGCGAAGGTGTTCAAAAAATTGCTCATCGAGTTTTGTCGAAAAATTTTCAAAATATCAATTTTTGAGAGGTCGATATATGGGGAGTGGTCGAACATGTGCATTGATCCGAATTATTTTTAATAGTGCTCGTCCTTGAGTCAGACCATTTCACTGTAACAAATTTTATCAAAATATCTCGGAAATTGTGACCTATAGGTTGAAGCAGCTCATACGTGGGCACGGGTCAGATGGACAAAAGGATGACTCTGAATCAATCGGTACAACAAAAGGTGGGTCCATCTTGGTGTCTTCCGAGCGTTACGTACATCCGCACAAACTCAATACAATTTGTACGGCAAATGCAATAAAGTAGAAAGATTTTTGAAAACTTTGTAGAGATAAGAGAAAAATTAATCTTAATGATTTATGAAATCATTATATAATTTTGATGACAGAATCATGATATTTTTTTCTATTTTTATGGATAACAGACTTAGATCACTTTCAAAATAAACTAATGATTTATCGATTTCGTTTTTATAAATACGGTTAGGAGCTTATCTGTTGCGTTGGCGTCAATAAAAATATTTTTGCGACACTTCTCTCTGTTATTTTTAAAAATATTTATATTTATTTTTAAATTACCATAAATTGTAATTGCAAATGCTATAATCGGTCAAGTGCTATTATTTAATATATAAAACTGTAAGGCAAGTAAACATAAAACTATGCCTGTTCAATGCAGCAGATGGTTATCGGAAGTTTTCGGATTTCATTTCTTTGTTAGTGTATTCTTGTTATTTAATGATCAGATGCAGTAATATTTTTGCGTATGAAGAAGTAATTAATAAAGTAATTTATTGCTACATAAATAAAAAATTTGAAAATTTTATAAAATACTATACGTGGAAAAGTATTGAGAGCAAATAGTGCGAACAAGTCGAGCTGGACCCTAAGCAATTTAATGCAAATAAGCGGCAACAACTTTTTTTAATTAACCCTGGAACTACTGAGTACGTCATTTTGATTCTGTTCAATTTTCGATCTTTAAAAAAAGTGGCTACAAGTCTTGTAACGTGAACTCGTATGAAAAGATCTTCCAACACCTACAATTATCCCCTTTCAGAGCTACTCTAGTTGCTGGGGTACCGATAATGTACACCCATTTCTATCAAAAGGGATCATTTGATTCCTCTCATTTTCTCGAATGATCGCAAGAAAAAAGAACATATTCCTTCATTGATTAGAAATGTAAGGATAAAACTTGGTTTATATCCATGCTCCTAGCATAAAAGAAACTCAAAGAGCCTCGGGAAAATTTTGAAATTTCTTTTATTTTTGCATCTATAACTTTCGACCTCGTAAAGAGGTTTTCGATTACATGTGACCTAAATGTGCGTTAGCATCACCTTCACGTTCACTTCAAAAACGATTGCGACCGATTTAAAAATTATTTCCATCGATGCACATTAGGATATACTTGAAAAACAATTGGAATTAAAATTTTATCGTTAATTGTGGACTTGCTACCCTTGGGTAGCGGGTTTTCCGAAATATCTTCAAAGGATAATAACTTTTGACGAGAATGTAAAGAAATCGGGGGTTTTTGTCGAGGTTGCCTTAGTTTCCACTCTATCCTGGGACAACAATTCGACTAAAAATTTCGTTAACAACATATATACAGATCTTTCCTTTGGCGACTTAGATCGATGCTTAAATCAAATAAAAAAACACTTTTGATTTTAGTAAATTTAGTAAAGGTTAACAGTTAATCTTAAGTATGAGATTTTTATTAATTCATAATAAACCCGCCAACTGTTCATCTGATGTCTGTTTATGAAATTTTGGACTTAATCTGCGGGTAGCAAATTGTTGCTTCAGTTCTTAGAGACCCACTTAAAGTAAGCCTTTATACTATATTACCTGAGCTTCAATATTTCACTGTGAAAATTTGTCTGTTGTTCCATAATAGTAGTTTCACATAAAAATTAGCTGTGTAATATTTGGATCACGTGGACAACAACTTTTTTTGACTCCACGTCGGGTAAGGGCTTTCATGAAGTGTTTATATGACAAAATGTCGCATTTGGTCGTCAAAGCGCTGCGCAAATAGGAAACGCTCCCTGACTCATTGGGCATATGAAAAAAAAAAATGTAGTAAATTTGGATTACGTACATCTATTTTCTTTATATAAGGGATCTAATGAAAAATAAGCTTTTATATGATAAGGAGATCTAATCTGTAGTATTTTTTGATGAAAAATTATTTGAGTATAATAATGTCTGCGAAAAGGAAATTATTGCAAAATACAAATCAATTCACCCCATCCTTTAGATTCGGTTCCATGTAAGGTTTCTCATGACATAATTTTTGCTCCATTATCCCGAATATTAATGAGTGATTAAATCAGGCCAAGTTGTGTACGGTGTTTCTTGTTTTAGTTTTAAATGGATACAAAGATTGTTTTGAATCAACAATTCGCGTGTGGATCATATTCATTCTTAGACTTGATCTGTGGACCAAAATCATATATGACAAGTTTCTGTTTTATATATCAGTTTTTACTGACGAAGGACTTTCAGTGTCAGATGATGGGCGGACGCGCGAGTAAACATCGTTAGCTCAATTCGAAATATTTCCCTCCGATAAAGATAAAAATGTGTCAAGGATAAAATATTTTCGGGATTTTTGCAAATTTTTGCCTAATGTTGACGTGGTACCGTAAGTTTTTTCCATTTTCTCTCTTTTCAAAGCCTGGTCCGGAGAATTGATTCAAAGTTAAAAATTGGAGCTTTCTATCTAGATTAAGAGATGTTTGGAAATATCAGGCGAATAAATGAAATCCGTACAGACGGACATGTACTCTATTAATTTCATGCCTGTGCAAGTCCCCAGTGAAGTCGAGCGGTGTAGACGTTTTGCCTCTATGAGCTGTCACAAAAGGAAGGACTACATTATTAGTACAACCAATCTGTAAGTAAGTAAAGTAAAAGTAAGTATGTAATGAACGCAAGCGGCACATCGAAGATGAACTTAATGCCAAAACGTGAAAATACGAACCAAATATTATTGTTATTGTTTTTCAAAAGCAGGCTAATCGTTAATTATTTAAATAAACTGATTGAAAGTAAAATTTAAATGCAAATGAAAGTGTAATAAAAACGAGAGAGAAATTGTACACGGCTAAGACAGAGATATTTGATGTCTGTCGCTATTAGTTTTTGTAGCTTTGGATGAACACTTTCCGATAGTAAAAATTGCCAGCTAGTGTGTGGGCAGTTTATTCTACGTCATAAAAATGCTGCTTAAAGCTTCCCGATGGAAAATTGTAATAGGAGTTTAATTAGAATGGTTGGCTCTTACTGCTGGCTTGAAGATATCGCAGCAAAACCATTACCCTGCCATCCTTCGTTAGTTCATGGAAACATTCATCCAACAATAGAAGAAACATTTACCAGATACATTCGCCTCACTCAATACATAAAATCTTATTTATGAATATAAGAAATATGTCATTACGCTAATATGCACACCCACTTCTCACTGCGTTTGTTTACAGCGTAAGCATATTTATAATATAGAAAAATAATGCATGCATCCATTAATGTTGACCAAAAGTTGTTGACCCATTTTCTCTTTTAACTGCAAGTAGGAGTATAATTGTATGGAAAGAAAATCAACTTGGAAGGCTGAGAAACTAAATGAATTTTCTTTGTAGCATAGTTTCATAACCAATAAAAGCATTGTCGTTAAAAGGTTTATATGTATATTCATGTATTATGATGTACTGTTAAATTGAGATGTAGAAATGTGTTCCATAAACTTTTTGTTTGCCGGTTGCACAAAATACTATAAACATAACATTAATTCGCTCCATTAATGTGCACAGTTAAGAGTTGCTTGATGTCAGTTTTTTTCTAATAAAGAATTTTGAGACAACATGCGTCCTAGCTTGAGTATATGTGGAGTATTGTGTTGAGTGATTGCATGTATTTTGATCAGGGACATTTATTGGTCAAAATGATAAAGTAATGCGAAGTATCAATGTACACAATGGTTGAATTCGATGATTTTGACCATTCTCTACATAAAATAATAGTTTTTCAATTGAATTATCCAATGTATATAAGACGCTAAGCATGGAACGCTCAGCATTTCATTTACGACCTTGATTACTTTTGTGGTTT
Organism: Glossina fuscipes; assembly: GCF_014805625.2. NCBI lineage: Eukaryota > Metazoa > Arthropoda > Insecta > Diptera > Glossinidae > Glossina > Glossina fuscipes. The sequence goes on from NW_023998416.1 coordinate 18,160,639, forward strand.
GTTTTGTAGAAATCTGCCACCGAAGGCCATCAAACCCTTTTAGAAGCTTATGGTGCTGCTTCTCCTTCATACACCAATTACTTACTACAATGCTTATCTTGGTCTGTTCAAATAGGATTTTCGAAGTTTGTTTAATGTTTGTCTCTTTGCATCGAAAATGAGATAAAAAGAAAATCAATTTTTGTCGCGAAAATTTACTTTAGGGACAGCATTAATAAATGGATCCGTTTACCTATTAAACGGAAATAGTATATGAACTTTTTTATACATCCCGACTCTGTTACTAACCAAGTGTACCAAATTGGCTCATTTTCAAATTCTTTTGCGGATTTGTAGGCAATAGCTGTAACTTTTCGAATGGGAGAATATCTATCACAGACACTAGCCATTTGGGCAGACGTACAGATGAACAGATATTCGGACGAATATGCTTAGGTGTACTCCAAATTTCAAACTGGCCAAGAATTTATGCACTTCTTCGATCTTACAAATAAATGTGTGATACACTATAAAATTGAAAAGAGGTAATTTGGTCCGTTTTCAGTACCGACCTGCACGCAAAAACTTCCCATGTTTCTGCCAAATTTTAAGTCGACAACTTCATTTTTGCGGCTAGGAGAATGTTTATCACAGACGTAACGGCAGACGGACATACTTAAATTGGTTGAGAATTTGATGCTGATCAAGAATATGTGTACTTTATGGGGTCTCTGAAGCTCTATTCTGTGCATTGCAAAATGTCAAGCCCCACGATCCAATGTCCCGCTAATGATTAGCAAAATTTATAATTCGTTGATGTTATGATCCTACTTTTTCTTTTGAGGTTATGCAGTGGTACTTGTTACAAATTCTTTCATCTTTCACAAGCCGACTATTTAACTGTAACTGTTTTGTCCATATTGTGCGTAAAAATTTGAACTTGTTAATGTGTACAAGATAGTGTTGAATTAATAAAAACTAAAGCCAAACTATTTATCACTCCTACGTAAGAAAATTTCATTTTCTTGCCAATCTACTTCTATTATATTTGTGTGAAAGAAAATTTCGGTTTTGTTTCTGCAAATACATACAACGTCTAGCAGGAAACTCAAAAGATTCTAATGTCTTTTTTACCCACCCAATAATACATATGTATAAGCATAGAATTATGTGACAAAAACAATGAGACGCTAAATATTCGCCAAGCAATGAATTTTGGTTGTTCATCCTCATATCTATATGTAGGCGTATTGATAGGGAGAACGGAGCTCTTAAATGGATTTAATATATATTTATGCAAAAATTCTGCTTACTGTCCGCAATATTCTACATATAAAAACAGCCAGGCAAGGTCGATAGTTAGATACCGCACCCCAAGATCCTAATAAGTAAGGGATCTGAAAGCGTAAACAGACGTGATCAGAGTTTAGTAAAACTAATCCTCTCCTCAAGGATCTTATTATCGTTTGTTACATTTTGTAGTCAAATTTGAACAGCTGCCATATAAAAAGTACTTCTTATAAGAAATGTTATACCGAATGCAGCTCGAAAAATAGGACTAAGTTGTCCAATATGGTACAGTTAGTTTCTATCTCAAATTATTAATAATTTGACGAGAGATTTGAAGAATTTTAGATTTTTGTCGATTTTTCAAAAAGAGGCTTAATATTAGGAATGGTCGCGTAAAGATGAGCCGATCTAATCCATATGTATTAAGGTTCATGCCTGTGTCAAGAGACGTCAATGTACTCGGTTTAGTTAAGGTATCTCTAAAATTGTATGTTGAACGCAAAAATACAAGGACAGACATCACCTGGACAGATGGACAGACTTGCATAAATCGATTCAAGCAGTTTTTCTGAATCGATAATGCACAATAAAAGGTAGGCATACCTGAAGTCATTCTGTGTTTTGCATACATCCGCACAAACCTAATATAGCCTAGGTGTGTAGGGTATAAATATAAAAGAAATACCATTCATTGTATGCCCAAGCTTAGTGGAAAGTCAGTGTAATACGTTGAAATGTCGGTGATTACAATTAGTCATGTCGTGTGTATGAATGAATTTATTTAAAGATATATACTGCACTTTGTATCTAACTTTAAAATCAATCAATAAAATTCGGTTGTTTTACTTCCACACTTCCAAGATTTGAATTCAGTCTTTAATAATTTAAAGTATAATAGTGTTAATCTAATCTAATGTCACACGTCTTTGGGATCACTGCCAAAAGGAAATTATATATACTTTCCTCTAGCAAAATTTTTATTTAGCTTGTTGTTGTGAAACATTTTCCACCAAAAAAAAAGAAATTAGAAAAGTTTCCAATAAATGATAATTAATTATTGTGTACATATGCGTGGATGCATATAAATATATATATATAGTTGTATATTAAGATACATGTACATTGTATTTAATCGCAAGATAAATTTAAAGCCTCCTATGTGCAAAAATGTTCACGAAACAAAGATTGTCTTAACCCATTGCTTTTTATTTTAATAACCTATTATGGACAACCCCTTAACTAAGTGGTTTAATTAACTTTAAAGGGGGAATGTTTTGAGACATATTTTGACAACTTAAAGAACGTTTTTTAAGTCAAAATCTGAGAAAAAACGAAGACTTTTTCAATATTACTTTACTCAAGTATACATGTTTAGACGATTTTTCAATTTACCCGCACAAGAGATTGCTCGATCAACTCAGAATCTTATGAAGTCCATGTATGCCGCGCATGGTATTTAAGGTGTCTTTTCAGATGCAATTTGTTAACATTTGCCATCTAGGTGTAAATGGCCAGTCGGCATATAGGTGTAGACATCATAGGTTAGTTACTTTGGTAAAACGAAACTTTCGATGTTCTCCCTGTTTTTTAATTCTGTTCGTATGTACTAACTACGTATCATTGGGGAAGGCGGAGGAAAAAACAGACGAAAAATTCTTGCTAATCTAAAACATAACGTCTGACTAGCTAAATTGTTACAGTTGGGCAAGGCAGGCTAGTACCCTTTTCCCTTATATAGTTCCAAAACTATTTCTGTTCACATCGGTCAGTCTTTATGCGCGAAATTTAGCTTAGACAACTTGTACGTGAAATCGCTCTTTCGGGCCAACTTTCATCGTAAAACGCAAAAAATTAGTTCTAATTCCCATATAGGCTTATTCTTTGTAAAGTACTTGTAGGGTCTCATCCCATCGATATTTACCATCTTCATTTATGTATGTGAAGAAGTATTAAAAATCACACATTTTGTCCATATAACGATTTTTTGTTCCAACCCAGATAATTTTCAATAGGTTATCCCCGCGTCCCACAAGAAGTCAGTCTACGAAATTTGTTTCGAAATATTTTATTATATATATAATAATATATAACTTCAATTTTTAATGTATTTTATATTGGATAAACTAAATTAACAGACATACAAATTTAAATCGATTCAGAAATTAGATCAATGGATTCATATAATAAAATATAACAGGGACTATCTCAAGGCATTGTGAACATTGTACTCATCCGCATAAATTTAAAATAACCGGTTCACAAGCAGCGTAAGATGTAAAAAAGGAGTTTAAATACTGCATTGAGTCTTTCTGAGAAAATTTCATGCTTGGCTTGAAAACATCGAACTATATGAACGTAACCTTAATGCTTAGTTAATTGTGGAGCGTAGCTTTTATAGAATGCGTAAATTCGCTTACACAAAATATGCTCTGAATTAAAACTTAAGATGACTGCTTTATCGGTCGAAACGTCTTTTTATAAGCAATGATTGGGGCCTCATCATAGATAATAAATCTTGATTGGTAAAGCCGAACACTTAAGCTTGAAATAATGTCTCGCATGAAGATCGCGCAAAAAATTAAACTTCCTGTAAGACTTGGGATGTACTTCGGATCCCATGTTTTTTTTTGAGGGAGCAAATCGAGGATTTACTTAAGGTGGAAGCCAACTACAACAACCTAAAAACAATACCTTACATTACTCTACAGTTATTCATGCAACAACTTTTCAAAATAATGCATTATATGCAAAGTGATCGAAAAAGTGGTTGGATCCGGCCCACTTTTTATAGTTTTCGTCCTTGCGCAAAACACGTCAGTGTACCAAATGTCATCAAAATATCTCAAAAATCACCATTTGTAGAAAACAAGGCGGACTGATAGGCCAATGAAGAAGCTTAAACGGCTCTGAATCGATCGTTAAAAAAGAGGTGGCTCTATGTCAACTTCTTCTGGGATTTGCATGCTTCCGCACAAACCTAACATGCTCTTGTACCACAAGTGTTGCCGATTTTTTTGGGATTGCAGAAAAGGTGGTAAAATAATAATGATTAAGGAAGGAAGAGCAAAGAATAGCAATTGTTTAGTTTCATTTATCATAAAAATCCTATGGACTTCGCTATAGTATGTTATTTTGAGATGACTGAAAAAACTGGCATTAAAAAAATGAAAATTGTAGGGGTTAAGGCGTGGAATGTTTAGATAAAAACTGTCAAATCCCAAGCAATTATGTTCAAAAATTTAGATTTTTCGGACTTTTAAAATTTAGCCACACCCACAACTATCTTTTTATGCCATTCTTGACTATTTAAAGACTCAAATGAAAAAAATTGAATTTCCAAAAAAATTTACAATGGCCCTGCTCTTTAAAAGCAGTTTGTATACTTGTACATTGACGTCAGGGTAGTCAGTTCGTTTCACTAGCATTCATTCCAGCTTTACGGCCCCAATCAGTGTCAATTTGAAATTTTTTGATTTTAAGCTTAAAAATTATTCATAAAGGAGTAGATATCTTTAAATTTTTTATATTCCCTGTAATAGGTCTACTCTTTTTTTTTCGAACACATCCATTTTGTTGTCTCTAGATGTTGTATACGTGTTTCTACGAGAATTCCTCATTTTAATGGGTAAATTTTGTGAACCGTTACAACCGCAAAAATGAAGACGGCAAACTTAAATTGGGGCAAACCTTTCTTGAACGATTAAGAACAATGGTTAGAAAGTCGGCGTGATCCGTTCGCATACAGACCCACAATGCAGAAAAAGCTAAAGAAGTCTCGGAAAACATTTACGTTCACTCCCGCGTATATATCTCTAAAAAAATGCTAACTAAATTTTCAGAAGAATCGTCTACAAGTTCCGTGAGAGAATGGTCCCGATCGGTTGGCTAATACGTCCATAATAGCAACCAGAGAGCAACCCATGTTTAAATTTCATATCCTTAATTGACGACAGAATATATGCATCAAATTTCAGCTTCCTACATTCTTTTTCCCGACTGACACGATTCACAGAATTTACCCGACAAACTGATGGGCTTCATAAGTATATTGTTTTTCCTATGCCCAGCTAATTATTGGGTTTGGTGATCAGGGAAGGTTGTGTAGGATGAAGAAAGGGAATAATGTTTGTAAACGTTAATCAAGTGGTGAGGGCCGGCAGGCAATGGCGGCAACTACATCTACATACTCGCTAATAATGAAATAAACAAATTAACAGAAGTGTGAAATGTAGAATGAAGAAGAAATCATTTTTCGCCCCGCCGTCAGCATAAGAATGGTCTTATTAAAAGGAGTGAGTGGAGGAAAGCTTATGATTTAACAATCAATTCAAATTTTATATAAACAGATTACTTTAAGGTTAATGTGTAATTAATCTGTGGCATATTAAGTAGAGGTGCATAAGTAAAAAGAAAAATCGAAGATAGTAAAAAGAAAAATGTATGATTATACATACATATATAACATAGCATGAAATACGTGTGGACATTACGAGAGCGCTAAAGTTGAGAAAAAATCATGTTGATGGATGCTTTTGAAGGAGGATGATTAAGAATGTAGCCGAGATATTCGGCTAACGTTTTTGAGTAAAATTTATTATAATTATTTAGTTTCAGTTCAGTATACCTACATCAAATACCTACATATATATATATATATATATTTATATATTCGTGCATTATGTATATACATATATTCAAATTTCTTTGAAAAAGTAAATAAAAACCACGAACACAAAACAATATAAATAATAAATTTTAGCAATTTTATGTTTTAGTTCATTTATGAAACTCAACGATTGTGGAAGTGCTTGGAAAATTATAAAGAATCTCAGGCAAGCGTAGCTGCTGGTGGTGTTAGTGTTTTTCTTTCGTAGGGGAAGTGAAATTTTTTAATATTAAATAAAATAATGGTGAGTGAACGTTAAAAAGTTATGGGGAAATGAAGAATGCCTAAAGGAATTTCGAAATGTTTTCATCATTCATGTAGGAAGATGAGGAGAAAATGGCTATAATGCGTAAAGCATTCCAAATGTTTGATACGCAAAAAACTGGATTTATTGAGACGCTACGCTTAAAGACTATTTTGAATAGCATGGGTCAAATGTTTGAGGAGAACGAGTTACAGCAGTTAATAGATGAGAATGATCCTGAGAATACAGGCAAAGTGAATTTTGATGGCTTCTGTAATATCGCTGCCCATTTCCTGGAAGAAGAAGATGCGGAAGCCATACAAAAAGAATTGAAAGAAGCATTTCGTCTTTACGATCGTGAGGGCAATGGTTACATTACTACGTCTACCTTGAAAGAAATATTAGCCGCTTTGGATGACAAATTGTCATCAAGTGACTTGGATGGCATTATCGCTGAAATCGATACTGATGGCTCCGGAACAGTGGACTTTGATGGTGGGTGAGAAAAATGAAAGAAGAAAAAAAGCAAAGTAAATCCTAATAGAAATATTTTCATGATTTTTCATCTATTTTAGAGTTCATGGAAATGATGACTGGTGATTAAACTTCGTTTATATATAAATATGTATGCATATGTATATATATATATATATATATATATATATCAATTTCCAAATTATGTGTATCCGCTTAAGTGTAAATGTGTGTGTGTGTGAAAACAAAAAGCCAAAAACAAAAAACAAAATTATTTATTTCAATAAATCTTCACAGGCCATCAGCTTTCTATGGATATTCATGTGTTTAATCTGTTCCTATGCGTGTGTATATATATACGTGTATTAATGTTCAGGCATATATGATTTTCTAAAGTGGTGGTTGTGCAATTTGTAGGTGGATGGATGGATACATAATGATTTGCGAATCTTTTTTAAGTGTTTGTTTTTGTTTTTTTCTTGCTGTTTTCTGTTCTGAATATCTCTGAAGTGATGAGAAATAAAATCTATTTCAAGTAAATCGCAAACACAAAGGCATCGAAGCGTATAGGTATCGGTAGTGTAATGAAGGCATACATAAACTTAGTATATTCAGGAAGAAAATCGAAATCAATTAAAACGAAATGTACATCTGCCTGCATTTTGAATTGTCCGTATAATCTATGAATTATTGCATTAGACACATTCATTACGCAAATTGACACCGCGGCATGTGAATACTTGAAAATGAATTTCTTAATTAAATTTAACAAATATTAATAAAAATGAATCATGAACTGACTCTTCCGTAAACTTTGGATAGCTTTTCTTTTTTTTTTCGTATAAGCAATTCAAGCAAGCATCATTCTGATACATAACATCAGGAATAAGTCTATTCAAAGAATTATCGAAAGATTCCAGACTGAGTGGTAAGGCATTCCAATATCAGTAGCAACGCGAACAGGGAAAAATCGTTCGGCTGATGAGTTAGACAAAACGTGGTATTAATACGGAAGGGGTTTCTATTCGATGTAGAGAGCTGCAGTCGGTCAATTAAAGGGCTTGGGGATCGAGTTTGAATAACCGTGTTACACGGTTAACAACACTTTGAAGCCTCTATAAGTTATGCCTTGAGCACCGTTAAAAGACTTCAACTCAATTGTTAAAATGCGGCATGAACAGGTAATACGCAATGGGACTTGTTTCTGCAGCTAACGCAATGGTGAAACTTAATTTTATTAGCTATTGTTTATGAAGACACTACACATGCTATGGATTCGGTTAACATAAATATATCAATTCTAACAACATTTTGGGTAAATCACTTATTAGTTGCTGGGAAATTTTGTGTAGAAGATATATGTCTTGAGACTTGTAGTTTAATACTTTACACGATTCTCGTATCGCACTTTCAGAACACTAGGGGAAATATTTGCAATAAGCTTTCGATCAGTATCAATGGCATACTGTTTTTTGCCTCTTGTGATGACGTCCTTGGGATGATAACGGTTTTTTGAAAATTCAATGTGTAGCCATTAAGAAAGGGAGAGAGAGAACTTGTCTTTAATTTCAATTGCAAGATCATAAGTGCGGTGAAAACGATACAATAATGATACTTTCCAGCATATAATGATCTGCAGATATGTTTGATAGAAAATTTAGTTCGCGAATAATGCATGAGTTATTTTCACAAACTAGTTTCAAGGTGATAAAAAAATATTAGTTTTTAGGAACGGAAGAAAAACCAGAAAAAGCGCAGATACCAGCTTGCATCGCCTGTCATGGTCTCTGCTTCTTTCTTTTGTCGCTCTATAGTCTGTGCCCATAGGTTCAGAAGAGATGCCCAGCATGCGAAGGCGTATGAAAAACAAAACCTCAGTTACCATTTTAGCATTTCTCCCAGCCTCTGTCACTGTACCCTCTTCTTCGGTCTTTTTTTTTTTTTCATTTCCTTATGAATCTATCTAAAAGAATAAATCGAGAGATACTGGCTACTATTACATTTGCCATGAAATCTCCCTGTAGACCTGTTTGTTGATTCTATTGCGGATTTGGGATTAATTCAACGTTATTGGTCACCTTGATAGAAGAATATGTCCATACTTTGGACGTGCTGGGTTGAAGCGAAGTCTTGGCTTGGCCTCTTTGTTCCTCTATGCTTAGATTTCACTATGTGCAATTCAGTCTATGAATTATAAAGGCTTCCCATTAATTGTGAATCAAGCGCTTTAATGCAAAAAGACCTGCCTTCATAGATGTTAATAGGTATGTATACAAGATGGGCGAGCAGAACAAATGGTTCCGTATGTAATTGTCTTTCTTTATATACGACCCCTAAGTCTACCACGGTCAGAAATAAGTCGGCAGAGACATATAAGGGGTAGTCGCAGCCTGAGATGTGTGTACCCGATCGATAAGTGTTACGACTTTATCGACCGAGAACTCGCCATACCCACAACTACGTCCAAAATTGAACTAAACTAGCTGGCCATGCGGTAACTACGGCATGCTGTAGGCTCTTTTGACAGATCCATTGTAGGTTAGACATTGTCCAAATTATACGTGATGCGGCAAAGGTTCTCCGTTCTCATGTCGTGTAGTTAAATTGTTTTGGGCTCAAGATTGAAAATTATTTTAATGGTATGTAGGACGTATCGTACATTGCGGTAGCTTCGCACACAGCCTGCCAAAGAAGTAATCTTTGCACGGCAGAAAAGTAAAAATTTGTGGCCGCTGGAAGAGCAGGAAAGAAGATCTTTACGACTTGCTTAGTGCTGAATGTCGATGATACGTGCCACATCTTTTCCAATCTTTCAAAGACTGCCAATTCCTTGAGGGCGAATTTATACATTTGTAGGTCCCTGGAATCTTCCTACATAGGTCTCTTCTCGTTGCGTTAGTTGAAACCGAACTTACAACCACTAGATAAGTGAATTTGATTGCATATTGGCTTTGATTCTTCTTTACTATAACGCTTTCCCGTTGCTGTCCGCGAGTAGCGTCACGTAAACGTTAAGTGTTTCGGGTTTGTAGGTGCATACACTATCAACTTCCGGGTGTCAGCCTCGCTCGTCGTTTGTGGTCTCTTCTTTGTGTACGCTTTTATGATTCACCTATAAAATTATTTCAAAGTCACTTTCGTTTTATTTCCCCGTGAAAAGAAACAGCCGACCTGCCGTTTCCATTCGCGTGTTATAACGCAAGACATCCTCTCCATGGGTCCTCTTTCAAATATGACAGTCCAGAGCAACGTTGCTGTGCTGTTGTGCAGATTCTTTCGTCTTTTAGCAGATAAAACAAAGACTACACCTAAGCACAGCCTGCTCTCATCCCGCTACAATGTTGACCTGGCATCGCAAAGGAGCAACATTTCATTACTGGTCACTCTGCAACAACTTTTACCGAATCAGGCCTACGCTATGGAAAGGCATATAACCTACTTGTCTGCAACACTAGAATGAAAGCTGTGTTCGCCTATATCAATACCCAACACCTTTTTCTTTAAATAAAAAGAAATACAATCTAGTAGCGATACCCTCTAGTAGCGGAAGGGTGTGATTGATTTTTTCATTTTTGTAGAATAGTGGTGGATATTTTTGCCGTTCTATCACATAAAGGATATGAATGATGACCAAAAATTATACATTTTGGCTTTTGAAAACAGATAAGATCTCGATTCAAATTGTATTGTGAGCGTATCCTTTGATCGATTTCGCCCATTTTCAACACAAATTTGCGCGCAACAGCTTCCAATAATTTTGGCGAATTTGAAGTCGATGCGTTAATTTGTGCGATTAGGAGAATGGTTACCACAGATATTATACAGACCGATAGAGCAACAAGCAGAACGAAGGACAAAAAAAAGAGACAAACTGGCCGATACCGATTCAGAAAGTTATGCTGATTAAGATTTCTGAAGATTCCTTCCGGGCATTACAACAATTTTGAAAAAAAAAAAACCAAATTTTGGTACATTATAACACTGGATGGGCGTGGCTGATCCCGTTCTATGTTTGTGAAAATACTATCGCGTTGTCTATACGTGGATGTTTCTACAGTTTAGCTGCTGCGATGAGCAAAAAACCCTGCTTTTTTTTGATTTTGTAAGCAGTGGTTTTCTTAGTCTACTTTTTGTTGTGACTTTGATCAATTCAGAAAGACTTCCAACTTTCTTGCCATATTAGAGCCGGTAAGTGGATGTTTACAGAGAGCGCTTGTGAAGAAGAGGTTTGCAAAAAACATTACGCAGACGGATAGACGGGCAGGCTTAAACCGGTTTTTAAATTTCATACTGAGCAAAAATATATGTACGGCGTCTCTGAAACTTCCCTTTGAGTGTTGCAAATGTCTTGAGAAAAGGAACATACCCCGCGCTTCGTTGTTGGGCATAACAAAGAATTAACTTTATGCGTTCCGGGCAGTCTATGAGTGCGCGAGTTGCATGTTGTTTGATGCAATACTAATTGTTTGCTCACACATCATTAGCGTATAATGCATGCATGTGTACGCTTGTAAATAATCGCTGTTGTACTTCAAGGTATACTGTTAATACGTATATGTGTTCCTATACGCATCTGTTCTTCTTCTCGCTAATGCTTTACATATCATAAGAGTGTGTGTGTGAAGACATATATGCATCTACCATTACGCCTATTATTAGTTTAGAGTACGGTAGTGAGCACTACTATTAGACATCAAACGCGGTTGATCGTGTTGCTAACTAAAGAAACATGCAGTTGCTACACCATTCAGCGCAGTTGTTATGTACACTTAATGCAACTTTTTACTTGTTAGTGATTATAAAAATGCAAGCAGTGGATACGGTCGTATGTGTGATTTTGTGTACACTTCTTGCAAATCAATTAAATGTAAAGTTAACGAGTGTTATGCATACTCTTGATCATTATTGCAATGTAAGCCCGTCTTGACCTTAAGGTTTACAACCAGTTGTTCTTCGTTGTACGATACAAAATTAGGGTTGTTTGTTGTGTTTATACTGCGCTTATTGAATTATATTTTTGCATTTAAAATAAATCTGACACATTACAAAAATACACAAATAGGTATACACAAGATTTTTGAATCGGGCTATATATCGAACATCTATGGGGTGATGCCGACTACTTTTGCAGGATTTTAAATCGAGATGTGCTGCAAATTTTGACGCCCGCTTTCAGTTTTCGTTATCAAATTGGCTCAAAACTTGATGCGATCATAGGGATCGTACAGATGATCTTACATTCGATGTCGAGCAATATTCCTACCTTATCGAGTGCCATCAGCTGACTACTCCTTAAAAATTGTTTTATAACGAGAATCATTGATCCAAAGCTGGTCAAGGTGAAGTAGGGGATCATTTCGTTAAAAATTCAACCCATATCGTCCCGCAACCACTGTATTCACCTGATTTAGACCCACTTGACTTCTGCCTATTTTCTAAACTCAAAAGACCGTTACGGAAATTGACGGCAGAAACTATTTCGGGGATTGGAAAAAATGTTGGCATAAGCGTACGGTATCCGAATTGGAATACTTTGGTGGCGACGAAATAGATCTGGAATAGTTAATAGACTTAAAAGGGATAAAATTAAATTGTCCTTATTTTTTCGGCGCGACTTGTGTATATACACTCGGGTAAATTTGTAAGCGCATAATCCCCCAGTTTTCTTAAATATTCTTACAATTATGGGAGTTTGAAGAACCCATGACGGATAGAGCCGGACGTTGACGAGATAAATGAAATTTCAATAAGCTGAAGTCGCCCAATTCCGGCGTTCTAAGCACTAGACCATATGATTAATATCGGTTTTGAATTTATTTTTTCATTATTTATCGTTGTCCGCCGTGTTTTTTGCCTGAGAAGACACCCATGAAAATATAATCAGTTAGAATAGCATTTTATGCGTTTGTGCGCAATTGTTAGTCATTTATTTGAAACTTGTCGCATAATATTGGCGATGAGAATACGTACGCAACCAAATATGAAGGAAATGATAATCTCTGATTTGAAAGTGGTCCTGAATGCAACGACAAAACTAATTATCTGTGCCGCTATGGGTAGGTGAGCCTATTAACGATAGAAGGTAGATTTTCATTCAAAAAAATGTTGCTTTCCTTGTTTTTTTTGTTAAATATTTTTTTTTATTAAGTTTTATTTATTTTTTTTTTTTAAATTAATTTCTTAAATAACTTTATCATAAATTTGTATGTATGTGTGTGTATGTATGTGTCTGCCCATTCTATTTTACATGAATTAATTATTATTATAAAAATTATATATTTGAAAAAAAAAGGAAAAAAAAAACCAATTGATTTTCCACTAATGGAAATTAGTTTCTAATAATAAATTTAAAGTGTTTTTTTACCAACATTTTCTTACAAATTTTATTAATTTATAAATTTTATATCTACAAATTAATCAATGATTTATAGAGAAACAAAATACTCGACATTCCATGATTAAAGATTATCAATAGATACGAAATAAATAAGAAGTGTAAGTTTTATAAACTATTTTATAATTATTTTTATTTATATACATATACACGTTATATATATTTATTTATTACATGTCATTTATTTCTAATATAAATTATTTTATTTTTTTTTTTCTTTTTAATGAAAAGTAATCAGACACGAATCCATGTATGTTTTTACAACGGTGTTGAATAAGTTTTCATAGTGTCAAATGTTTACCTCATTCTGTTAAGCTGTTTGTGTTTTTCTTTTTGCATTTTTTGATATATTCATTATACCCTAAGCCACTTGCGCTAAAAAGGCTTATTAAGCTTGTACGGATGTATGTACATTATGCTTGTATGGAATACAAAAAAGGACTTGAGATAGATCCGCCATTTATCATATCGATCATCGCGAGAGTTTGCTCACTGAAGTGCTTTGGCCCAAAAACGAACGCTTTTGAGAATGTTTCGGATCGGATTTCTTTTTCGACCACTTCTTGTTTAACACGTTATCTTGAAAAAAAGGGTCACATGAAAAACTATGGAGTGGCGTAGGGTATTTAATGGTGGGCCGCGGCTCACTTTTTTCTTTGTATTTTTTCTATTTTTCAAAATATATTTTAATAGCAATAATAAATATAATAAAATAAGGCAGTTGGTTTTTTTCTATTTTTTTATTTAAATTTTTTTCTTTTTGTTAATTTTTATAAATCATTTCGTGTTTTCTATATTGCTATGTTAACTCTCTTTCTTTGTTTTTTACTTTTAAACTGTTAAGGCTGGCACTTTTATATAAATAAAGTTATTATTATGTGTTTAGTACTTCTTCGAAAGCAATCGTTGCGAACTTTTCATATTTTTTATCTCAATTATATTTTAATACTACCTATACCGGTTAGTAATGCAGCTTTCCTCCAATCTTGGCGCATACGTTTTTTTTATCTTCTCTATTAACATTAAACTTCGAAAGCGCCGCATATCGAATATTTAGAAAACTCCTTAATTACTTTTGTAAAAAGTTTTCCGCACAGTGATTTAATTTCGATGTAAGAAGAGTAAATCGATTTAGCGAATTAACGGGATTTTTTCTTTCTCGTTATTCTTTGCTCGCTAAACAATTGGTAAAGAGATGGCGCCGAGTTTAACTAAATTAAGTTTGTATGCTATACAAGTTAAGTTAAAAATTTGTTCTTATCCTTTAAGGTAAGTAAAAATATGATTAATTTGCAAGCAACAAAGTACCAGTCCTTGCATTTGGTATAATCATGCACTGCATAGCAAAACCATTTCTTGTCTTTCCATCAAACAAAACATCTTTAGCTGGTTACTTTTTCGTCTTCTCTTTGCGAAAACAGGATATTTCAGCGTCTCGTGGTTATGCCTCTGCAGAGTAGAAGGCGCAGTTTAAAAACGGAATTGCCTCCGCGTAATTGGTCCACATATTCACTTTACGTATCGATCAAAAATTTTTGCAATACAAAGCATGACACGGCGGAATAATTGTAACCAATACGCCAAAACAGGCTCGTGCAATATGGTAATTTTTATAGTTGTTCGATGGACGTCAACAAAATTATAAAACTGCGCATGTAATTTATGAATATCCCTAAGCAATTTTGACGCGACCTACAATGCAATATGTATGTTGTCCCAAAATCTACGCAAGATTTGAAATTGACGCCACTTGCGCGGTAAAAGAGGCGACTAAACGCTGCATCAACGAAATTAAGCTACATTTATGGAAAATTTCGATAAACGAGCCCTACGCTATATGCACTTTAATTCAATAAAAACTTAGCTCTTTGGTCGCAAACTTTTTTTCTAATCTATAGCTAATACGAAAATTAGCGGGAATAAAGCGGAGAGAAGCCTTGGTCAACAGAATTTTGCAATTTCTACACTACACCAAATGCACATCGCTAAAGCGAGCTTTTCTTGAACATGGTTCTAACACCAGGCATCTGCAAGAGAATCACATTTTTTTTTTTTTTGCATTCTCTCCATTGGGAGTTCAACGATCATCATTTACCGCAGAGAAAAAGTTTCGGATCAATAAAGGGAACTTCGCTTTTGAAAGTGGACAAAAAGGTCAGTTCAGGCTTATAGCCAGAAATTCCCAAAATTAGTACAAGTGTTCCCTAACATTCATTAAGGCATTTTCGTACACTCAACATATATTGCTATAGAGAAGCTTATAGCAACAATGAGGAGGGTGAGAAGGACACTACTTTAGTTTTGTCTATAGTAATAATTATCAATGACAATTGAGTTATACAATAATAATCATTACTACAATTAATAATTGATAGCACTGTCGTGAAGAAAAGTAAAGATAAAGACATAAGATAACGTAACTCTATCGTATAATATTACAAATAAAGTCAGGATTTAGATGTGATTTATACGTCATAAAAACTCTTTATAGTTAATTTAAATCTACTCGGGCTAATAATCACTTTGATATGCATGGCGCGATAACGAGTGCCGTAACTGTAGATTGCGGCTAATGTTAAGGTTAATAGATGGACTTCTCTAAAAGTATTAACTTCGCTTTGATTAGAGAAAGATGGATTAATGACCGGTACGTCTGTGTAGAATATATCATTTATAATTTAATATATTTGTAAAGTAGGTTTTCTAACGTTATTTAAAAACAGTTTGATGACTAGTTTTTTTTAAACGATCATGGAAGTAATTATAAATAGAACTTAAAATAACTTAACATAGTAAAAGTTTACACTTTAATTGAAATAGTTTTCCAACACAATTACCTCCATCTTCTAAAATATTGTTTTTCTATACCCATCACTTGAAAGTATCGGAAATATGTAAATTCATCTGCAGTAGTCACTCTTGTCTCTAAAGGGTTTGCAAGTTCATTACGGAAAAATACTTAGATAACCAATGCGTGTTAGAGGGGGAAACTTGCATTACAATCAATTCTTAATTAAGAGAATATTTATCCAAGGATAACATATAAAATATTTACTGCAGTATTCTATCAATTTCTGTAAATTTTGTTGGGACATCGATCTGTGCCGCAGTTAGTAGTTGGACCCACGATCGTTGAGTTGTTAGTAGAGATCCTTTACTTACTCTGCCATTCGTAAATTAATAAAAAAAAAATTTCTGCCTTTCTCGTCCATATGCCCGGCAATTCCCCTCTCTTCCCCCGAAGTTTTTCACCTAAGCAAGTGTTGGTTAAGTGCTCTATCTATTTTTTCGAATTTAAAATTTTGCAAAAGTTACACCACATGCCGAAGAGTATTTTTACGAGAAAGGCTCCAGTGTTGCCTTTTATTAATATTTCTCAAAAATAGTTTTATTTTTTTAAAACATAAATATGTATTTAATAACTTTCTCGAATATTAGGTGCTTTCATAAATTGCGGTTTTTCCAAAATTTTCTTTACTGGAAATTGATCATTATTATCTGCGAGATCTTTTGCATTTTTTCAGGTAGTTTTATAATTTCGTCGGCGTAGGACTTCTAAGGTTTGTATAGGCATCGATTCATCAAATCTAGTGGCAACAAACGTTGCAGACTTTTTATATTTTGATAATTTTTGCCCGTGAAGAAGCCATTTATTGAGAAATATTGGTGCATTATATATTAATAAAGATATTTTGCGTCACCTTCTTTCAAGTTTTTCCCGATATTTCTGGCAACACGTCGATACTGTGTCGAAAGAACGATATCTCTTTGGCCTTTTTCGAACATTATTATTCTATCACGTTTCCTTCTATTAAAAAAAAACCCTTTTTTGGCTGTTGCAGTAGCCTTCTCCCTTCATTGTCTTCTCGTGTTAACATGGAAGCTAAGACCACGAATCACTTAATATCTCAAAAACTCTTATTTACAGCCTGATGTTCTGGCATTATCGTCTTGTTAATTGTGATAAAGTAGCGATTGTGTGCGCTTGTCAACGCTTTCGCCATTTTTGTTCAAATTTAAGCACATGGTTGATAGTGCACGAAAATCTCATATTATTGTGCAAAAAAATGAATAAGAAAATTATGTTCGGCTGTGGCTGAATCTTTTGTACCCACTATCACCATTTTAGAAAAGATTATAGAAAAACCCGTAAAGGTTATTGTTCTTTAATATTATGTGCGTGTGACTGATTGTTTCCAAATTTGTAGAATACACATATAGAAATTTTTATCGTGTGTTCTTTATAATTTCGATGCACTCAGGATAAAAATGGCGTCTGTTCTAGTTTATAAACAATTTAGTTTACTACTGCTGTGGGCGTCCTCTTACCGTTTCTGCCAAATTTAAAGGCGAGAAGTTCCTTCTTGCAACCAGGAGAATGTTTACCATAGACATTTGGCAGACAGACAGGCGGACAGACATGCTTAAATAGATTAAGAATTTGATTCAAATCAAGAATGTGTATACTTTACGGCAAGTACGAAACTTGTTTTTAAGGCTTAACTGTGGGGGGGGATACAACAATGACACGGTGTCACAAAATGGAACAAGTTGCAGGCAAGTCATTAATATATTATTTTACTATTTGCTTATTTTCTATAGAATTGACATTTTGTACACTTTTCTATTGTAGTTTCTTTCAATGTTTAAGATTTTTCTGCTTATGTCGTCGCGCTATACCTTCTTATTATGATAACAATATTTAGTAACCTGCTCAAGAGTACAACAAAACAGATCACGTTTTTTGAAGTTTCCAAGTTTATGATTAAAAGCCAGAAAACCAAATTCTCACTAAAAATTGATAAACCGAGTTTTACAGTCGCCCGTTGGAAATATATGGTTAGTGAGCGATTGTGCTCAGAACAACAATATAAGAGACGTCGTGGTGATGGTGCTCAGAATGCGGCTATTAGTGTGCAGCTATATTTAACAGACTATATATGTGATGGGTATCGATATTTCGTCTTAAACTAGATTTTAAAATTAAAATTAAGAAGAACAAAAATATCAACGTATTTCGTCGTCTAACAATAAAGAAATCGAAATAATTGTAGTAAGCTTATGGGACTTAAAGTTAATTTTAATTGCAAAATAAAATATAAAGATAAATAAATATTTATGATTTTGTACAAAGCAAATGCATTTAGGAATTAAAATATTTTCAAAAGTTTTCAAAAGAATTATCTTCTTTTCTTTCTTCTTTATCGGGGATTAGCTGTTGCCTCCTTCGCGTGAATTCCTTTATATATAAATGAGAAAAAACCTTAAATTTCACTTAAATTAATTAAACTTAGATTAGAAAAAAATTAAAAAAACATTTTTTTTTTCAAAATTGGTTTTAAAACAAAACAAGAATTTTTTTTTTTTTTAAATTTTCTCCAAAACTATAAACAAGAAATTCTTATTATAACAAAAACAAAAAAAAAAAAAAAAAAAAACAAAAAAAATGCGCACACACATCCATACCTAAATTTACTTATTTAAACAATGTCTTGCTAGGCGTTGGAGGAGGAAAGGAAAAAAATAACCTAAACTAACCATGGGCTAAAGAAATTA
Organism: Glossina fuscipes; assembly: GCF_014805625.2. Classification (NCBI taxonomy): domain Eukaryota; kingdom Metazoa; phylum Arthropoda; class Insecta; order Diptera; family Glossinidae; genus Glossina; species Glossina fuscipes. Next base: position 18,179,242 of record NW_023998416.1, read on the forward strand.
CAATAAATTAGTTTTTACACAATTTTAACAGGACAGTCCATGTAGTCGGCATCGAAGCGAGCTAGAGTCTTTTTCACTCGTAACGCGGTTAGGCGCACTGAAGGGTTGGGATGCCAGCATTCTTGCATGATTTTTGCAATTGTAGCTAAAACATCATCTTCCTGCCAACGTGACGGGATAGGCGGACGAAAACCTTTTACGCAGACTACAACATGCATATCCTCAAAAGTAGGCTCGGAAGGCACCACATCATGATAGGGCGGAGCGTAATCTTCGCAAGTGGTAGCCTTAGATCCGGGTATAGGCGTATAGCAGCGTCTTGCCATCTCCCATAATACCAAACCCACTGAGTACATATCAGCCCTTTTAAATTCATCAATTTGTTGCGGATTCATTGTTTGATTGAGCACTTCCGGGGCCATATAACGTCTAGTACCTACTCGGGTGTTTTGAGCAATATGTATTTCATCCAATTCGGAAATATATTTAACAGCCAAACCAAAATCTGCTATAGCACATTGGCCGTTGCGTTTAACTAAGATATTTTTACTTTTAATATCGCGATGGGCAATGGCCGGTTTGCCGGGCGAACCGAATATCTCTTCATGTAAATGAGCTAGGCCCGACGCGAGAGAGTAAGCCAACAAATGCAATTTTTGAGGATTAATAACCGAGCTGGATAAGTAATCGTATAAACTACCATTTTCATGATAATCGGTTATCAATATCATTTGGGCCCAGCTACCGTTGCATTTGATGTCGGCCGCAATAAAGCCCAAAATATTTTCATGACGCATTAAGACAGTTTGATAAATTTCAGTTTCACGAAACCAAGAAGTCTCCTGTGTATACTTGAACGTTTTAACGGCAACTTTCTCATCGCGCCACTGAGCGAGCCATACTTCGCTGTAACGTCCTTTCCCAATTAAACGCACCATTTGAATTTCTTTTGCTATGGTACGTTGTACCAGCAAAGGTAAACCTGAACCCGAGCCCGAACTTTGACCGACCATTTGTGATAAAGGTGACAGTTGACTATTGCACATACTACCTATGAGACGCGGTTGCTTACGTAGTTTCTCTCTTCTTTTATAAGTCATGCAAACAATTACAATGATCACGACAAAGGCGGATAAGCAGATGATCATCGACGCAATCATAGCCAGATAATGCACCGATTGCGAGCTTACTGGCAATTCTGGGGCGGGTGTAGTAAGTTTCGGCGTAAAGGCGGGATGTAAATGGCGATTACATAAGTCACCACTATTACAGCAATCGATATTTTTGCCATGCAGGTTCGGGACCGCAGCCACTTTGCACTAAACGAGACCAGACGGGAGAAAGAGATAAACAAAAACTTAATTACTTTAAATTCATGTTAAAAAAAAAAAAATAAAAATATGATCACATATCATAACTGTCTACTAACCATTAGGAAACCGCCATTTTCTTCGGGTGGCATACAACCAAACGTTCGTTCTTCTTCATAAGTTTGTGTGAATTCGTCATAAACTTCTTCCACTGCACTAAAACAATAACCTCCGGGACGTGTTTCGCAGGTGCCATTTATCACATTATTTGGACAACTGCCGTCACAATAGCATGTCAGTGTACGCGCTATAGAAATAAGAAATAAGCGCGAAAGGAAAGACAATGATTAGATTTATGGCTATTGTTTCAACAATTTCAGGGAATGTTCAATTAAATAAAAGCTCAAAACTTTTCATTTTATACATGCATGACCAGAGTAAGTTTATGATATAATTTCGCTCTTTTCGTTAAATTTAAACACACTTTTACAATAGTTTATCATGATATTTACCAAGTTAAATGAGTAAGTAAGTAAGTAAGTAAGTAAGTTAATCATATGTTAGTTAATTATGAATTGAAATGATCGTATCATGCAGTTTATTTAAATGATATTTAAGTTAAAAACAATTATAACCTGTGGAGCACTTTAACACATAAATTCTTTTCTCATTTTTAAGACAATATTTATTTCGTCCATACATATATACAAATGGAGCAGCAGCAGCAGCAGCAGCAGCAGCAGCAGCATATGAGTTAAGCACGAATCTTGCTACCGGTTCTTACTCTTCCTTATTATTCACATTTAAGATAAACACTTGCCTTACACCGACTTATGCTTACGAATGTATGAGTATTGAATATTGCGCGTGTCTGGACTTAAAAATATAGAATTTATGTGCAAAGGCAACAACAGTTAGACAGTGAGATCGAATCTTAGGTGCCCTTCAAATTAGAAAGTTTTTCTTCTCGTATCTGATAGACATAGCGATCGGAGCTACCTCGGGATCTACTATTAAAATAAATCTAATAGGTAAGTATTCGAATCGGAATTCAGCAAAGTGTCTCTCATGGATTATTAGTAAAACTATTTGGGACTAACTTTTTGGCTTTTGAGTTACTGTTCAGTTTTTCAGCGGAATCTTATAGTAAAGACAAAGTTCTTAAGCACAGAATGAAGTCTTGGATGCTAATTACACTCAGTATTTCTATACTCCTCGTAGGATCAAGTTCAAAGAGATACAAATGTAATAATTTTATTAATATATATTTATTATCTTGTAGTGTGTGTGTGTGTGTGTATAAAAATAAACGCAGCAGCAAGTAATAATGAAAATGATTATAACACCAGTCCAGAGTAAAACAAAAAAAAAAAAAAAAAAAACATAAAAACACAAAATAATATATTAAGAGAAACATAACATACATACATACGTAAATGCATAAATACATTAAAATGTCTTTGATGCCTACACATACAAACATACAATATAAGTAAATATCTATGGTTATGCTTAATGTTTCTGCATGCGTATGCATTTAATGCAGCACGCACGAAATACATAAAGTGTTTGTTGAATTTGTATGTCGCTCGGGACTTTTTTGGAATAAGGCAGTGTGTGTGTGTGTGTGTGTGTATGTATGTACGTACGCAGTCGTTATAAACATTAACAGCACTACGTACATGCTGAGCTCGCACATTAACTGCATATTATTCTAAGGCTTGAAAATACATGCAGCAGCAGCAGCAACAGCAGCAGACAGACAGCAACAACAAACACAGCAGCAAGCAACTAGTGTTTGTTCTTGCCTTATGAAGAAGAAAAAAACAAAAACAAAACATAAAAAAATTGAAAAAGCAGAGCAAAATACATACATATGCATTTACTTAAAACACGTACGGCTATGTAAGCAAGCATTTGTCTTATATATGTTTGGGTGCCTTTATAAGAGGCTCCAAATTGGCGCCGTTTGCCACCGCATGCTTTAAATAGTCCAGTTTAGATAGGCATACGCACTTACTTGCATAAATGCCTATATATATATATATATATCATTTATACATTTATATATATATATATATATATATGTGTGTGCATATGTGCACGATCTCTTTCCGTTCGTTGTCTGTCAATTTTGTTGTTACTATTATTATTATTGTGAATATTATTATTATTATTATTATTCATTTTTTGACTTTTGCCGACTTGTTGTTGTATTGTGTTTCGGTCTTTATTTATATTTTTTTTCCTTTCCTTGCTCCTGTTCGTTCGACACAGTTTTTTTATGTTGTTATTTTTGTTCGTTCACATGTGGTCGCTATGTTTATTGAATTCTTTAAACGTCGTTTCGTTATTTTTAGACCTCTTTTTGATATTAAATTATTTAAAAACAAAAAATAATAATAATAATAAAAAACACTACGTTTATTAACTCGGAAATCAAGAGTCAAAAAATTTTATTTGTCCTCTACGCATAGTGATAGCATAAATTTTGAGATAAATGAATGAATGTATAAAAAAAGTTTAAATGATCTTTAAATTTCATCAACAATTTCAGGTTTAAATTTTGTTGTTATCTTCTTGTTATATATATATAAATATATATATATATATATATATATATATATATATACATGTTTGTATCAAATATTGCGTAATCTTCATGATAAAAATATGTTCATTAATGTCTTGAAAGTATTGATGTGTATATATATCTTGTTTTATGCTACTTGTAAATATATGTTAAGATTTAATAAATAATCTTTTGTCCGAAAATATCATTTACTTTTCGTTTTTTTAGTGTTTTTGGCTTGCATTTTATGCTTTCTTTAAGGAAACATGCTTAGATATATGACTACGATAGCAAGAACAACAGAGCAACATTTATTCAGCTGGGTTCGGTTTACAGTTCTCATTGTGAATCAACTTTTAACGAGTAAGCAGCTCATAGTACTCGATAGCGTATCAACTTTGCTTGACATCGAATTTAAAATTTCATTGGTATGCGATCAGCAAATCATGAGATTTCCTTTAATAACATTCATAACACCTTTGTGTGCTGATGATCCATCTCCAGTTGCATGAACTCATATCCAGAACTATATTTCCTTGTATCATATGCGTACTGATGTCAACATATATATCTTTCATTTCGACTTTTTACACAAATTTTTATCAAAACAAATCAAATGAATCAAATAATCTGAAATATCTATCTTTTATATTCTACATCGTTCATGGTGGATTACTGCTACATAGCAATCGATTCTAAATTATTTTCATCAACTTATGGTTGCTCGTCGGATTCCTATCCAGAGGTTGCCATATTTTCACGAAATTTCGAGGTCTGATGTTGTTTGGCCCACGATCGTTACCTTATTTAAAACGAATTTGTTCGACCATTTTGCTAACATTTCAAGTGCGAAAATTTATTTTGAGAGAATGTTTGTTTGCTATCTTTTAAAAGCGAAAATCAATGGAAAACAGTATTTTAGTATATTAAATGAATGTGGGAAATTTAACTTGACTGGAATCATATTTTGAAATCACTCCTGTATAATCTACATTAGTACGAAAAGGAAGCCTTTGTTTGCCAAGCGAGATCTGGGTGAAAAAAAGCAGAAAAGGATTGGCACTTTGTGAGCTCGACTCCGGCAAAAGGTAGACCTTCTCATCTAACAACAAGTGAAACATTATAGTTAGGCAGTGTCGGCCATTAAATACCATACATCATTTCGCTTAATACCGTATAATAAGGTCATTTAATGGCTTTTGAAAATAAGATATTATATGAGAAGCGGTTGAAAAAGTGGTCCAGCCCGAACCATTTTCAACAGCGCTCATCTTTGGACCGAAAGGCAAATTTCATCAAAACATTTCAAATATTGCGATCTAGATGTTGAGCACAAGATATTTGAGACGGACCGACAGGAAAATTTAGATCGATTCAAAAAATTGGATCTATCTCAAGTTCTTCAGAGTATTTCATGCATCCGCACTAACTTAACACATCTTTGCATACTCTTGTACAAGGGGTGTATAGAGTATAATAAACTACAATTTTTTGGTATTTGGGAAATAAATGAAGAAAAGCGTATTCATGGCGTAATGGTCGGTCCTGTCCGGTTTGTTTTATTTTCTGTACATTTTGTATATTGTTATGGTACACAGTGTTTTTGGTTAATAATAATAATAATAATATTTTTGCAAAGTTATGAATATTGTGTTTACCAATTCACTTACGATTAAGTAAGTAATTACAATGGTTAAAGTTCTCTTCTTTATCGTAGCGTCAGGAATTTCATTACAAGTTTTGAAGCGAAATGATCGCAATGAATGTTTTACTATTTAAAGTCAGTCAAAATAGACGATTAAGTCAACGTTTTATTATCACAATTGAAAGGTTTTGTGCAGGAAGAGAAAGTTATTAAGAGGTTCGTTGAAAGGCTTCGTATGCGCAATATTTATACCGTATGAGTCTAATAATGTCACACACTTTTCCTCAAAGTTGTTAAGTCTTAGTTTCCATAATAATTTTTACGATATTTAGAACTGCTAACACAATTTAATAGAATGACTCAGAAAAGAATGCTTTTATAATTTGCTGCTGCGTTGGCCAACAAGTGTTTCACGAGAAACTTCTTAGTAGACGGCGAGGCGCTTCTAAAGTTAAGCGAATGACTTTATGTTCAGCCGACTATGGCAAGTAGCGACTTCACCTTTAACAAAATTAAAAACGTCACTGGCTTTTTAATGACGGCTTTGTGGTGTTGGAAACACAATTATGGCGAATGTATATTTTGTGAGTCAAGGCGATTACGTATGAGACAAGGTATTGAAATTTTTTAATGCAACTGTATGGATGAAAATTTTTTTATCCGTTCTCAAGTGTAAGTTTTCTCCGATTTCGTTAAAAATTAGTGGAAGCTTTTCACGCCAAAAATGGAAGTTTGAATTTTCTTCTTCTCCTAAAGTTACCATAGGAGCCATAGGATCCTATTCTGCGTATATAGTCAATAATGTAGTATAGCTTCCTCTGAATAAATATAAGCAAGTTTATGCAACAACACCACATCGGCCGCAGTTAGTGCATATTACGCTCTATGCGTTCTAACAAAGTTGTCACTAAAACCTTTTGTTTATTGATACATGTATTTGTAATAAATAAAGATTATTAAGATCTAGTTAATAAGTTTTTAATTTCAAGCTATTTATTACATACCTTTTTCATAGCCAACTAATAATTAAATAATTTAAGCGTATTGTGTGTTGTTTATTCATTTCTCTAATAAAAACAAAAGTTTTACGGAGGCATATGTAAAATAAGCCTATAGATCGTATAGCACAGGCAAGCGTGGGAATATTACATTTTTCCTTTTTTTTTTGTGTACATAGTTTTCTCACTAATATTCAAACAGTCTATATTCACTTGGAGGGAAAAAGATTGCACACGCGAAACACTTGTTATCAACAATAACATACGACTCGGTATCGAATTGTATAAAAAAAAAAAAAAAAAGCTATGGCAAATATTTTGGTCAAATATTTAGCCACTCCCACGCATGCTAACTAACGTTAATTATCCAAATGCATGTGTATGCAGGCTTAATGAACAACGGAATCTCGATAGATAATGTTGGTAAACATTTATAAAGATTTGCGTGCTAAACTTAACCACAAGTAACGTTAACAATACCGAAGAGTTTATTGTTATGCTGTATTGTATTTTTATTGATTGCTTCTATCAATAAATTTTGAAACTCACTAGTTGGCTAACGGTGTTAGTGGCAAGAATAGGCGGCGAAAATGCCAGACAATATCTGTATTCTCGAGCAAGACACAAGATTCGAATCAATTGATCATGTGCCTGTATATGTTGTCGTTTAGTGAAATATTTTAGATTAAAAAACTAAGTCACTGATATTGGTGGGTAAAATGTACCCTGCAAATACGAAAAGGAACCTCACTCGATCTGACCAGATGGATCATAGTATGAAATCAAAATGACCTCGACTCGAAACCATTTGAATTTGCTTCCGCCAATAATCCGCAACGTTCCGCAACTATTTCATTTAAATATCAAAACGATCTCGAAGAGGCCTTAGTATGAATCTGAAAGGTGGTTTAACTATTACCAACTATTACCGTCCCCCTACTTGTCTTGCATAGTCGTACGTAAAGTAAAAGGCTGAAAATTAACATACGCCTTGTTGGATACTATTCACCTCATATAATGGGAAAAATAGGTCGACTCAAAAAAAAAGACAATAAAAACACTACAGTCCGCTATGTCGGACCATTAAATATCCTATATCTCTTTGCTTAATACATCAAGGAGTATGTGTATAAAGGCATACCTTTACGGCGTGACGTGGTCCAAACTTAGCTAAAATAATTAGCCTTTCTGACCCATATTTTTTACGTTAGTCGAGAATGGGGCTATTATTCGGCTATTTTTGTCACGAATTTCTGAAAGTTTCAATACTTTTTCATATGACGACTTTCCAACATAACGTGTTACATGACAAGTGGATGGAAAACCGCACCGGTTTTTCTTGAGCCAAAAAGCGTTGAAGACCCCAATTTCATGGAAATATCATAAGAATTGCGACCTGTAGTTGGCCCCTAAGAGAACCTGAACTGACCAGCCGAACAGCTTACATCGATTCAGAAAACGAATCTGCCTCAAGTCCTTCCAAGTATACATACAAATACAAATGTTGCTTCTTTCATAAAAATTTTTTTTTTTTAAATGAGAGAAGAAAAACTACACTCACGGTAACCTTAATCTCATTCTATATTCAATCAATGTCGAGAAAGTCACGATCGAGACGTTTGCATGAACTCGTTTTGGTCATGGATCCTTAAGAACTACTCCACCAATAAGTAACTGTGGGCATATGCTTAGGATTAAACATACATTTTCTGAATGCCAAAGCCTTCACAGCCTTTTCATTCAAACACATGGTGGATAAAATATCAATACAAGATTTAATTTATTGTTAATACTTCAGATGCTGGAATTCTTTGGCATTTCTTTAATTATTCATGGAATTTCTTCTATTCTTCTATTTTTCATTTTATAAATTTAAAGATTTCACATCATTTGTATACATTATTTAGTATTTTAATAAAAATCCTGGAAACCGTGTGCCCCGGATAAGTTCGAAGAAAGGCACGATTCCAGAAAACGATGCGGGCTTCAAGATACTTTTGCGAATTCGTTGGCTAAAATGCTATGATTTCAATGCACATACGATTGTCTGGCCGATAGTGCCAAAAATGTTCGGACCTTCAGACTAGGTCGAGGGTATTCGGCACTCGAGTGCAGCTAATGTAATGAATTTATATATGAACTCGTGTAAGTACAACAATTGGCATTGTTTGCTTTGTTGCTTAAGCTTGTTTTTTCTTGTTACATAAATCGAATGAATGAAATGAATACATAAATAGATATATTGTAATGGCTAAAAAATATTGAGCCTTCAGAAAGTGAATATTAATGCATTCGTTTGATTCATCAGATTCAATGAACTTATATTTGTGGCCATCGACATGTTTGTCTCGTTCATGTTTAATGTACAGAAAGGAGGCTCATTATTTTTTATACTACTTTGCTGATTCATTCATGAAAATTATTCATTCATTGCGATAAAAAAGAGAGATGAATGAAAATTTTTAACAATTATTTGGGAACGAATTTTTTTTTTCTTTTAACATAAATTTTAAACAAAACGAGAAATGCCAACAAAATTAATTGCCGGATGCTGTTGATAGTAAAGCAATTTTGTATAGTAAGACCATCTCATTTACAAATTAAATATAAAATTAGTTCATCTAAAAACAAAAAATCAAAAAACAAAAAAAAAAACAAAAAAAAAAAAAAGGAAACGACGACAACGAAAACGAAAACCAAGCCCACAATAAAAATCGTACACATGGTCACTGTTCAATTGTTGTTTCTCAAATGTTTGCTAATTTGCAATAGTCGTGTCGTCGCTACTGCTGCTGTTGCGATTTTTACTTGTTGTTGTTGACTCTCGTCTCTCGTGCAAATTGATAACCATTTAATTACAAATTTAATTGCATTTGTTTCGTGTGTAGTACACGTAGTTGTAGAAAATTTTTCAAATTTCATTTCAATGTTATTATGTACGTATGTATGTATGTATGTATCTATGTATATATGTGTGTGTGTGTGTGTGTATTTGCGTGTGCATACGCTTGTGCTTATGCATTTATTCGTTCGACAATATGTTTCTCGCTTAACTATTGATTATCTTTAACATTTGATCAGTTAAATATTGGAAACATTTTTAGTATAGCTCTACAATTTGTGATTTCATATAATTCTGCAGAGATAAATACGTATGTGAATGCTCTTTTGTGCGATTATTTGCGTTTTTGCACGACTTTTATTTAATAACTAACTATTTTCTAAATGTAATATATCAAGGGTCTGCTAATTCTGTACCGATATAATGTGGCGGCGAACACAGAAAAACGCTCGCAAAAATCGATTCCCTTACATCAAATCCGAGTTCAATTTCTCAAATTTTAGGCTCACGATCTACAGATAATAGAGAAATGCGCAATGCCCTGTTGAAGAATAGGAATATGAAATATTCGTTTTTTTTTTTAAGTTGAGCTTCCGCTTTTAAGGTGAAGTTTTTTCAGAGGCATTGCTAAAACACAATCTTGCCAGAACTTATTACAATTAGCGAAAACGCGGCACTTAAACCTGCAACATCTTAGTAACGGAAAAACAGTATGTATCGGGATCTCGAAGTTGGTCGACCAACTCTGAATCTTAGATAAATTTCGCTTTACTAGCTTTAGATAATAGAAAATAAAAAAAAAAAAAAATGGAAAATTTTTGCCGAGAGACGGTATTTTGATGTACGCACATATGTACGTAATATTTTCTTTTAGTTGTACATATATGTATGTAATATCTTCTTTTAGTTCAAGTTGGACTATTTACTTAGCAGGAGTTTATATCATAAGCCAATCCTTAAGAAGTTTCCTCTTTCTAGCTGCAATAATAACACAGCTTGGTTTACACTAACCCAAGTTCGAGAAAAGTACAAGTAAGGTTCTAATTAGCCAAAACGGCTATTAAATACCGTGCACTACATAGCCCAACACAACTCTTTATTTATCTATGTAACAAAATACCCAAATTATATTCGGCTTACCTGTACAACCACTATACACTTTAGGAAAGAAATTTAGAAAATTTAATCAATCTAAGGATTTTATTTTTTGTTACCTATTTTCGTCATGAAGTGGTCAACAGTACGCTTTATTGTTATATAAAGGCTTACTTTTCAAGAGAGCCCTTACAGCATGGAGTACAAAAAAAGGAGCAACTTTCCTTATGAAATCTTAAAAGTTAGAGCGTTTTGTCTAAGATATAGTAAAATATGGGAGGGCGTTCAAAGAACTGTGTCGAACACAGCGAGTAATTTTGAAAATTGTAACTCTTTCCATACAGCTTTCCTAAGATAAATCGTTATAAGGGGAGTCATGACAAAAGACGCGACAACATCGTTGTCAATAGCAGCCGTCCTGGTGCTATAAACTTGTTAGCGTACTAAAGTTCACGAAAATATCTCAAACGGAGTGATCTGCTGGTTGGGCGTAAAAGTACATGGGCAGATATCAGTCGAACAAGCATAGGAAAATGATTCCGAACCAATTGGTATAATAAAAAATAAATCTCTCACAGGTCCTTCTAGGCGTTACATACATCCGCGCAAATTTGATACATCATATGCCAGCACTGCCAATCGGTAGATTACTAGCGAGTTCGACGATGTGTTTGCCTCTTTGCATTTCACTTGCCTATACGAAACTTAGATCACCTTATCGGTTTTCTTAGTTACTCGTCTTTTCATTTTCTCTCCAGAGGGCGTTGTCTTTACGGTAGAATTTTCGGGAAGTAGACAGAATAATTTAGTCTACCACAGAGTATAATATATTAAAAGAGAAAAAAAATGAGCCAATACGTTCCCTTGCAGACAATATCTGCGAGCTTGAATTGCCTACAGATATTCTTCTTAAAGTTGAACAATTGAAAACTTGTCCAAAAGTGATTAATTTTAGTATATTTTCACTAACATCCTCCGATCCTATTAACTGCCAAGTTGGTGCGCATATTTATTGAGATCTTCCAAAAACCAACAGCAATCATATCGACCGAATGGAAATAAGCTCTCCATTTGCGTCTTGTAAAATTATGTTTCGATATTTGCTCCGCGATCAATAAAATCTAAAATGTAGTTAGAAGAGCAATGTGCTTCATCGTTTGTAAGTTACTTAAAATGGGTACTAGGATCTATTTTTTAGGTTAACTTTTCAACATTGATAGCTGAACGTTGAACGTCGCAGTTGAGCAAATTTGAGTCGGACAATATTTATGCTGACGTACCGACAGGGAGTGCACAAAGAGAATATAGAAGTTATACGTAAAAGTCGGTAATCACATTGAAATCGGGAAAATCATGTTTCACGAAAACAGCTTTCTTCTTTGTTATTGCTACCAGCGAATGACCGATGTAAACGGATTCCCACCCATAGATATCTATGATAGGCACAATAAGAGTTTTTTAATTTCATTTTATTTCATATAAATCCATAGACATTATACTTGGTCACTTAGGCACATTTCATGTGCAAAAAGAAATTATAATATAAGTGAGCGCAGAAGTCAGCTAAATGGCTGCTAATATACTTTTCTTGCTCCATAAACACCGCAAAAAAGAAAGCAGTGCGGTTAATTTTCTTCTAAACTTATACAAAGAATCGTCGAGTCGAGGGATTTCAAACTCACTGGTAAGGCATTCCAATATCAGTAGCAACGCGAACAGCAAAAGATCGTTCGGCTGATGAGTTAGACAAAACGGAAGGGTTTCTAATCGATCTGGAGAAGTGCAGTTGTTCAACTAAAAGCTTTGGGAATCGAGTAGATAAGCAACTTGACTTTTAGGTAACTGGAAAAGGAGAATTTTAAGAAAGAATGATCAAAGGAGGAGAGGATATGTAACTTTAAGTTCGACGCTATGTAAGAAAATGTTCTACACAGTTAGCAATACTTTCAATTTCATTGGCATCTGTTTTGGGGCGCGTTTTTATAGATTTCAATCGCTCCGATCACACTTGAATGAAAATTAACTAAGACTGACGTCAAGACATTTCAATCTTTGTCTTAATAATGGGGTTTTAATCTTTTACTTCTTCGGTGGAAATTATTATTTTACATCACAAGTTTTCCGTTCGTTTTATTCAATAATTGCATAGAAATCATTGCAAGAATACTTAATTAATTAATTTTTATTAGTACTTCTTGAAACCATAATTAAATTGCTGTAAAAATGACGATCGTAGCGATGATAAGTGTGCGTTTCAATCCCCCCTTAGTTAGCGGAAGTAAATGTATTGTATGGATGTGCATAAAAGTTATTTTATAGAATAAATGCCATTGGGAGCGTGTTTACGATTACAGCTTTTGTGAAAGTTTGTCTGTCTACGGAGTGAGTTAGCGAATCAGTCATTCAGTGAAGCATGGAAACAAGCGGACGAGTAATTTGAAACCCAACAAATCAAACGCTCTTAATTTTCTTTCTATTATTTCTTGTTTTTAAAATAAAATGCTTGATTAAAGATAACAAACACATTCACATAATACACACACATACACATACATGCGCGCAGTTATATGTTTTTCTTTATTTATTTTTTTTTTTACAAATTGATGTTAAGGCCTTTGTAGTAGCATTTCATACCATAGGGTTACTATTATTATTATTATTATTAGAAACTTAATAAAGTAAAACTAACACCTACCTATTGTAGAGAACATATACATATATGCATGCACTTGCACGTATAAGAGGTGTAATGAGGGACAACACACGTTTTCAAGATTAATTATTAAAGACGCATTTGTCATGCATTGGCGACAATAAATGTCATCTGTATTGACATGTATCAAATACACAACTCAACTACTTGCTCTGCTTCTCCTTCCTCCATCGCGTGCCTCCCTCTCTTATGATATGATATCAGAACTATTTTGCTATTCTTTATTTTATAAAAACGAAACGAAAACAAATAAGAAAACTATATACGATTCGAAGGTAAGCTGGATACTCATACGAAGCTGTCAAGTTCTTATAACATTTATTAAAAAACAAATTCCGATATACGATAATGATATTAGGAGACTTATGCTAATAAGTCAATTTTACTCTAATTGTGTGAGTGTGTATATGGTTAAAGTTCTATATTCTTCTTCTTTTCGATCTCATATAGTCATATATTTTTGAAAGGGTGTGAAGATAAATTCGAATTTAACTAGTAAAGACACCTACCATTTCTGTTCACATACCTCTGTTAACGACTTAACAGAGCTCATGTTAAATAATTACAATTGAGATATAGTTGGTTTGAAAGCCTAATCCGTCCATATTAAAAAAAAGAAAATATTTTTGTGGGCATTTCATGAATCAATATAAAACTACCTTTCAAGCAAACTAAACAAATTCAAATTCTGCTTATGGAAACTATTTTTAACGGTATTTGAAATTTGGTATGTTAGCGAAAACTGCATATGGAAAAAAACACAAATTTGACACTCTGGTGCGGCCAAACTAGATAATGTCGCCTATATTCACCTATATCACGTGAATCTATATAAAAGTACCTATTGCATGGGCAAAAAAATTCACACTTTTCTTTCGGGAACTGTTTTGAACGATCTTTTGAAATTTGATATGTTAGCGAAAAATGGTTGTAAGTATAGTATAGTATATATATATATACTAGTATAGTAAAGTATAGTACTAGTATAGTATAGCATAATGCACTATATTCTAGGACAAAAAAAACTATACTGTAGTACAATATATTTTAGCAAGAAAAAAGCTATACTGTAGTACAAAAATTTTGTACTATAGTACAATGATTTTTAGTACAAAATACACTATACTGTAGTACAATGATTTTCAGTACAAAATACACTATACCGTAGTACAAAGTAGTACAATGATTTCTAGTACAAAATACAGTATACTGTAGTACAATTATTTTCAGTACAAAATACACTATACTGTAGTACAACGATTTCTAGTACGAAATGCACTATACTGTAGTACAATGATTTTCAGTACAAAATACACTGTACCGTAGTACAATTATTTTCAGTACAAAATACACTATACTGTAGTACAAAAATTTTGTACTGTAGTACAATGGTTTCTAGTACAAGGTACGGTATACTGTAGTCCAATTATTTTCAGTACAAAATACACTATACTGTAGTACTACGATTTTCAGTACAAAATACACTATACCGCAGTACAAAAATTATTTACTATAGTACAATGATTTTCAGTACAAAATACACTGTACTGTAGTACAATTATTTTCAGTACAAAATTCTCTATACTGTAGTACGATGATTTTCAGTACAAAATACACTATACTGTGGTACAAAAATTTTGTGCGGCTGTACAATGATTTCTAGTACAAAATACGCTATACTGTAGTACAATGACTTTCAGTACAAAACACACTATGCTGTAGTACAATGGTCTCTAGTACAAAATACACTACACTGTAGTAAAATGATTTTCAGTACAAATTACACTACACTGTAGTGCAAAGATTTTGTACAGTAGTACATTGATTTCTAGTACAAAATACAGTATACTGTAGTACAATTATTTTCAGTACAAAATACACTATACTGCAGTACAACGATTTCTAGTACGAAATACACTATACTGTAGTACAATGATTTTCAGTACAAAATACGCTGTACTGTAGTACAATTATTTTCAGTACAAAATACCCTACACCGTAGTAAAAGAATTTTGTACTGCTGTACATTGATTTCTAGTACAAAATACAGTATACCGTAGTACAATTATTTTCAGTACAAAATACACTATACTGTAGTACAATGATTTTCAGTA
>NW_023998416.1:18194540-18234540 GCF_014805625.2 Glossina fuscipes
AGTACAAAATACACTATACTGTAGTACAATGATTTTCAGTACAAAATGCACTATACTGTAGTACAATGATTTTCAGTACAAAATGCACTATACTGTAGTACAAAAATTTTGTACTGCTGTACAATGATTTCTAGTACAAAATACACTATACTACACCACATTTTACCATTTTTCGCTAACATATCAAATTTCAAAAGATCGTTCAAAACAATTCCCGAAAGAAAGGTTTGAATTTTTTTGCTCATTGGACAGGCGTTTTTATATAGATTCACATGATATAGGTGAATATAGGCGACATTTTCTAGTTTGGCCGCACCAGTGTGTCAAATTTGGGTGTTCTCCCATAGCTAACATAGCAAATTTCAAAAAATTGGCAAAAATAGTTCCTGAAAGCAAAGTGTGAATTTTTTTTGCTTAATCGATAGGTATTTTCATATAGATTCACGTGATGTAGGTGAATATAGGCGACATTTTCTAGTTTGGCCGCACCAGTGTGTCAAATTTGGGTGTTCTCCCATAGCTATGTTATGGTAACATAGCAAATTTCAAAAAATTGGCAATAATAGTTCCTGAAAGCAAAGTGTGAATTTTTTTTGCTTAATCGATAGGTATTTTCATATAGATTCACGTGATATAGGTGAATATAGGCGACATTTTCTAGTTTGGCCGCACCAGAGTGTCAAATGTGTGTTTTTTTCCATATGCAGTTTTCGCTAACATACCAAATTTCAAATACCGTTAAAAATAGTTTCCATTAGCAGAATTTGAATTTGTTTAGTTTGCTTGAAAGGCAGTTTTATATTGATTCATGAAATGCCCACAACAATATTTTCTTTTTTTTAATATGGACGGATTAGGCTTTCAAACCAACTATATCTCAATTGTAATTATTTAACATGAGCTCTGTTAAGTCGTTAACAGAGGTATGTTAACAGAAATGGTAGGTGTCTTTACTAGTTAAATTCAAATTTATCTTCACACCTTTTATTTTTGAGCTACTTATTAGTAAATATGATTTATGGAACTACGACATAGATGCAAAGTTTAAATTTTCTGCCCCCACGCAAGCATATATTAAAAAATTTTTGAAATTTTTTTTTCCAATAGTAAACAATAGAAAAGTTATATTCGAAAAGCCACAATTGCAATTGGGTCGTAGTGAATACTATAAGCCTAATCGCACCATGTATTTTTATAACGAATCATACCGCGATAATTAGTCACTTATCACACATTTATGAGAATCGTGAGAGCACTTTGGTGTGCAACACACAGGAGGTTTTGAGATAGATCCAGCTTTTACTAATAATAAGCTTGTCTGTCCGTCTTATTTCTTGCGTTCAATGTACAGTGCGCAATTTTCGAGTTACTTCGATAATATATGGTAGACTAACGTGCTTTGCCCCAAGGACGAACACTATTGAAAATGGCTAAGAAGGTATCATTTTCTTGACCATTTTCCATACAAGGCCTATCTTGAAACGCCGATATATAACCGTGGGGTTATGCAGAGTATTTAATATTGGGTTGCGACCCGCTATAGCGCTTCCACTTGTTTTTGTTTATGGTATACATTCGTTTATTTATTCAAGTAAGCTACATACAAACATATTATGTGAAACAAGCAAAAATGT
The DNA here is from genome assembly GCF_014805625.2 of Glossina fuscipes. NCBI lineage: Eukaryota > Metazoa > Arthropoda > Insecta > Diptera > Glossinidae > Glossina > Glossina fuscipes. The sequence continues at coordinate 18,196,175 of NW_023998416.1, forward strand.
TAGTTCAAAGTCCAAACGTGGCTCTAAGACACATGGTTGTCGGATTATACTTATACTCCTAAACATTTATTTGTTTATTTTCGCTGAAATTTGTGGCCAGCAAACCTTGATCTGCTCACGTACAGAGACGCAATAGATAAGAGTTTGATACAGCCGCGCCGACAGTTTTTCCGTTTAGAAGTTCAATCCCGCTTAGATATATCAAATATTTATTACAGTTAGTGTACAGTTAGTGTATTCAGCCATAAAATAATGCCGAACGGTATGAATGTCCACTGTTAACAGTTACTTGAATCAGCACATATAACCTATTTCACGTTTACCGAACAACATGCCATGCTACCCCAAATTATTTAGGTATACATTATCGGTATCGGTAACCATCTCGAAATATTTTCAAACTTTGGCTTCCTTGAGTTTCCATAAAAGCCGGCAGTGTCGTAGGTATATCTGTCTATAATAAAAAGTAATGCAATGGCATGAATAAAGAACATTTATATATAGTTCCGGTGCTTTCTATATTCATTGCTTTAATCTTTGACCAAGAAAAAGAACACAAAGCTCAAATCTAAAGAAAATTTCTTGGCGCACTTCCTATAAACTCTATAACAGAACTATTATTATGTTACCCTCTTACTCTCTTCATGGTTCATATAGTTATGATACGAGAAGTGCTGGATCCTCATAAGCTAATTGCTTGCGTTCAGCTGCGTTATGCTTGGTTGCAGTAATTTTGAAATGTTTCGAAAAAAGCTTTTAAAATGTTTGGCGTTTAACAATATCTTTGGTTAAATTAATTTGACCAACCAATATAAGCACAAATGCATACAAATTGTAAGTGATTAGCGGTTTCTGTCTCTGCTAAATATCAAATCTAAGTTGAAGAAAAATGAGAAAAAATTAATTACCGCAAAAATGTTTTTTGTTCGAATTAATTGCTGAAACCGCTAACAACAAAGCAAACGTAACGGTTAATTTGGATTTTCACATTAAATTCAGTGGACCATTACCACCACTGCCAGTTAGATCGCGATCGCTCAGATGCAACTCTGTCGGTTTATTTGCACTGCATTTAACTAACTGTACACAACCGTGAATGGTCATTTGATATACATACAAAAGCAAAACCTTCTCTTTGCCTATTGTGTGTAAAATTCATACTTTGATTAGTGTTGTAAATTATCTCATGGCTGCTCTCTGGAGAATGTTGGGTACTTTTTTTTTGTTTTTTTTTTTATTTTTCCTCTATTATATAAACTATTGGAAGTTTAACTGTAAATAGTTATATTACGTATATAATTATATATTAGAGTTTTTAGCGGGTTCTTTTGTATTCTTTTCTATTCGCTATTGAAAATCAATTTTGTTTTTATGTTTTTTCAGGTGTTACTTAAATTTCTGGTTCCTACGGTAGTTTAACTCCCAACGGTAGCTTTTCGAAAAATTATAGACTTTTAATGCTTTAATTTGTGTGTTAATTTGCTGTTCGCGCACGCGTGCTTTGTTTGTAAAATAAAAAAAAAAAAAAAAAAAAAAATAACAGAATTGATTTGAACGCACACATAGAAAACTTTTTTTTCTTAAGACCTGTCGGAAATTTATATATTATATATATATATATATATATATATATATACGGTTCAAAAACAGTAAATTGTTATTAAATTTGTATCTATAAACCAGTTAATCTTAGTTCTTTTTTGTTAAGAGGTCTAAAAAATCAACAAATTACTGAATGAGACCGAAGGAGCGCCAAGGCACCTATTTATTTATGTGTGAATTTTACTACAATTCAAACGTTGGTTTTTTTTTCTTTTATAGGAAATACGAAATTAGAAGCAATTAAGAGCGTTGTGCCCAGTATAAAAAAATTGCGTAGTGAACGGAGGTAAGTCTTAGACATCGGAATTTTTTAGTTCGTTACTCAATTACAATATATTTTAAACGGCGTTAAGTGGACGATGTCTACTTTTTATTTTGATCTTTCCCTTGAATATGTATTAACTTTGGATTGAATTTGAAATGTTTTTTTTTCTTTTTTTATTAATATAACCAATCAAGTGGAAGATCTCACCTTTATATAATATGTGAAGGAAAAGAGATAACGACTGATTGCAACCTAGAAGGTGTAAAATATTGTTATGTTTCTGCTCATTAAACCTCGAACATCAATCGTCTACCGCGCTAGAAATTTGACCAGAATATGTCGACTTAGTAGTTGCGCTTCTTAAGTGCTTGCCTATGCGTTAGCCAATTGAATTTGAGCGGAATGTGAACTTGAATTTAAATAGATTTCAGCGTAAAATAGCGCAAGTCGTTTTATGGTCTGGTGTAATACTTTGCGAAGAAGTTTGCTAATGCGTCTTCTTAATTCCAGTCGTTAAAAGATGAATAATGTTTAGAAGCGCCAAAGTTGAATAGTTCTCTTATTAGTTAGTTAGTAGGCAGATTATATTCGTCTATGACCGGAGCTTTTACACTCTCTACTTTGATTTCCTGCCATTCTTACTTCCGTAACTCGAAGAAAAGAAAATTTCAATGCTTTACAGAATTGGATGGTCGTGGATGATTTCTTCCCTAGTTACTCAAGTGGGCTATTTTTGGGATCTAAGTGCAAATTTCTACCGTTGTACGTCTTGCAGTTTACGACTAATAAGCAAAGCACTCAGTACTTTTGCATCTGAAGTGACTTTCAATGGTTTCGGAATATTTGAAGACCGATATTACACACGGACTTAATGCTTAAGCCAAATGAGAACTTAACACCGGTCAATCACATGCATACTTTATAAAGGTTCTGAAACGTCCTCCTAGGTATTGAAAATAATTATCAGCATATTTCTCATACATACTAAGTTCCGTCCACTTCCTTCTGGCGTGAAGGGTGCTGCAAGTTTTTGCTTCAATGTTGCTAAGCAAGCTAAACATGAGTACGCACAAATTATATAAACCAATCTTTGTGTGCATACATAAGTGTTTGACTTTCCAGCGGAAGTCGTGTAATTACTAATTTATACTTTTTTTTTTCAACATTCTCATGGCTTTCATCATTTTCTTCGAATGTCATGCATATGAATACATCTTAGCTCTGACACTGAACGCTTTACAAACAAGCAGAAATGTCCAATCTTTTGATTTTAATTAAAGAAAAAGACTAAAAGCAAGCAACTTCTCATTACACACACATATTTAAAAAAAAAAAAAACAAAAGAAAAAAAGAAGAAATTAGCATAATGCAATGAGAAGAAAATGAAATTTTTCCCTTTGATTGATAAAACGCAATGAATAGTTTATCTAAAGCGAGAGTGTTAATTACAGAAGACGTGGTTGATTGCTGCAGCAATAAGAGAAAATATTTGCAGCACGGAAGCAGATGTACATTTATAATAATTAATATTGGGGCCCAATGGTTGGACAGACGTGCCTTTCATTCCCTCTTGTACTGCAGTTGAATTTCAATCATATGTGTTAACTCATTCATAGAGTTTTAGCCTTCATCTGTCATTTCATTAGAATGAATACTATGACGGTTTGCCGTACTTTGGTGTGTGCAGCAATAACAGCATCAGCAACATGTTATCTCAATTTCTTTCTTCATTTCAAAGAAACAAGAAAAAGACAAGAAAAAGCCCAACTGCACTAAACATTTTCATAAAGCAAGACGTATACAAACACAGGAATAGCTTGCATGATATCTGAAAAAACGCGTACACATATGCGTTCGCTTGCAACGTTCGCTTGCCCCTGGTAACAGAAATAGCAAGTTTCAGGCGTACAGACCTATACAGAAGACTGACAAAGCCTATGTGCACAATGTGCATAAACTTTGACGTTCGGTACAGACTGCAAAGATTAATATGCAGTTAAATACTCCCTACGTTTAAAGAGAAAGGAAACCGAAAACGTCCCAAACTTGTGCGTGGGATATATAACATGAGATATCAAAGCAATTCTCTTGCCGCGTAGTCTGCGAAAATTATGTGCTGTAAAGTGTACTGCTAAAGTATTCTGGATATTCTAAAATGAATTTAAAGAAACTTTGAATGAATAGTTTTTTGCTTTGAATGTTTACACAAGTGCCCCCTTTGGCATTTGAAGGTGTTTACACGACATCATTACGCATGTATTAATTTCTCGTTTTCACATTATTTTCTATGTTTAAGTTAACACTTCCGTTGCAAAATTGAAGTACATTTGACGAGGGCATAAGTGAATGACTATAAATAAAACAATTTATCGAAAAAATATGCTTTTGAATTTTGAATTTAATGTATGGGGTTTGAGAATATATAGCTTAGGAGCAAGTAGCAACTTTACGTTCTCTGCCGGGCGGATCTTGAACACTCGTCAATTCAATAAAATATCAATTGAAGGAACGTAATCATGTATTCGTTATGAATATTTCTTTACCCACTGACAGCATGTCAGCATTTTGAACTCGGCCACTTCGAATTCCCTGATAAACATTTGCCCATAGCTTTTTTAAGATCGTCATCTGATGTTGTTCGTGGTTGATTGCTAAATACGTTATGATGTTGCCTTTATTTGAAATTCCTTAACACTTTTTATCAATTAGAAGCAGTTTTGTAGAAGATTCATCTTCATTTGGCAATTTCAAATTTAATAAGTTCAAGTTTGCCGATAGCGAAAAACGCGCTGATGGACGAGTCGCATCTTTTTCTTCTGTAAGTCTTCAAATTTTATTGAAACGACTTTAAAGAGGATTATGAGTAGGCTACGACTGTAGGGTACGACCGTACGACTATGTACCTAAGACTTAGAGATAGCAACATCAGAAACTGGTGTGAAAGGTAGGCTTTCCCCAGATTACACAATGAACAGCTGAGCGAGGTGGGGAAAGCGAATGGTCCCTCTGAGTTACTTGATTGGTGGACAGCTCTCTTACATCTCCACTTGCCATTGCATTGCATATACGTATAAATTAGTGCCGTCTAGTCCCTGTTACATCGATGTCCAAGTGTATCGAGAGTATTGACATTCGTAAACAAATAAGTTTAAGTTAAGAATTGACAATGGAATGACAAACAAAAGGGTACATAATATTATAAAGAAATAAGGTTATTGTATAAAGATAAATTTTGTTAGTTTCAGGAAATCCTCTGTATGGCGATGCAATTAAATTCTAAGCTGACAACGATAAAAAAAAAGATGACAACATTTACACTTCTACACGAAATTTGCCGATTGTACTATTCACGCTGATTAAGAGTATACTAGCAAGTTCAAAACATAGTAAATTTCCGAAAGGTCAAAATTCTTATAGTTCGTAGTTTCGCTTGTTTCGCTTAAATGACACTGGCTTTTATTGGCATTCCAATGCTATTTCTATTACTAGAATCAATAATAATACAACTTACGGCAATTATGGAATTTTTTTTTTATTTCACAACATTTAATTGGTATTATTAAGTTTATTCATGCTCTTCTATAAAAAAGCCATAATAATTATAATAATAAAAGTGATAAAAATAATGGTCTTATAATACATCGAAAATAAGGAAAGATTAAATTAACAATGTCTTGATACGTAATTACAGGCAATTATCTGAACTACAGGAGAAAAAAAATTATGACTTTGGAGATGCAGAACAACTTATCCTGTGTGCTTGATTTTTATCTTCTGAATTTTGACCGACAGCAAAAATTTATTAAAGGATTAAAAGGATAAAAGCACTCGCAGTACACAATGAGCTGAAATAGTTAAGAGGAAGAAGTTTTAAAGAGGGAATAAGTGAACCTGATCGGATTATAAAGGTAGAAAATCTTAACAATTTGCTTCGCAGTTCGACAAGGGAACAGCCAGGTATATTTAACCTATTTATGCCTTATACAGCTTGTAATGCAGGAGTAAGCAAGACTGACATAGACTTAATACATATTAACGATTGTGAATCGAAGTCTTTCAGTCCAAATTACTGAATCAATTAGTCAGAATCACTTTCGACCTAAGCTAGTCTGTCTGTCCTATGCTCTTGTGTTCATCCTACAGATGGTAATTTTTGAGATATAAATGCTATTGACAACGCGCGAGTTGGATTATTCCATCGATAGCTTGGCATAAAATACGTTAGTTTGAAAACTTGTTATATTAATAACCGTTTTAAGTGAAGCGAAGTGAAGGGTATTTAATATTCGGCCATGTCCCACTATAGCATTTTTAATTATTATATTATATTCTTTTGCGAATAAATAAAACTATCATAATTGCAAATGTAAATGAAAATGTTAATTTCGGACAAAACAGAACAAACAACAATTTTGCAATGCATATGGAATAAATTGCAAAAGTAAGATGTATGGAAATTTTTTAGGTCGAAAAAGTTGAAAGTTTAATGTTGGGAATATGTCCCAGCATCATAGGGGTGAGACTGACTTAAATCCAATCTTTTCGAAATGAACGTTTTGCGACGAAACTTCCTAAATTACTTCGGAAGGTCAATCGTTCCGTAGAAGAGATTTGTGGATCTTCAAAGATGAATCTGCGACTTATGTGAGCAGATACACATTTCTTTTTCCTCGTCACTGGATGGACGAACGACACTTTTTTGCTATGTTTACCAGTTAAACCGTAACAGTATATTTCAGTTCTTTCTTTGGAAACTTTTCGATCTCGGCAATCTCCATCTTAGTTGAAATGTCGTTTAGATATAGGTACTTAAAAGATAGGTCAGTCATCACTTTAATTCATGAACTCTTTAAAACAGATAGCATCAAATTAATCGTATATATGCTACCAATGCCAGTCGCATGTAATAATAAAAAATAAAAGAAGGAAAAAAACTTTTTCTTTTCAGTGCTAGGTTTAATAAACATTAGAAATTCTTAATAAGCGTCTCGAACAGTACGTCATCTTTTATATATATATCTATTACAGATGAATTGTTTAATGAAAGTTTAGGCGCATCATCGTCAACATCATAGTCCGAAACAGTAAGAAAATGAACTGTGTGTAGGTGCCTTATGAGTGATAACATACTGATGTGTGACGTCTAACAAGCGACCAATTCACTATTTTTGTATTCACTTAACGTATGTTAAAGCTTACGTATCTACATGGGAGAGTGTATAATATAAATTTTATGGGTGTAGATAGTGTTTATTACATATACTAAAAATAAATATAAAAAGGAAAGAATTATCGAATGAGTGGGCGAGAAAATAATGTTTATCGTTTAAGAAAAACAGGAATACAAAGAAAGTTAATAAAGGAGAAGCAGCGAATAGATATACAATATGTACAGTACAAAATATAATACAAGATATTGTTGAACGACCTTTTGTTGCTTCATGTTAGTGGGTGTTCAACACATTTTCAAACTATAAATTATTAACTTCATCAAAAATATTAGTAAGCAATCCACAAAGTATTAAGGCTGTATAAGGTCAAAATTTCTCAAAGCCAATATTGCCGAATGTGGCTTATATACGTCTGCTTTTCTTACGTAACAAGAGAGGGGGTAAGTTCCATGTTAAGTATCAATAGTATTAAATTTATGGCTGCGCTGGCCCTAAATGTTCTTTTATACAAAATGATTATTGAATGATGATTGAAAGCACAAGAGCATAGAAGGATTATAACACACTTGTGCAGAATAGATTTTGGTATGAATTTTTTGTATGGAGTGACAGAGAGAGAGAGAGAGAGAGAGAGAGAGAGAGAGAGAGAGAGAGAGAGAGAGGGAGAGAGAGAGAGAGAGAGAGAGAGAACTTGAAGATTAAATTTTTCTCTCTGGGAAAATTTTTAAATTAATTTTTACGACTAACGAAAATGCAGATATAGGTTTATGGACATTCTGACAAATATTTGTGGCCATCCGACTGAACTTAGCAGTGCTGACACTTTCTCTATACTAATTTTTCTTTTACATACCTCTCTCTATAAGTCACAGTATTGTGTTGAAAAAATTAGGGGAGCCTTTGCATTAAAAATACGTACGATGCGAATACTAATGTTAAGTTTTTTTTTGTTAATTTGGTACAAAGGTCGTTAAAATCCGACAAAAGTCTTATGCTATCCCATTTGTTAATTAATATGTCAGAGCGCATTTTCTAGCATAGTCTTTAAAAACACCAGTGCACTCTTCTTAATGCATTTCATGGACTTCAATGATTTCCACAAAGCAGTTTTTTAATCGTCAAAAAAAGAGATTAGTCAGTGGAGACGATGCTCGATGAATTGTGATTTATTTTGAAAAGCAGACGAACCGATTTTTCACTTGCTTCGATACGATGGTTTGATTATGTCACTGGTTCATCATCGTACTCTTTAAACATATCTAATGTGTTTGTATAACTAATTTAATGTCTCAAATAGAAGCTAATACGAATTCTTCGTTCGGCAAAAACATGCATTAGCAGCAGCCCTATGAACACAGCAGATTAATATATATATATATTTTTACTTGCTTCTAATCAGATGGGTAAAGTTGTTAACCTTCCTTCTTACGATTCCACAAGGTCTCAAAAATTCAATATGAAGTTAAAGTTTAACGCAATTTATTTATGAACTAAGGCCACATTATTGTGCTACGTTCGCTTCTATCACATTCCTACGGTAATACCGCTTAACCTTAATTGATCATTTAAAAGTAATAGTAGGAGTGAGGAGGACATTCGATTCTTTGGGGATGTTTGTTTTGTAAGACTTTGATAAGCATTGTTTTTAACTTCAAGCCGACGTCCACTATAATTTCTAAGCTATTGATGAAATTATCTGTAAAATTTGCGGTTTTGATAGGTTTTTTTCTAAAAATTAAATAGCGATAACTTGATCAAGTTATGTAATTTCTCAGCGTTTATGACAGATTTTGCAAAAACGATCGAAAAATGTGGGCGGACGGACGGACAGACATGTGAATTCGTATGTCATAATAAGTGCTCCTGGTATTGCTACTTTTAAAGCACGAAACTCAAACGCTAACGTGGAATCCAATAAGGAATTTATATTCGCCTTAAGACGAATCATTAATGCACAATAGTTCAAACTAACGAATTACCAGCTATTGTAGATTTTCGAGCGATAGTCAAGACGCAGCACAAGGAAACCGTGAAACTCTGTAAGATTGTACGCAATGACGAGGACAAACCTAACTAATGCTTACTACTTGTAGGCGATATGACATTTTAAATAATATTTATTTGTTTATGGTGTAGTTTTTTTTCTTTTTTTAGTTATTTTCTATAACAATTTATATGAAATAAATTATCATTTTATATGCTTCAATTCAAATAAAAACGATTAAAATCGTACAAGTAAGTGGAATGAAATATTAAAACAAACAAGAGGTGTTTCTGGATCATTTACAATTGCTTTGCTTGACTATTGTAATAAATTATGAACAATTGCATATTAAAATTTTTTTTTTGTATTTTTATATTTAAACTACGAACGTACACCCAAACTACATAAATGTGCAGTAGCGTCCTAATAGTTAGTGTTATGAAATGGAAAAAAAAAGTAGAAAAATTTTTATGAATTTATTGAATGTGTTGGTTGATTGTGGCAATTAACATGCAGGTGTTTGTTTATGCAAATTTATTTCTTACACTGAATTATATTTTTATGTGTTTTATTCATATTTATTTATTTTTTCTTCTATTTCACTTTTAATGTTGACAATTTATTTACCGTTTTACTAGAAAAACAAACATTTTCAATGGTTGTAACATTATTATTAAAATATTTTTATGAAATATTTTACATGCACTTTTAATTGATAAAAAGTGCAAGCAATCGAAAAAAGTTCTTCATATAGAAAATTAATTAAAAACATATGCATGCGTAAAGAGTGAAAAATATATTTATTTATCCATATTCCGATGAAAGAAATAATAACAAGTAAAACCATTACAGAGGGATATGGTGCATCATTAAATACCCTATATCATCTGGCAGTTATTATTCATATCTCGGCTTTTCAAAATTTAGCGTTTTTATGGAAAGTGGTCGAAGACGTGGCCCTATCCGAACCATTTTTGATAGCGTTCGTCTTAAGACAACAAAATTTACAGTTGTACCAAATTCTATCAAAATACCTCGAAAATTGCAACCTATAGATAGAAGAAAGCAAGGCGGACAGACGGACAGACAAGGTTAGACCAGTATAATAAAAGACGGGTCTATCTCAAGGTGTAGTAAACATCTGCACAAGCGTAATACACTCTTGTACGACAAGCGATGTTTGGTATAAAGAGGAAATGTATTTGCTTAGATACATAGGAAAGAATGGTTATAGGCATCTATTCATTTTAAGTCTTTGCAATAAGAAAGTTTCGCTAATGAGAGCGCCAGATAATTCAAAAGAGTGCAAATTGAATTTGCGAAGCGTCGTCATCAACTTGTACTAGATAGACGAAAAGGAATTAATATTCAGTTCGAGCTGAACAGTAACAGCAAGTTTATGAAATTTGATCACAATATTATATTAAATTATATTTTTATAAAACACATTTTCTTCATATAGTGGCATTAACGAGGTGTTGAGATTAAGGAGCATATTCACTTTGTCAACAACGTTCGCAACATCTAAAAGGAAGTTTCAGAGACCCCGCAAAGTAGATACATTCTTGATAGCATCAAATTCTAAACCGATTTAAGTATGTCTATCTGATCTAACTTACTTAGATCGTTGATTTCACTCTCTGTTGCCAAGAACTAATGGGATTAAAGCATGCAATGGATGCTTAAAATTTAAATTGGATTATTAGAAAAGACATAGAAAAGGCATAGCCAGTATCTTGCCCTACCTTACATGATCATTTGTTTTATACTCTGCAAAGCTCTCTTAAGTGCGCAAAACTGACTTCAAAGCGGAACTGTGAAACTTCTTTCGTTTCCCCTTTCTCTCCGAAAAGTGACAAAAATCCGACAGATATAACAAAACGTATTCATCGGAAAATTGATAAAAGATTATCCGTCAAAATGGCATATATTTGATTTAGAAAATACCGAAGGATTTTTTGTTAAACAGGTGTACATATATATGCATGAATAATAGAGTAATTAGGTTCTCATCGTTCCACATTTAAAATAGCCTTTGCAGCAGCGTAACATGACATGAACTGACTTGAATGCAGCAAAATATCTATATTATCCGAGAATTGTGTGTTAAAGTAGTAGCTGCAATCGGCCAAATTACTCATCCACAAATAATATAATGCTTTGCTCTTTTATAAATATGTACTACATACAGAAACGGTGTACAAGTAACATAACATGAACTGACTTGAAATGTAGAAAAATTTCTGTTAGGATCTGCTTTTTAAAATAGATATGCAAACAACAAGGCAAACATGGTAACAGATGGCCATGATTTCCTCTAAGTTATATGCAACATAGTTTGCTTACTTTTTTTAGTGGTAATAACATATTAAATAAAAGTCTGGAAAGTAACGTATAAATCATATTTTTATCTTTTACTTTTTATATATTTTTATATTTAATAAGTACTTTCAAAGGCAATCATGCATCCGCAACATGTTTTTGTACATTAAACTTTGCGAAAATTATTTATTCCTTCATTAACTTTGTTGCTTATATCATCACCTTGTCTTTGCGATACACATCTTTTTAATTACAACAAACGAAGCAATTATTCGCATGCATAACAGGGAAAAAACAAAAGTGTGGATATTTATATGAATATATTACCACAAGTCGTAAGTTTACGTATCTACTCTTAGAAAATGATGCATGTTAAGTTAGTTGCTTCGCTTGCACTCCTCTCGGATATTTATCAAAGATCTGATTGAAAATCACTAATGTGTTTTGGCGTAAACTTTTTGTTTCGTTTAGCTCGTTCGCCTGATTTCGAATCGTGGGAAGAATCGGCAAGAATATTAAGTTTAATTTAAATCGAACCTTTCACGTTATGCTCTTAGTGAATACATCAAATTTGATTTGAAGATATGTTTCATCCCGGGATACTTGTTAAAACGAAACTTTAAAAGTATTTAGGAAAAGAATTAAAAAAAATAAATAGGAAAATGGACAACTCCTCTATAACCAATCAAGATCATAGCATTTGTAAGAATCCGATTTGGACACACTATTACAACACATCAGTCGAACTTTAAAATACCCGCTTCACCAATCTGCGGACATAACCATACGACTAAACAGATACGTTGTGAATGGCGAATCTTTTCCAATATTCGACGGTTGATTTTCGGAGCATCTAACCCGGTGGGCATCTTGGTGGGCATACCTGGACAACTTACTTAGCCTTTAAAAAAAGCAGTATCAATAGTCTTAGCTGCTAATGATCGTCATACTTGTCGTCCTAGAATTTATTTCTCTTGTCCAAACAATAAAAAGAAGCTACAAGTGTAGCATACAGAAAATGAATATAAAGCTTATCCCCGCACTACAGCTACAATAGAAAGAAATAACAATTAATTAATTCCTCTGCCATATATCAAAGCTTTGTGTTATTAGAATATAGTGTGATTCCAATGGCATACGTGACTGATATACTCCTATACTGTCGACACAGAAGAGTTAAGATTCAGTTCATTAGCAATTCTTTTTTTGCCCCTCTCCTATATCGTCGAAGGCCGCAAGGGTTTTAATAGGCGAGCATGAAGTCATAATTAAGGCGTTCGATTAAAGAATGTAGCCCGATCCCAGTAGTACATCTTATGACTACGCCATAACAAGAGAATTGGAAAGAACCAGTTCTTCTGTCTTTCCGTAACCACAAATGCCGCCATGTCCGATAGAGCAACTCACTTAGATGATTGTTTTTCCAGTTTAATTGCTCAAAATCAATTAAATTATAATTAATTTTACAACATGGAAAATATTTAATGAAAAGTATTTCATTGATAAAAGTTGTAGCAAATGAAGAAAAAAGAAAAGAAAAGAAAGACGCAAAAGCAAAGACAAAGATGAAGATGAAGAAGAACCTAGAAACCCGTCAGTCACTTTAGGTAACGCCCACATTAATTCGCATCCTTCAAAAGTAAAATCTCCACTCACAGCTCATAAGCTGAAAACAAATCAAAACCGTAACGTTGACTCCCTGACACGACATGACAATAAAAATAAACAGGTTTCGTTTTTTTTTTTTTTTGTTTGCTTTTTTTTAACACTAGCGCAGCAACAAGAACAAGTGTACGCTAATAATATATTGAAGTCTACGTACGTAATATATTTTTCGATACAAAAAAAAAAAATAAAAAAAAACTTTATATCTTTTGAGTGAAATAGTTAAAGTGTCAGATATTTTGACGCATTTAATTAAAGGTTTTATTTTTTGAATGCTTTTAAATAAATATAAATGAAATGAAATGAAAAGTTAACTCTAACAAAATGCTTAACATTTTTTCATGTGTGTGGCACAAGTGTTAAAAAATATATTAATAAAATATAAAGAAAAATCTAAAACTAAAACCTACACAAAATTCGGGTACGGTGTGCTAAAAAGATAAATTTTGTTAAATATATATTTGTGTGCGAAAAAGCAAAAAAAAAAAAAAAAGTTATTAAGCAAAGACAATTTGCACTCGACATGTTATATATACGTATGTATGTATGTATGTATGTATGTATCTATGTATGTATGTGTGTACGCATGTAAATGAAAATTTGCATATGCTAATATTTTAGTTTTTAATTTGCAGTAAATAACTTTAAAAATTAATACAATATATGACTGACTAAATGAAAAAACTCTCTAATGAAGAAAATGTTGCTCCACCTAAATCGTTTCGTCTTAGAAAATTTATGCTCTTACAAGAATTAGAAATAAACAAGACTTGTAATATCCTCTGATTTTGGGGCGTAACCTCCATGCATACATCAACGCACTGCACTTTTCTTAAATGTTTGCGTAGACAGGCTTAAAACAAAGAAAATCGCTTTAGCACTTGAGACGTTTCGCAAGTAGCACTCATGAATTAATGAACGTCGTACAAGAATTTGCAGGAGAACAAAACTCTTATATTGTTATTGCATGTGTATGAATGTACATTCAAAAATTTTGGCATTTAAAACAATTTACGACTATTTTTATCCCTGGTCTCAATATTTTTTAGACCAGCAAATATGTTATTTTCATTGGTAAACGTGACCATCGCGAACCGATTTGAAATATAACGAAATTCATGGATGGTAAACTGTTCAGCTGAAAAAATAATTTGACAACAAAAGGAACGACTACAGAATGTCTAAGAACATCGATTATTTTACAAGCAAATATGCTTGGGCAAGATTCTTTTGTTGTACGCTTTTCCCCTGCACTGGTTTATTTTGCTGTTTGGTTGAATTTCAGTCAACATACAGTGCAACGCAAATGCACAGTGAATTGTGGTTACGATGACTACTACAAGAATGACTTGTCTTATAAAAGTATTCTTATGAAGTTAGATGCAATTTTTGGCTAGAAAAGCGTGGCTAAGTTCATATCAGTTCACGCGGTTATAAACAGATTTGCGAAGGCCGACGTTAAATAACTAAATTCGTTTTAATTGCAGTGGGCAAATGATGGCTTAATTTCTTGAAAAAAGTTGAATTCAATTAAAAAAAAATTGCAAATAAAATTGTTTTGGCACTTTCGTACCCCACAGCTCTTGTGGGACACAACTTTGTGCGAATATACGCGACACACAGCAAGACTTGAGATAGACGCCTCTTATATTAAACCGATCGGTTCAGAGTCACTCGTCTGTCCTTCTTGTTTCCTTTAACCTACACGTCGCAATTTTCACGATATAAAATGAAGGCGGATAAAAATTGGTCCACTGACATGTTTTGATTCAAGCACGAACGCTGCTTAAAATAGTTCGAATCGGACCGGTTTTTCGATCACTTACCATATAAGATCGCTGTAGGAAGAGTGGTGCTATGCAGTATGCTATGGTGAAGTTTTTCAGCTTTTTTGCGATTTTAACAGTGATACTACCAGGTATGTAAATGCGAAACCGAAATTTGCTCATACTACAGTCTTGTAAAACGCCTAATATCGAACGATAGTAATAACAACTAAGCGTTTTAGACAGTTTCCTCAAGAAACGGATAGAAAGAATATAAAAAAGCATCGTATGCCATCCGTGTGTCTATCCATATCGCAGAACAAGTTTAGCGACAAGTTGGAACCACTCGACCAGCAACTTCTAGTCCATTAAGCTTACTCACCAGTTTCGAGTTCTGCCGATTTCCACTTGCTTGCATCGATGAGTCGCGCGCTTATTAAGCAACACTTTCTTTAGTACAGAGGTGTGCGAAAGACAACCCGAACAAAGGTTTTTGGCAAACGGGAAGATTTTTAAAGGCGCTGCGTCCATAAAGACAGTTAGAGAGATGAGATAAATGCATAGCAAGCGATAAGAAACGCTTCAAATAAAATATTTGTAGTCCCTTTCACACCGTGCACGTGCATTACACAGCTGTTAAGACAGACAGACAAAATAATGAAAGTGGTAAGAAGACCGATAGAATATCTCTCTTGGAGGGAATGTTGGCATTTCGAGTTTTTATTAAATTTATTAAATTTTTTATTTATTCAAATACACGGAATTGAGCTGCAGTAAGGTTTGCCAGAATTACATAATAGTCAAGATTAACAGATAAACTAAAATTTTAAGTGAGAACAAGTAAACTGAAAACTAAAAAAATTTATATCTTTTCTGCGATTTGTCGGGCTTTCTTTGATTACAAAATCGAAAGAAATCAAAGTATTGAGCCGATTTTAGAGGGGATTGGATGGTACACTTTCTTTGTCTTTGTAAATTGGATAAAATATCAAATTAATAAAAGAAACATTTTTTCATTTTGTTTCTAAATTCTGTTAATTTATTTTAAAAAAAAGTATTTTTTTTTTTTTTTTTTTTTTAAGCTAATATAACAGAGACACATGTATGGCGCAAATTTACATAATAGCATTCTATTGTACAAATTGCTTTCGAAAGTATAATTTAGAAGTGAAACGTTTTGTCGTTAATTTACATAAACATAATATTTAAATATTATCTGTATTGTTTCCATGTTGTTATTTTCTCTATAATCGCTTTAGGGGGCGTTGTGGTTTTTTGTTTTGTTTTTTTTTTTTATATATATATATATATGTATTTATTTGTAAATAAGCAAACAGCAAAAGCGATTGCGGATTTTAATTCGCAAACACAATCCACCCCGTTTTAATTTGATTAATTAAACGAATTAAAAGAAGAAAAAAAAAAAAGTGACGAAATTCAATAGAAATACGTAAACACCTTCATTTTTGTGAGAAAGGAAATTAGAATAAAAATAGAAAAATTTACTTTGTTCGCATGAAGGGGGCGAAGTAACAGAAAGTATGAATGTTTTTCAAGTCGCTTTTGTGTGAAACCTCAATTATATAATAATTTTTAAAAAGAGTTACCCATATGTGCTCGTTACTTTACTTTACTTTAAAGCTGTGAACTGACATATGAGCATGGCCCAAGAGGCTGATAAAGGCGAAGAGGCGGGATGAAATAATTACCAGTGATGTCAAGGAAAGACGTGCAGCTTTCATGCCCTATCCGAAGTTATCGTAAACGAAAGTGCACATGTCTGCGACCGGTTCAAATTCGTTCAGTTTGTGTCCTCCCAGTCCCTATTCGCCTGATGTAATCCCTCCGAATCTTTTCTCTTTTGAAACCAGAAAAATGGCTCGGTTGCAACGCGAGGCAGGTATTTACCGTTGATGGCTATTATGAAGAAGTGATGAAAGGTGATTAAAAGGCATACAGTCAGTGCTGAGAGGAAACCCAATTGACACAAAAAGATATTTTTTTGTTATTAGATCGACTACTTCTGACTTAGTCACTTCCGTGAAAGTGCTCGACAAATTTTTCCTATAAGATTTTGAGAATTTTTTTCATTTTACTTGGCAGCGTCTGGAAAATTTCCTTATATGGCCGAATTTATGATATACCAAACCGAAAATGGAACAGAAAGTCTGTGAAGAGAATACATTGCTAGAGACCGAAACGTCGTTAAAAAATTCGTATATGCAGATGTATGTGTAGATGTAATAATGTAATGTAGCTCTCGTTTTCTATTACGTGCAGTAGTACTATGATGATATAATTTAAGGAACAGGCTGATAGAGGTGAAATTACATCGGTTTAGGCTTAATGTTTACAAACTTAAACTCTTTAAGAAATATCCTGTTTATGTGTAGGAGGATAGCTCTTTAATGCATTTTTCGCGGCTGATGTTGATGTACATTCGTTGTAGAAAATTAACTTTTATCATCATTGCGGATGAGGTTATATACAATGTGCGCTGTGCTGTTAATGAGAAATTAAGGCAATTGTTGTGAGAACTACTTTATGCGATTAATTAGAAAGGGGTGACTTTCAAACAAGTTGAATTCATAAGTCATTCAAAAATGAATGGCCATATCACCACTTACTGCTAAGTTAGCAATACCGATAAGCTTTCAAGTAGTTTTAGTCATATTTTATAATTGTTAACTTCGCTATAGTCATTCACAAGTGCATTAAAGCAATGCTTCGTCTTTTTATTATCACTAAATCCCTTCTCGAAGCATGAATATAATTTTAGGGATTTTATACCAGTCATAGATGGAGATATATTAATTTAATCAAGTTGGGTTTGATAGCAATCCATAACAGGCATTCCCTCATTAACCGTTTGCCATCTTCAAGATCATAAAAACTAGCATGAAAAACCGGAACTTTATGTCTACAGTTTTAGGTGAAGAAATCGAACCAACTTTTAGTGTAGATTTGTTTCCCTTAGAGTAGAGAAATGCTAGCTTCAAAAACCAGGCGAAAATTCTGGTAATAGTTGTAGGTTTGTAAGGGTTAGTAGAGGTAGATATTAACAAAGAATTTAATCCGAATATTCATTGGGATATATTTTTTTAAACAGATGAAATAGGCCTGCAGGGCTTCCATTCTTCTTGTGCTTGCTAATCTTTATATATACTTTAAGTATACTTCTCGCGTCCGAAGACAAAGTTTACATTTTCGAAATGAACAAGAAAATCATCTGCTTTTCCAGTGAACCTTTTCCGTAACATAATTTACCATGACAAACAAAGTATTCTCTTGCGCTCATATGGATAACAATCTTATTCGCTTTGAAGGAAGCTCATTATAAACACATGTTTGGTGCGGTTGTGTCATAAAATTTATATTTTTAAACGATGGCTTATAATTCTCTCGTTTGTAACTTTTTGTTTTTGTTTTTTTTTTTTTTTTTTTGTTTTTCTGTGTTTTTCATTTTCTTTTGCTTTTGTTTCGTATTCCAACCCGGTTTTGCATTTCCATTCTCAAATAACCACAAAGTCAGGCAGAGACAAGCTGTCTGTTAAAAGCGCCCACAAACATTTTTTTTTTTTTACAGTTATGACTGAAAAATAATAAAAAATTAAAGTTGCGAGAAAGAAATGAACAGAAAAACAAGTTACTGCTTGCGTATGCAAAACTTTAAATTTAATGAAAAAAATTATTTGAAAAAAGAATTCATTAAATAAATCGTACAGAAATCAAGTAAAAGGAAATAAATTAAATGTGATAGACACATGTTAAATTATGGCCAACACATGTGGTGAAAAAAAATTGTTCATTTTTATTAAGAAAAATGTATGATTTAAAACAATAACAATAACAACAGCAGCAGCAGCAATTACAACAAATAGTATAACTAACCACAATTTGAACAAGTTTTTCTGTTAAGTATAAAATGTCATGAATTTGTTGTTATTATCGTTAGTATATAGTATGATTATTATTGTTGTTGTTGTTATTGATGTTGCTGTTGCTGTTATTGTAACACATATACATAAATAATACATTTAATTGCCTTGACTAATATTCTGTATTATATATCACATTAGTCGAATAGATGGATAGATAGATAGATGGAGAGACAAGCAGCCACAAGACATTCAGTCAGACAAGTAACATAAAAATAGACAGATTTCTTAAAGCTTAATTTGCTTATATGATATATTTTTATATCCACCATCAAATGATGCATCGCATATGGAGATATGCTGCACTTGTCTTCAATCTCGTAACACCGAGACATCTCCCAAAATATGTATGGAATATGTTCGTTCACCTTCAGAAGATTGAGATAAAAAAATGGAGACTCTCATTGGAGTTTGTCCTCATATACTCCTAGTGTGGGTAATTAAATACGACCTATAAAAAAATGTAATCTGAAATTTTATAAAAATATTCGTAAGAGAAACCAAAGAATTGAATGAAAAATAAAAAGCCGATCGACCAAATAACGCACTCATGATTGATAAAGAAATTACTTTAGGTATTCTTTGAAAGATGGCGGGTATCGGATGTTCGCCTCATGGCCAATATACGTTTCTTAGGTGTTTTAGTCGTTAGGACACAAATATTTTCGATAAAAGAGCTTAAGAACAATAAAAAGATATTCTTTATCTTCTTTTTTTACTCTTTACATATTTAAAAGCTCAATTACAGCTAATCAAGGACACGCTTTCATAAAGTTGTGAAAGGAGAGATTCCTTCTATCAGAAGTAATCTTAAGTTAATACCTACAAAATGTTATGTCTCCGACGGCAAAAGTGTTGGAATTCTCTTTAAAATAAAATTATCTGTCGTCTGTAGACGCTTCAATTAACGATTAAAGATCACCTTTACGGCTAACAGCCAGAAGGCTTGGTTAGATGCTTACGCTAAATTTTGAATGACTACTGGTCTACTTTCTTTGTAATCTGGCGAATCATCATATTGTTGAAGCGCTGAACATTCGAGAAGAAGAAGGAGAAGAAAATACGGACTATTGACCTGTGTGTGAATATGAATTGGTACAAACTTTTCGCAATCCTCTCTCCTGGATTCAGAAACTAACTAAGCTTGCTCACTTGTTTCCATTCGCCTTCTTCTCGTCAAACGATTTGCTCACATTTTTGGTTTCCGTTCTTTGTTTCGTTGATAATGTTTGGCAAAGAAATTTACGGATCAAAACTTCTATCTAAATACATTTGAATGGCAGATGTTGATGCCTATAAATTGAAATTGTTAGACTAGCGGTAGCTTTGCCATTTTTTTTGAACCAAATAAGAAAAAATTATAAAATCCTCTATCCTGCTATGAAAAATAACTCTGTCGGACTCAGTGAAATTGGAGTCCACGGTGCTCGTTTTTTTTACATCATTTTTAAGAGAAGGGACTCATCGTTTTTGCTTTGGAAACTGGCAACCAAACTCATTCAATTCTCAATTTTTGTATTTACTAACACGTTAAACAATTTACAAATTGGAGTTTAATCAGTAATCTTTGGTAAAGTCAAAACCCCCCTTGAACAGTTTGTTGCCCTGAAATTTTGTTGTTGTTTTACATTTGTAAAAATAGCAGACATTTTAGGTGCCTTTCCATGTTCGCTCGGTAAACATACAATAACAACAAGTTCAGTTTTCTAAGATTGTCTGAGATACAAGAACTTTCATTAAAGTGATGTACAATGAATGTTAGGTTTATTAGTAAACAACATTCAGGATGAATTTATGCTGCACGATAATTTTGAAATATTTTTGGGAAACTTGCTCGTTTTCCAACACGCGTTAATGTATTCAATAACACAAAAAGTTACTCGTCGAATGGCGGAAGTTATAGAAAGTGTTTTATATGTTTTCCATTTCTTCGAACTTGTGCGGATATTGTTCTCACACAAGCGAGCATTTTATGTTTATTATTGGTACTCGAAAGAAAAAACTATTACTTCACCATTTGCCATTGGTAAATAAGGAAATGAATCTTGATCTTGTTCTATCAGATAACAGGCTTAAGCAGATTATAAGCTGAATAATATATTTTCTGGATACTTTTTATTATGTGAAAAATATTATGATGTAAAAAGCTTATGATAAATATATATATCTCTTCTACCGTTAAGGTATTACAATTCTTTTAATTAAAGCGCAAACAACGTCTTTACGCTGTGTTGCGTGCGGTAAAGCTTGGAATTTTGTCAGCTTCAGGCAACGAAAAATTCCAAGTTTGCGGTATACAACAACATCTCAAACCTATAATTAGAATGGAATGCTTAAAAGGTTACGCATATTATTAAGAGATATTGTATTAACTCTAGGCGGCACCTTTTCATATCATTATGGAAAACGTATAATAATAGTGAGGCGGGCTTACGACATAGGTTCATTACACTCTCTTGGGAGCAAAATTGCATTCAATTTGAATGAAAGTGTTTGATATCCCTGCGTGCTCTCCTGCAACAGTAAAAGCATTGAAGGTTCGAATATGTTTTGCAATAAAATACATATATAAACACTGTAATATTTATAATATTTATGTTTAGAAGGTATTACGTGATTTTATAATCGCCAGAAACTTGAGTATCGGTCGTCAAGCGATCTATATCTGGGGTATTGCTTGTCTGTAGCACGTATCTCAGAAGTTATCGAGCCTAAATAAGAAAGAAAATTATATTCGGTCGTGGGCGAATCTATCGTCATTATTCTTAAAAGGCTAAAAATAAGAAGAAGAAGTAAATTTTCATACTCTATACTATTTGGTAAGCGCGACTGATTTCGTCTATATTCACAAGAGATGTGGAGATTTGTATGGTGTACGTGTTGTACTTTATGAGTAACAAGTGAAAAACACAGAAAACGAAGGTCTTCACGGTTTTTGTTGCATAGAGATCTGGACGTTGTAGCCGTGCTCTTTAGACGACTTACACCGATCTCTAATTCTTTTGATAATTTTTAGACGATGTCTTCATTTTTGCGAACGGCAGAATGTTTATTATATGTCCCACATAGCTGGGTAGACGGGCGGACGTATGGACAGACATATAGACCCACATACTTAGATGCATTCCGACGTTGAAACTGGCAACGAATTTATATACTTTAGGGGTTTTTGAAGCTTGCTCCTGGGTGTTATAAAGGCATTGGCAAAGCCATTAAATTTTGTTACACTTTAATATTGCGGAGGCGTTTTAAATCATTGCATAGCATCGCCTATAAAATACACATTCAAATTTTAGTAGCTTTACCTACAGCAGTCTATGAGTACTGAGTAAAAAAAAACAATTTTTCATTCCTTTTGAATATCACATATGTTCTCAGTTTAGGTGGTCCTTCGACCGATTTTCCGTCTATTTTCGGTATCAACCTGCGTGCAAGATCTTCCAAGCTGATAGTTCAATTTTTGCGGTTAGGGGCATATTTACAACAGACATTACACAGACGTACAGCCCGACATGCTTAAATCGATTCAAAATTTGATGCTATGAAGAGTATATATACTTTGCCGGGTCTCTGAAGCTTCCTTTTAGTTGTTGCAGCCGTTTAGACAAAATGAATGTACCCCTCATCCTTTGGAGATGACTACAAAAAAGAAAGTAGGAAGCTACTTGCCCGCAAAGTTGCTACTTCGTAAAGGATAAATAGTTTAGATGAATCAAAGCTAGATGAACGACAGGCGTGCATGAACACTAATCTCTTAAAATCTTGACATCCAAATGTTCGATAAGCAGATCTTTCTCCGGAGGGAACAGCAATGTTCTTACATGATTTTCGGACAGAGTTGATCCGTTTATCTTACAAGGCATGCGTTGAACACTTTTTTCATCAAAATTTCCGATTAGATCATTTCGAACAAAAAGCTCAAAATTTAACTAATATGTTAACGCAATGTAGTGTAAAGCAGTGTAGTGCAGGTAGGTTTAATTATGTAAATATTCATTCATGATTTAGAGGAACAAAAGAGCTTTCTAATTAATTATTTATAGAAAACGATGAACATCAATGAAACAATATATAACCGGATGTTGAGTGGAAGCAAGCAAAATTTCAACATTTTTAATTTATAATACGAGTTTCAGATAAATTCAATAAAAACAAAATACATGACTTAAACGATGATTTTAACGTCAATAATAAATTTATAATATATGTAAAGAACCGAATGCTCTTCGCTACATAGGAGCGCGAAATGAATTAAAAATGGAAAAATACCCACGTAATTTTTTTTTTTTTTTTTTTTTTTTTTTAAACTAACAGGAAAGCGTTAAAAACAAACGCTAATTTAAAATGTAAATTGATAAAGAAACACCCACCAACAACAGCAAACACTAATCTCTGCAAGCAAAAACAAAAACCCTTTTAAACGCAGGAACACACAGCCAAACACACTCGAGAATATTAAATAATTTTAAAAGCTTAACCTCTAGTGGTTTCGTAAAACAAAAAAGAACAAAAAAGAACAAAAAAAAAAAAAACGTGTGGGTTCAAATCTTACGGCTACGGGTTTCGCTTGATAATTTGTTGCTATTATTGTTATTATTTTTGCATTATATTCATTTCATTAACCCACTCTCTTGGAAACTAATATCGCATAAAGTGTTAGTAATGTTAAGGTTTCAATTTTAGTTCAAAAATAGTTCATTGTTTTTTTCTTTTCAAGCCAATGGTGTGGTGGCGGTGTTTAATAAAAAATTTCAAATTATAAAAATAAACTTTAAAAAACAAAAAAGAAGAAAAAATTGATGTTCTAGTTTCGACAAAAAAAATAAATAAATAAAATGTAATAATAATTTAATTTTATGGCATAAACGACAATATTATTATCTCTCTATACAATAGTTATTACGCTACACCAACTCCATTCATTCGAATGCTTTACAGGCAGCCATTTCTGACTAAGAATTAATTGTAGCATAAAGGTCGAGATATTGCAATGAATTTAAGCAGACTTCAATTGCTTTTTATCCGGAATCCCTGCCTAGTTGTTGGTTGTTTACAGATTTCATTCATCCTTTTAGCCAGATACTTGCTTGGGTGTTACTTATGTGCACTGTGTTCGTTGTTTAGCGGAATAATTACTTGGAAATTATCGAAGCAGAAATTTTCAAATACTCTGTGTTTTTCAATATTTTCAATTTTTGCAAAATTGTAGTTATGTTTTTACTTTTAAAGGACTCGTAAAAGAAATCACGTGAGCCTCACAATTTATTTCTTTAGTTAAACTATTCATAATAATAATAAATGGTATTGTTAACTAGAGAAGTAATATGTAACTGCTACTACAATTAGACTGAAACTTTAGATTGCTTCAACAAATTGAACGTATTGCAGGTAGAGTGTAATTTATTGTAATCAAAGCAATTTAACGGTTTGGCGTGACGGAAGACTCGAAACCTTAAATTATGGAAGAAAGCAAGTTTGAATGTATAACTTTTATGTAGGGTTTGTATTGAGATCCAAAAGGAAGGATAGGAATATATAGTTTTACATGACCAATAACTCAAGGCCTATGTCTCCTATCCGTGTGCCAAGACAGTCAGAAAGATGTCAATGAAAGAGAGAGACGCAGTGGAAGCGGTCGGCACAGTCTAGTGAATGTGTGCCCAATCTGTAAGTGTTACGCATTTGGCGGCAAAGCTTTTCCACGAAAACAATGGTTCGAATATTTGGGATGTGACTGGATTGTCGAAACAAAAGTAGTGATCACGTACCATGTTTGTAATACATTTTTCTAAATGGCTCGTTATACTCGTGCATGTAAACGTATTGAGACCTTTTCAGCGTGAGCCTAAGATCTTCATGCGTTTTCATTAAAAGCCTTTACACAATGTATACTTTATTAAATACACAGTAGCATAATTGGCTCGCTTCAATGCTTCAATGAATTCGTTTCGTACATCGTACATAGTATCTGTTTAACACTAGATGCCGGTCAAATTTCAGGCTTCTATCGTGGCGATCATGACAGTTACTGAGAAATGGATGCCCATTGAGCATAAGTCACCGGTATATCGCTACATATATATATATATATATATATATATATATATATATATATAGACGAGGTAAAAATTCAAAAGTAAGCCTGCATGCATACATAAGGCATCAAAATATTCATACTTTTTAAGATTGAAAATTTAATTATGTATGAAATGCTGGTTGTTCTAGTGTTCAAGAACATATCATCTTAGATAGAAATTTGTGCAGATTGAAATGTATACTTCCACGGATTTCGCTTAAATGTAGACAGACGAGAGACAGGTCCAAAATCGATGACCTTCGAAATTGACTCTATGCTTTTATTAATGAAAGAATGAGATACTTCAAGTTTTAAGGTGAAGCTGTCAAATTTTTGAGTCCATCACAGTATATGAAAGAATTTTGTTAATAACTGTCGATAGTCTTCTGGACCGATTTTGCTGATGTTTGATACTGAAGCGGCAAGAGTGATAAAATAAAATTTTAAATCAAATTTGCTCCTCTACTCAATACGACTGAATTTATTCCGCTATTCAAGCTCATTTAACACAACAGATGCATACTTTTTGATCTCCTTGATGTACATTGCAATAGGTTACAAACATTTGGCCAGCATAACATATCCTCAGTTATTGCAAAAAGTCAAAGAAAAAAAATTAAATAATTTTTAATTTGTCATCAATAATTAATAGCCCATAACATAATATAAATCTAAAATATGATTGAAATATTTATCGTAATAAAAATGCTAGATTCACGAAACTGAATAGAAACCTTTTTTATATAAACTTATGCAAGCAAACATCTAATTAAGCAGTGAATGTGCGCAATTCGTTTTAAAGTGAATATATAGTTTTTTTTTTTTTTTTTTTTTTTTGTATTTTTTATATTTAGAAAGGATTTTGGTAAAACAATCAATCAAAAATTAAGATAAGCCATAATTGAATTTAAAATTGTCAGCTATTTTGATCTATGCTAACCCCGAGGATTATTCTTTTGTAAAAACAAAAAAATTAACTTCAAATGTCATGGCTTAGATTTCAGCAAACAACCGTTTATTACTGTATCATTCAAAATTTTAATAAGGAAATTAAAGTAATTTAAAATATTTCAAAATGTTTAAACTAATTTTTCGACCTGAATTCAAACTAACAAATTTAAAAAAGTATAAATAAAGTATTTGATAAATCAAATGATTTATATTTCGCGGTGCTTTGGTTGAAAACAGGTTTCAGTTTATTGAATGAATCTAATGTTTTGCTTAAATAATTCATTAATAATATGAATTTGTATTTTTCCTATTAGTTATTTTTAAAAATTTCTGTAGTTTATTTAGATTCATTAGTCAATCGAAAGGAAAAAAAAGAATTCTTTTTGAGTGCAAAGTGTGGAGCATAAACACTTTAGCCATACGTTTGGAACACGCGGAAGGAAGCACGAGACATTCCTAGCTAAAGCGTATATATCCTTGACCGGTATCGTATTCTGTATTGCTTTAGGCATGTCCGTCCCTCACGCTTTAAAGGAAGCTTAAGAGAATCCTGCAAGGTCTACATATGCTTGACAGCATATTTTGTCTTGATCTAAGTTCATATATTCCTGTTACCATATGCTGTACTGATGACGGCATGTCCGTCTGTCCATATATGGCGGATGTTCTCCCGTTCGCTAAAGTTACAATATCGTCTTCAAATTTGGAATTCCTCGCACACAGATTAATTGGAATTTGGTCAAATCGCTCGGAGGACGTGCCTACAGCATTGCATAAATTCAAAGCATATTTCTACCGAAATTGAGTTTTTTGCTTATTATCATGTATATTTTACAGATGATCCTATATTACGTATATAAAAATACAAAAAGTGCAGTGCAGCAAAAATTCTCTTTTTTTTCTTTTTTTAAGATAATATATTCGCCCATTGCCGAGTATAATTTGCTTACTTGTTTATTATTCTTGTTAATCAGCTTAACTTAATCGTTACCAGTTTCTATCAATGTGCATTAAAAGATTGGAAATTTTCAAATGTTTTTGGTTATTCGATAACTGTTGAGTTGTTTAGTTAAAGCCAAAAATTCTATACTC
The DNA here is from genome assembly GCF_014805625.2 of Glossina fuscipes. Classification (NCBI taxonomy): domain Eukaryota; kingdom Metazoa; phylum Arthropoda; class Insecta; order Diptera; family Glossinidae; genus Glossina; species Glossina fuscipes. Next base: position 18,223,007 of record NW_023998416.1, read on the forward strand.
TATGTATATTTATCTTTCGCATGTATTGCTCGCTAGCTGTGAATGGTTAATTACCCAAAAGAGTACGTTTAAATTCAATCGGACGGAAAGTGAAAGCTTTCCGTTCCATTCTATTAATTAATATATTGGTCAATAATTCCCTGGACTGCTCCTCTCTAAGGAAAAGTCAACCTTGTTTTTAGAAAGTGCGTACCATAAGGTGACACATGCCAAAATTTCAAAATGTCCTTTCGATCATTTGTTTACGTGCTGTGGTAGTTTTAGTGACGCTACTTTTATGATTTTCAGGAGAAGGAAAACAATCGACTTTGTGTTTAGATAATTCAAAATTTCATTCCAACGCAGCATTGGCTTAGGAAGTGTTATGGCAACTCGTCTCTGTCGAAAACAGTAGTTTGGCGGTGATTTACTCTCTTTAAGTGATGTTGTACGGATGTCGTTGGCGATGTCCGCTCATAAAAGAATGGTAAAGGATTTTAGAAAAACCTTGGAAATTATTCTCGACAATCGACAAGTGCAGTTGCAAAAGATAGTTGCTAACCTAAAGACATCAAAAGGGAGTCTATTCACTCTTTTAAGGAAAATGAATCTGTTTGTCTTATGGATATGCGGTAACTTGCAGTGAAAAAGAAAACTTCGACGTGATACTGGCGAAATTTCACAAATTGAAGTTCGAATTGCTGCCACCTCCACCGCACTGCACGTGCTTATAAACCCCAAAAAGATTGCCCGGGGAATAAGATTAAGATCAAATGATGAGATTATTGCGAAAACTGAAGCATATCTAAAGTGAGGACCTTGGCAAACTCGATTTAAAATAAAGACATAGAAATGTTACACGAGCGTTGAACTGCTTGCATTACTTTTGAAAAAGACTACGTTTACGAGCAATGACGAACGTTGCAAAATAGGTGTTTTCTTGCCCAGTCTCGGTAATTATTGACCGATGTATTATTATAAGGTGCAAAAGCAACCTATTATTTTATTGTTATTTTTTTCGTATTTTATTATAATATCAAAATGAATTTCATACTTCATTATAATATCAACCCACGCAACTTTATTCAAACAGGTTTCAATGTCATTGAATAACAAGTCAACATTTAGCAAGCTGGCGTTCGTAATAAAAATTGGTTCATAAAAATATAAAATAGCTTGGGCCCTATGTATAGTAAAACAAGTTTAAGCCGAATCATGTCTTACATATCGTTTGCGTTTGTGATAAGAACTTATGTGCTTTTTTTCCTATACAAATGAGTATATTATATGGTATTTAGAATAATCCATCTTGTGGTTCCGAAAGTAATCGTAAATAAAACTAATGGCTTGAATCTTGCCGTCTTTTGCAGAATGTACAACGCATACATGGTTGTATGGCAAGCGGAAATTGTCAAAACCTATTCGTTTCGTGCATGTTAACAATATTGTTATCCCACTTCTAAATCTTGTGCTTCGCAGACGACGGTGCATGTTAGTTGTTCGCAGAAAGCAGGCAGATAGATAAGAAGAGCGACTACCAAGCCAAGGGTTGACGGGTTGAAATCTCAATACGCTAGAGCATAGTTTGTCGTAGCTATAGTGGCTACCCAGTTGGTAAAGGCATAAGATTTGTCGCTTGAACTCGCAGCCATTTCCTTCTCTTCGCCATTTCTCTCTAACAGTCAGGAGGTATTTTGGGTGGCTGGTCGTATTTAGAAGAAAACAGAAGAGATAACAAATTTGAAAATCTCAAAAGCATCGATTTTGTCCTTTCCGATTTATTTGTTGTTGAGAATTTTGGCTGCCTTCACCGACAGAGATCAGAAGAAATTCATTTAGGATCAAAGCAAGGCTATATACAGTATCCCGTGAATCAATTACTGCGAAAACTTGCTTCATCAAGAATTATTTCCCCACAACAAACAAAGGGCTCTAGAGAAGAAAAGAAATGATAGTTGTAGAGCCTGTTCACCGCCTCTCTTCCTACTTGTCCAATTTTTCTTGGCAAAAGTTGGATATTAATTTAACTTAGAAGTAGCGCCTGCAAGTAATCACATCTCGTGAAAGAACCGATCTTTAATGTAGACTTGCAAAAGTTCTTTAACGTTACTCCATAAAGCGACCCACTACCCGGCTTAACCACCAAAAGATGATCAAAACTGTCCTATGCACTGTTATTGGCTCGCCGTTACCAAAAACGATAAGGACCTTTGGCCTAGATGAGATTATGTAATCGCCAAAAAAATGCTTCCTGTGACAGCGTGTCTTACATATCGTATATCGCAAGAGATGATTACCGTTACCAAGCAAATCTTAGAACGCATCTACGAATACTCCTCGAATGCATATTTCTGGATTCGTCCGTCGCGATTCGTATTTTGTAAACTTAATATATTCGTTACTCTCAAGAGATATAATTAATTCCTCAAGCGATCTTTGAAAGAAATTTATAGAAGTTAGAAGAATAATTTATAAGAGTCGTCTACTCTAAAATTAGCTGTCATTAGAAATATTTTATGGCTATTTCTTGTTGAGATGAGCAACTTTTCATAAAATTAGAAAAATAAAAAAAAAAATGCTTTTTTTGGCGAAAATTTTTGTAATCGAACTTTTTTCTAACTATAAATTTCAATGAATCGTAGAAAATAATGCCATTTATATTATAAGATATCAATTATGAATTATTTTTGCTTTATTCTTATGTTTTTGTTGATTTTAGCCAAGTAATCATTGACCCAGTTTGTCTTTCTTAAACGATTATTAATGCCATATATGCCATGCTTAACAAAAGAGACGTATAAAAAAATTATAAATATTATACATATATATATATATATATATGTATATATATGTATTAGTATGTGTATGTGGATATATGAAATATAATTTCATATGTATAAGCATATTTATGTTTGTGTGCAACACTTATCGGTGCAAGTCTAATATAATATTTCTAAACCATTAAATTTTTATAACAAATTTGTTCAATTAAAATGAAAAATCACGTATTAAATCATTTATTGCCAATATTTTTATGGTTTTTTTTTTTTTTTTTTGAGAAAATCTCAAAATTTCCTTAAAAGGTTAAAGAAATACAAGTAAGAAAATATATATTGGCTTTGGGGCGAATAGTGAGCACCCAGCGCCTAAGGTAAATAAATGTATGAAAAACATTTAATTTTTTTTAACTGATAAAAAACAAACATAATAAAAGGTGCTACGTGTAGAAGGCATACTAGTTTTTCCTCTTCTTTTGCTACACTCAAAGTTACGCACTACAATAACATTACTCAATAAGTTCGTGGGATGACATAGAGATGCAGGTTGACTACTGTCGGAACCGCACGCTGTTCAAGAAATTCAGATTTCTTTGAATGCCATGAGATAGTTCGCTTAAAGCTTGGCACTCTCTAAAAACCGTACTGATTCGTTAATAGTGGCGATATTTATATTTTAACCTCCGAACTTATTGTGTGTTTGGCATATAGGCAATTTTTGTTTTGCTCGATTGGTCTGTCCCTATTGCTGCAGTAATAACTTTGATAGAAAACTGGAAATTATGAGGTCGTGTTGATGATATGCAGATCAAGGGTGAAGATGAGGCCGGTCCAAAGTGCTAATCGACCAGAATTGAAAATCTAATGAACCAAGAAGATTTTCAAATATTGCTGCTAAGAGCCTTAACCTTAACATAGTTTTAATAGATGTCAAGTTCAGATCTTGAGTACATCCATCTAGACCTAATTTAGTGTAAAAGGTATCATAATCGCCAAATTGACAAATCACGATACTTGTGTTGAAGGCGATGAATATCACAAACTCGCCCTAATGTGTACATCACGAAATGTTAAACGGAGCTATGTGCATAGAAAATGTACGCAATATTAGTTACTATATTAATTTCTTAAATAAAATATTTTTTACGATTTTTATGACAATATGACAATACTCTAAGTGACTTACTGATACGCGAAAGTTTTGCAGCTAAGCCGAGTAAGATATCAAACACATGCAGCCTAACTCGTATCACGTAATCGGATTTTACAAACGAAAGGATAAATATAATACACCTTAATTTTCTGATATTAGGTCTGCGAACACTTTATGCATTTTCGTAATAGAGATTTTATGAAAAGTCGATTTGTTAGATGTTGATGTTGACGTTGAAAATCGAGATCATGTGCAATTAAACATTTTTATAATTATTTCTTTTGAAAATCATTTGATATAGACGTCAATTAGATCATGTTTTTAATATATATACATATATACTTGGCTTTTTAGTCAAACATGTTTTCCATCTCTTTTCACCACTGTACGTCCCCATGCATATTCATTCATTTTCTCCTCATTCATCGTTTGAATTTGCACCAAGAAATGAATTTATTTCTGTTTTTCAAAAAAAAAAAAAAAAAATTGTTTTTTTTTTTCTCTTTTTTTTCTTAACATTATTAATCATGTTTTTATAAGATTTTTTAACACATGTTTTGCAGTAACTTAAACTAAAGCAAACGATTTTTATAAGAAACGTTACATTTCTGCCTTATTTTTTCCATTTTTTTGTGCAAATTATTATTGAGTTGTTTGCCTTGTTAAATTTCGTTTCCACGTTTACATGTTAAATTAATAAAATGTTTAAAATGCTTTTGATTTATATTTTCGAACTCGTTAACATTTTTTTTTTTTCATATTTTATTTTGGTGGCGTTTAATTATTACGGCAACATTAAAGTGTCTTTTTTCGTTATTTGACCTCTGTGTTGTAAAACATAAAATTTTTTTTTTTTTTTGATCAGAACATATGGCACGAAAAAGGTGAATAAAAGCTGTCCAAGGAGCAAAGCCACACCTGAAACAAAGACTTTTGTCCATTTAAATATTTTGTTATACATACTTACAGAAACGAAAAAAGGAAACGTTCTACGAATTTTTTCACAAATGATTGCTTAAGTTTTCACGAGGGCAGAATAATTTTTATAAAAGACTTTTACAGCCACATTTTTTGAAATCCTCTTAACCAATTTGAGAAAGGGCCACATTTTTATAATACGTATGGGATAACTACAAAGTTGTCTCAAGGACTTAGTCATTTGTCTGACAAAACTAGTAAAAACGACAGGGCCCACCCTGTTAAATACCCTACATCACTTCAATTAATACATTTCATATCGATAATATCGACCTATCAATCGACCCAGCGAAAAAGTGATCTGATGGAAAACATTTTCGATAGCATTCATTACTTTCCAAATTACATCAAAACATACAAAAATTTACGACCTATAGGTTGAACGCAAGAATACAACACAGACAGACGGACATAGTGACGCACAACTTTAACTCCATTCGGAGAGTGATTCTGACTAGTTCGGCATAATAAAGGTTGTGTCCATCTCAGGATCTTCTTAATGTTAGTTATAAATAGTTCTCTATAGTTCTGAAGTATAGTGTCATCATCATAGCGCGATTACTAGGCTTTCGAGTTACCACTTTTCTCGCAAGAGCGGGCATAACGAAAGATATTGTGCTGCTTAGCAAGAATTCAGAAATGAAGCAGAATTGTCGGTAGTAGCGTCAATTTGCGTATACCATACCATGCCATTAAACGTGCGGACTAGAAAGTGTAACAATTTAATGAAATGCTTAGCCTAGCAATCACATATATGTGCTGCGGTATGACTTTATGATTTCATTTTGTTACACAACACACTGTAATCCTTTATCAACCGAAAATTTCGCACGTATTTTTCGCTACGACTTAGTACATACGTACGCATTTGCAAAAAAAGGATTTTTATTATTCACGGGTCGCATAAAATAATAGGAAAAAATGTTGCAAAACTTTTCTATTACTCTCCTACTACTCTATACACAGAGGTTTGGATTGGCTATGGCAAACAAGTTTCTACACAAATACAATAATCAACCAAATTGTCGCAATACTTTTCATTGCGAACTTATCGTTATGCTCCTATAATTTAATGCACCGCAAGAGCACTTTGTTTACTAAGCTGAATAAGATTTCATTGCTTATACGACACGAACGACAACATTTCATTGTTCATTACAAATTCTTTATGACATTCCTATAGCTCCATGTATCGCTTCACAGTTCGAAGAGACAAAAATGAATTCTCAATACTAATAACATCCGAATGTTCTTTTCATTACCAATTTATTATTTCACTTCAGTTCGATTAATTGGCAATTGAGCGAACAGCTGTTCCCAATCTTTTACAACTTGAATGATTACTTCGAAGGAAAGGATCGTCAAGCTTTCCACGGCGAATTCACTTCTGCCATGACATGTACTGATTTCCAGCATACTCTGCAGAGAGGGAATGACATTAAAACTAACAATTTACACAACATTAAAGCAAATCATCGCAAAGTTGACCTTATCCTTATGGTTCCACAGCTTAACGGGTTCATAAAAGAGACCTCATTATTGGAGCAATTGAAATAAAAGCCTCGTTCCGTTATTCATCGAGCTTCCGAATCTCAAATGATCTATTTATGGTTCTAAGTTCTTTAAAAACTTTCTCAAATTATTCTCCGAAAATGCTTACGAGTATTTAAAAGAAAATTTTTGTTACAACTTTTTCTTGCAAAATGATCAGTGGCTCAGATGAGGTTACCTATACGTGTGATGTAGTGGTGGTCAGAAAGAAGTTGGGAAAGAGAGACATGGGCTGACCGCATCTTGTAAGCTATAAACACGTTAAAGCTACGGCCACGTAACAATCGTAATAGTCTACCGCACTGGGAGCTAAGACTTGGTAGCGCGGCTTTAGTGTTCAGAGATAGTGTGAAGAAATCGCATTAGAGGCCCCCTTATGTATTAATTAAGTTGAAATATGAAATAAATAATAATAAATAACGAACAAGTAACAAAATTATATTCCGCTGGAGTCGAAACTTTTACAACCAATTATTAAAATAGAGCATGTGGTCCTTGTTACTTTCTGTAACAACTGGCGAGTAACAGATTCCTATGGTTTTGCAGATTGTTTACCGCAAGCATTACAAAGACAGACAGACAGGCGGACATGCTTAACAAGATTCAGAATTTGATGCTGATGAAAGATATGTATATACGTTGCAGGGTCTCTATAGCCCTCTTCTAGGTGTTGCGAACAGTTTACCGAAATATACGCCCATAGCACATAGCAATGTGTTTTCTGCCCCATCAGCCTACTTAGTAGCTTAAGAAGGCTTAGGAAAGGGTATGCAATAAATCTGACATATATAAAATGTTGATTGGTTTTCGTAAGTAAAAAAGTTCCATAACTAGCTGGTGCTTAAAACATTTATGTAATCAATCGATTGTCTTACTGTATTTGCGAAATTTTTCCTTTACATTATCTTTTGGCAATTATCACAGGACTTAAATAGCTTCAAACGGTTTCACTTGTATTACGTTAGCACAGTTTCATATATAAGCAAAACCGTTTTCATTTTCTAGTTGAATATAAACTAAAAACGATTTATGGAAAATTTTCAATGTAATAAAATGCGCTATTAATTGAAAATATATATAAAAATTTTAATGATTTTGCTTTATTAGTCATAAAGAATAAAAATGTTTTCGATATAATTATGTCATGAGCTTTATAAATGAACAAAATTGTATTCATTTAAGTACATTGTGTTCACTTACGAAATGAAATTAAAAACGATTGCATTTTTTTCTTATGTAATTTGTATATCAATCTCGTTAAATCTCATGATATAATAAGTTTGTCATTTCATGTGCGATAAAAAAAAAAAAAAAAAACAGTCTAGATATCTTATTACTGCTTTTATTGTTTACACAATTCACGCTCCAATGAATGAATTGCATATTTTATCGGTATGAGGATAATTTTCTCTGAACTTTTAATCCGGGTTCCCAATTTATGGATATTGGTTTTATTATTTCGGCAATTTACAATGCATTTGAATTAATTACAATGCAATTATATCAAATTATCCGTTTCAATTGTACACTACACGAAACATTAGTGAAAAGAGAGGAAAGTTTTCCGGAAAAACTATTAGGGAAGGTATGTTACTTTTCCGTTCTCGTAGTAGGGTTGCCTTTATTGGGGGAATAAAAGGATCAATTGTTCAGGTATGTTTAAGAAATTTCATTCTTTGAGAGCATATGAATGTACTGAGAAAGTGACGTTAAACCTTCTTAAAATAAACTGTTCTTTTGACGACAGTACAAACGAAAGAAATCTAAATTGCTTTATTATTTATGGACGCGGAACGATTAAATCTAAGTCTTCCTTTGCATTATACAAAAGAAAAGAAAAGCACAACGATAAACATATTTAATGATTTAATATAAGAATTTACGCTTAACGGAAAAGAAAACATATCGTGGACCAGGGCCAACCATTAAATACGCCACACCTCCCTGCAATTATGCATATATCGACTTTTCAAAGTAAGACGCTACATAGCAAGTGGTCGAAGTGGTCCCATCCACAACATTTTCAATAAGGTTCGTCCTTGGGCCAAAGCACGCCAGGGTACCCAAATTCATCGAAACATCTCAAAAATGGGGTCCTGTTAGTTGAACACAGACAGGACGGACATACGGACAGAGGAACTTTTTAATATAATAAAAAATGAGTCTATCTCAGGTTCTTGCGGGGTACATAGCATACTTAATATACTCTTGTATCACTGATAGTATACGGTATAGATATTAACATGGATCAGAATGTATATGCAGCTATTAAAAGATTCGACTCAAGCCGAACACAATCTCCGCTTTGTTAATTGATTGAAAGCAAATTGAAAAGTATAAAAAAGAATTGTATATAATGAAAATAAATATCAATTTGTCTTACTGTATATAAATATATATATACATATATATATATATATATATACTTATATCCAGATGCATATTTATATGAATAATAAAGACCACCCATTAAGAACTTAATGAAATGAAATTTTTCATAAATTAAAAGCAAAAATAAGGAAAAAAATCATACATATGCATATACATAAGCAAATGATTGAAAATTTGAGTAATTTAGGGTGTGGAAGGCTATTAAAAATGTTGAAAATGAAAGAAAGATTCACATTAACTCGAGCTTTATTAATATGATAGACATTCCTTTTTAAATTCTTACTTGTCATCAATTCCATGCTTCTCGATTTCCAAAGAAATTCTGAACTTACCTAAAATTAAAATAAAAAAGAGAAAAAATTATTAATGAATGACATATGAAAATGAATGTATTTTAAAGTTTTTCTTACGCTTCTATATACGACTTAGTTTTATTTGCAATTAAACATTTTTTATACTTAGCAAAAAAATTTTATTTACATTTCTTTCAGATTTTTTTCTTTTTAATTTCATTTATTTATTTACTTTAATTTTATTTTGCAGTCTCGTAGAAGTAGAGATAATGTGTTTTAAAAATAAATATTAAGTCTGATAAATATAAGAAAAGAGCAAATAGGAGGGAAGAGAGCGAAAGCAAGAAATCCATATGCATTTTTAGCCGCATCATGGATACTCATCATCTTTAGAAAATGTACAAGAATTATGAGCTTTTCTGGGCCAATGAAGGTAACTTTTCCAAGCTATGTTTATGCATGGTCGGGACAAAGTTCCAACAGATTTTCAAAGGGAGCAAGTTTAGCTAAAGTTCAAATGTTCAACTTTACTTGAAGAAGGCACGTGAGAACGTGATTTTGTGCTGCAAGTCCAAAGACTTTAGGCAAAATGCCTTAAACGAAACGGTATGAAGAATTCGTCATAAGAAATTTTTCTGCGGACATATCCGCTTTTAAAATGGCTTCATCTTGATCATTTTAAGCGACTTCTGCTAGCGAAGAGAACGATCGTGTGTAACCTCAACATTGAAGAGTGAACCGTTTCGAGACATAAAGGCTAATTATTTTGCATTTGACTTTCGCTGCACAGCTTATACATAAAAATAACATTTAGAAGAATTTCGAGTTAATTACGCTGATGAAGGTATATTAAAATTCTCGTTTGCTTTCCATGGCTTTCTTTCTTGATGCAGTTCAGAATATGTATGTGTGTAGTACGTTAGAAGCTGATCTCTTTTATAAAATTTGTGGCCGTTGAACAGGTCGAACAGGTAGACAAGCCTCACTGCATCAAATGAGATATTTATGTTGAGCATGTAAAGATTGTGCAAACACAATGATAAAATGAGCATACACAACTTTGCTCGGTGTTGCGTATAAAAATAGAAAAAATTCTTGGCATCTATTACAAACCGATATTTATTTAAGTTTTAATTTTATTTTTTTACTTGGCACGATATTTGTTACAAAATTTTCGTTTCATCTGCTGTTGTTTGATCTTGTTTTTTTTCTTTGTATGTATATATATATATATGTATAAATAAATACATGTGCAGTCAGACATGGAGGTACCTTATGCTTTCTTGCAGCGTAAAAGATTTTTTAAAATTTAATTGAGGAAGTGAAGAAGACATATAGCTAAATATTGCTCTTTTATAAAAATAATTTTTTTATTATGTTGTTACGTGTGGAATTAATTTTTACGCTCATCATACCCAAAGCATATATTAATTTTGCCACACGTTTGACATAAGGCGAGCGACATTTCGAACGTCACTCTATCGGTCCTTCGATTATTGAAACATTTAAGTCTTGAAAAATTTGGAAAAGACAAGATAGAAATTTGCGCCATACGTCTTCAATTCAATTTTACACTTCGTGTTTGGAAAATTGGTTGTGATCTACCTACGGAATTATTTATAAACTCTGCAAAATTGAAACCAAAAAAACATTAACAAAAAAAAAAAAAATTTCAAAAGCACACTTCAGAAGAAAGAACTTATTACTAATTAAGAGCACAATGCAAAAAATAAATATTAATTAATTAACTAAACGCTCACAGTTTAAAATTTTGCAATTTTTATCTACAGAATTGAAGTGGTGTGCAGTGAAAGCTTGGTCCACGTGCACCCTTACTTATAATACATATGGTTATTATATTGCTCCAGACGATTTTGAGTCAATTTAGCAATTGGCGAATATTGCTCCTAACTATTAAGACTACCAAGTAAAAACACCTTATCGGGTCACGGGTCACGGCTCACTATCAAGTATCCTATGTCACGTTGCAATTACTCTGAAGTGGTAGATAAAACTGATCTGATCTAAACAACTTTCAATAGTGCTTACCCTTGGACTAAAACAAGTCGGGGTAATTTTCGTCAAGATTTTTCGAAAATTACGACCTATAGGTTGGACACAAACAAGCCAGACGGACAAACGAAAGGACACACGGACAATATACCTCTCAAGCCCGTCTGGGTGTTGCATACATGCGCACAAACTTAAATTACTTTTGCACCATGATTGGTGTAAGGTATAATAACCAAAATTCCACACTTACGCGCTTAGCTAATGAGCCTTGAAAAGAAACAAAAGAAACAAAGACTAGAGTCTTATTCAATAGTTGATAAGCTACAGCAGCAAGTATCAATTGAAAAATTCGTACAAACATTTGAGGATATTATTGTAAAATGGTCCTGGTCAACGAAA